>NC_071611.1:25611007-25956007 GCF_024509145.1 Vidua macroura
CAGACATCCTGTGGGGATGCAATCCACAGAGTTTCTGTGTGAGTAATGACAAAAAATTTTAGCAGATTGTCCTGGTTCAGGGCAAATTTGGAGAGAACCCCCAAAGGGGTTCTCTAGGAAGCAGATTAAATTGGCCCCTCCCCCAGCTGGTTTGGGAAAATACCTCCTTGGAGAAAAGTGGAAAAATCCTTTTATTAAACAAGAAAACCTAAACAATATTAAACAATAAAACCTCTTGCCACGTCAAAAGAGGGACAAACTCAGAAAAAATCCCCCCCCTGCCTGGGCTGCAGCTCGGCTCACTCACTCTCTGATCAGTCCCTCTGGTGCTGGAAATGCCGTGGCCCAGGCCCAGCCCAGTGGGCCACAGGTGCGAGCTGCTGCTGCTCTTCTGGGTGTTCAGTCCAGAGCAGGTTTGAGCAGGTCCAAAGAAAAGGAAAAAAAACCCACAATCCAGGGAACTTCTTTGCCTCAGCTTGCTAAAAACTAACTAAAGCAAAGGAGAGTTCTGTCTTGCTGTCTGTCCATCCGCAGACAACACAGTCCAGTAGCAGGAATGTGGAGGAGTGAGTGCAGTATCTGAAAACAAACTCCGCGCTTCTTCTGCCTCCCTTCACTCCTGGAACAAGTCTTAAAGGTGCAAAACTTATTATGCAACATAAACAGAAGAGATGATGGGATAAAAGCATCATAAAGTCAACCCAGGACACAGATGTAGTGCAGCAAGTAATTGTTCAGGATCACTTTATCATGTCTGACATCTTAATATAAACAACACACATTTGTTTATATTAAAAACATAAAAATATTTCTTGATTATGTGCTCATCAAGTAATTTTATTCAATAATTAGAGATTTTGTCTATCTTTTGTCTTGATCCAGACAGGAAGTTAAACATTTGCTTGTCAGTCTCATCATCTCCCTTTCTAGGTGCAGCTATATGTTAACTGGAACTGCATGGAAATTTTTTTCCTCCACAAAATGTTATTTTGGGAGATGTTTCCATAAAACTTCTGAGTGAAACATGCCAGACTAAATGGTTCTCCAGGGTATTTCTGTGGTCCAAAGGAGAATAAATCCAAGCCCTTGGTCTGACTGAGATGTAGCATTTCATTCTAATTCCAGCTCAAATCAATGAGTATTTCCTGTGTTCCCAATAGCCAGCTGTGCCACATAATGCCTGTGTTCAGAGTAGGCAGCTTCATTTTCACTTCAGCAGGGAAATCATATTTCAAAAATAGTAAATTTTGCCAAAGAAATGAAACAATATGTCTATGGGGATTATGGACTGCCATCAATTACATTTTATTGCATGGCTCAATAACTATATTGCTCTGGTGTCTTGTCTGGTCTACTCAAATTGCCACCTTGCAGAATTGTTTTCTCAAAGGTCAGCCTTTCACAAGAGAAACTTGTGAGTCAGTTGTTCAGTCTTGTAGACAAGCAAGCCCAGAGATGCCTGCATATGTAGGGACAATGCAGCTGCTGAATTTGTGAGCATTCATAAAGTGGTTGTGATTAGAAAGGACCCTTGGAGATCATGTAGTACAACCCCAGTACTAAAACAGGGCCATGGACAGCAGGTTGTCCAGGACACATGACAAGAATTTTTAGCAGAGCCTGTTGGGATAGGCAACAAGGGGAAATTCTTTAAAAGAGAAAGATTATACAGAACAGAAGGAAGAAAATTTTTGCAATAAGGATGGTGGAAACACAGGAAAGACTTCCCATTGGTGCCCATTCCTGAAAACAATTCAAGGTCAGGATATATGGAGCTCTGAGCAACCTGATCTAGTTAAGAATGTCCCAGCTTATTGCAGATGCTTGGACTGGTTGAACTTAAAAGGTGCATTTCAACCCAACCCATTCTATGATTCTAAGTCAAGTTTTGAACCCCTTCAAGGATGGAAATCTGATGGTCTTAGAGTAATACGTTTTTCTTCTCTTAAAATAGAATTTTCTGCCTCTTGGCTTCTCACTTGGCACCACTGATAAGAGTCTGGCTCCATCTCCTTACTCCCCTTATCAGATGATTATTGATATTGATAAAGCACCTCTTGAGCTTTTTCCTTCTCCGGTTGAACAATCCTATATCTTCCAGCCTCCCTTTTGTGAGGTACTCCTGTCCCTTAACCACCTAGGGACCCTTTGCTGAACTTGCTTCAGCAGCTCCAAGTATCTCTGATCCTAGGGAACCCAGAACCCAGCAGAGGTACTCCAGATATGACTCAGCAGCATGGAGTAGCAGGGAAGAATCTCATCCCTCAGCCTGGTCACAATCATCCTCCTAATGCAGACCAGCATGCATTTAATGGACCAGCATGCATCCTTTATATGCTACAAGGATGCATTTGTGGCTAGTGGGCAACATATTGTCCCCAAGAATTCCCAGGGTCTTTTCTGCACAGCTGCCTTCCATCTGGCCAGCCCCTGTGTGAAACAGTGTAAAGCAGTACTTGGTGTTATTCTTCCTTAGGTGCAGGACTTGAGACTTCCCCTGATGAACTTCATGAGGTTCCTGTTTGTCCATTTTTCCAGCTGTCAAGGTTAATCTGAATGGTAGCATAACTGTCTGATATATCAGCCCACTGCTTCAAGTATTTTCTGTAGCTGTACTGATGTCTACTACTTTTTACAAATCTGGGGGACAAAGGTGAGGAAAGAAATTTTTTTCAGGGACTGATCTGGAAGGCCAAGACAATCTTCAGTACCCCACTAAGTGTTAACCCTCTGAAACTGCAGGAGAAATCCTGGTGATAAAGAAAACTGAGGCGTTTTTACCATTTCATCCTACTAGGCCAGGCTTTTAGGTTTCCTTTTCAAACTGATGCTTGATTTTTCCTTTTGGCTCCTGTATCTTAAACTCAGTTTGCAGTTGGAGAGAGGACTTCAATCGATAAGAAAAAGACACTGGGTAAAATCCTTCTCATATTAGGTGTCCTTGCCTGTAGTACTATTGAGCTCAATGGCTTTCTTCCAGGACTTTTATAATTTATCTTTTTTACTTTTTATCTTTTTAACCTTTATCATTTTCATGTAGGACCTGAGGGAATTATTGTTATTCCCATTTAGGTTTCCCACACATTTCTAGTATGCAGATGAACCACTTAATTGGAAACACCTGTCTCTTAACAACAAAAGATTTCCAGGCTTGAAAAAAAGTTTTCTTCATCAAAAACAAAGCAGACAATTGCTGCAATAATGCTCACTTTTAACAGATTCTTTTAGAATTTTATTAGATTGTTGTGGGTGTGTAACTTTCTGACAAAGCAGAGAGAGCACTGAATAAAATTTTACTGTGTGAAATAGTTCTCAAAAATGTCTAGCTCTCTCCAGAATCCATTGGCTATCAGATAAACTGGGCAAAACCTTTGTTTGAAACCAAGAAGAGAGCTGGAATTCTTACCTCTCTCACTGTCTCCCTTTCTCTGTCTACATACACAAAGAACAAAGTTTAATAGATAGCATATGCTGTTAGCTGAGCCTTTTGTTCCTGCCCCAGCAGTGTCAACACACTGCCAAGTCTCACTCTGTTTCAGTATGTCTCCCCATTTTTGGCTTGGATTCTCCTTCAATTTGAAGCAGTCTCATACAAAATTCTGAAGATTCACAGTGCATTTAAATGGAAAATTAGAACCATCACTCAGAGATTGTATTTTTCTAATCTGACTCCTTTCAGTGACCAAAATTTGGCTGGCTTGCCTATGGTCTGATAATGGTGGATAAGAAGTGAAGTAGCCTCCTTTCCACCTCTGTGCAAAACCTTAAGCAACTGGAAAGTAACAAGTCCCAGGAAATGAATGAGTAAGATGTAAAATGTTATACTTTTGTTTCTTCTTGCTGTTTTTTGTGCTTAGCTTTTTTTAAAACAATATGTCAGTATTGAAGACATTAGACATGTTATCAAGCTTAGGTTATTAAAATGGGGCCTACTCTGTGGTCTTAGAAAGGTCTTAGGTACGTGGATAGTTATGGTGCCCTTCCCTCAATGGCTGGGTAATTCTTTAACCTGACCCCTCAAGGTGAAAAATTTTCTTAGTATTCTGTATTTGGCCTGTTACAATTTGTTATTATCTCTATTTTTTTTTCCTTTTCCTTTTTCCTTTCCTTTCCTTTCCTTTCCTTTCCTTTCCTTTCCTTTCCTTTCCTTTCCTTTCCTTTCCTTTCCTTTCCTTTCCTTTCCTTTCCTTTCCTTTCCTTTCCTTTCCTTTCCTTTCCTTTCCTTCCTTTCCTTTCCTTTCCTTCCTTTCCTTTCTTTCCTTTCCTTTCCTTTCCTTTCCTTTCCTTTCCTTTCTTTCCTTTCTCTTTCCTTTCCTTTCCTTTCCTTTCCTTCTCCTTTCCTTTCCTTTCCCTTTCCTTTCCCTTCCCTTCCTTCCCCTTCCCCTTCCCTTCCCTTCCTTCCCTTCCCTTCCCTTCCCTTCCCTTCCCTTCCTTCCCTTCCCCTTCCCTTCCCTTCCCTTCCCTTCCCTTCCCTTCCCTTCCCTTCCCTTCCCTTCCCTTCCCTTCCCTCCCTTCCCTTCCCTCCCTTCCTTCCCCCTTCCCTTCCCTTCCCTTCCCTTCCCTTCCCTTCCCTTCCCTTCCCTTCCTTCCCTTCCCTTCCCTTCCCTTCCCTTCCCTTCCCTTCCTTCCCTTCCCTTCCTCCCTTCCCTTCCCTTCCCTTCCCTTCCCTTCCCTTCCCTTCCCCTTCCCTTCCCTTCCCTTCCCTTCCCTTCCTTCCCTTCCCTTCCCTTCCCTTCCCTTTTCCTTCCCTTCCCTTCCCTTCCCTTCCTCCCTCCCCTCCCCTCCTCCCCTCCCCTCCCCTCCCCTCCCCTCCCCTCCCCTCCCCTCCCCTCCCCTCGCCTCGCCTCGCCTCGCCTCGCCTCGCCTCGCCTCGCCTCGCCTCGCCTCGCCTCGCCTCGCCTCGCCTCGCCTCCTTGGTGCTTATTTCCAAGCCACTTGTCATTTGTAGACTTTCAGCTCCATAGCTTTGGAGCTCCTGAGGTAAACAGGAAAAGCCAGGTGCAGAACTGGGGCCATTGAGGTATTGGACTCAAAAGCAATCAGCTCCATCCTCTTCCTTTTGCATTCAGATGGGGCCTGGTCCAGACTGTTGCTTTTCAGCAAATACACATGAGAAAAGCCTTGGCTGGAGTCCCACTCCTGCTGCCAGCTTTCCTGGTTGCTCTGGAGGACTCAGCTGAAATCCTACTCTGCCCACACAAGGTAGGATTACGGACCCTGGTTTCACCCTCCCACACATTTCTGTTCAGTGTGAGCAGTGTGGTCTGGTTATTTTGTACAAGAGACAGTCTAGTCAGAGTGACAGAGACACTGACCAAGGCAGGGAGGATGCCTGGCAGTCAGCATGAGAGTAGGATGTGTTGTGGGCTCTGGGCAGGACTGGCTGATTGCACTTATTACTCAGTGTGTGGCAAACATGTAAGTGCCCAGAAGGTTTTGCTGGAGGAATTAAAGAGCAGAGGGAAATCTGGCTTCCTTTCAAGTTAGGCAGCAGCTGAACAGGAGGCTGAAGGATCAAAATTTTGGACACAGACAATTAAAGTGTCAGTCTTTGTGAATGTAGTTACTGGTGCTTAGAATGAGATTAATTTAAATCTGCATATCAGACCTACATTAGAAGAAAGGTGCTTTCAGTTCAGAGTAGGATTTAGAAACTGTGCATAATCAAAGAAATGTTAATGGGCTGCAAATACTTTTTGAATTATATTTTAATTATACTGGTGATGCTACTGTAGGTATTAGTAAAAATGCAAAGCATATGTTTTACAGCAGCAATTTTAAAAGGATGTCTTGTAAAGTGAGAAGTACAGTAGAAGTACAAATATGGGTATTTTTAGACAGTCAGAAAAAACTTGGGAGTTGATACCAAAAAAAAAAAAAAAAAATTACTTTGCATTAAATGTAGGTTGAGCAAAAAAGATAAAATTTTTAACATATTTTATACTCTTTCTGTGAGCAGATTACAATATAGTGAACTTCTTAATAGTTTTAAGATAACCTAATTGGCAAGTTATTTTGGCATTTTGCACATGATGCTAATCGTGCTTGTAGCTTTATGGGTGTGAGTACAATGACTGTTTTATTTCTAGAATTCAAGTAATGCTTTCATAAACTTGTCTCATGCTTATTTTTTTATAAAGCTGCACAGAAAGGTCAAAGAAAGGGTTGTCTTTTATATGATGGCAGCTCCCAGTGGGTTAAAGAATAGAAGTGGTTTATAAATAAAAGCTTCTTTTATCTGTCCTTTGATCCCCCCACGACAAAACCTCCTTGCAAGTAACTTTGCTTGACATAGTCATCATTTCTTATAGTTTCAAAATATCTGCAAGATAATGTCTTGATCATCAGTTTTATGGGTACACTCTGCTGGGAACAGAGAAAACTTTATTGCACAGGGAGGGAAGAGGCCATACATTATTTCTTTCCATGATTTTTGGCTCCTTGGCCCCTGATAAACTGGGCTGGTGGCTAGATCCTGTACTTTCAGGACAGGTTCATAGCGGGACAAAATTGGAATTACCTCCAAAAATTATGTATCTTAGCCACATGCTTCATCCCCAACTGAGATTCTGATGTGCTTCTCTGTCAAGGGCCGTGAAGATTAAAGGTCTTCAGGGCAGCCCTGGACATTTCTGCTGGTGTAAACTTAAAAGATTTGTGCCACCAGATCTCCAGCTGGCCTCTCAGACAGAAGAAACAGGAGGTACATCACATTGACACCCCCCCTCTGCCTCCAAACTCCCCTGCTCCATTTTTAGCCTGGCCTGACACCTGTGCGGGGTGTTACACCCCGTGAAGAAAGGTAGCAGATTGAGATGGCAACCCACACATCCTTTCCAAACTCCAACAGGGATATGTGATGAATTGTCAAAGAGGGGAATATCCCATACTGGGCTTTGTGGGTCCCTGACACACAGGCAAAGTGAGTCTCCAACGCTAGAACCAAGAGTTTCACTCACTCATTTTTGTGAGATGGAAATGAAAGGGCTATTGAAATTAGTAGAAATCCCTTCCTTTTACAACCCTAACTGGGCTATTTGAAAGAGAAATAATTAATCTCACACACTGAAATAGATGAAAACAAGGATATTTTAAAAGGACCGTCTTTAACTCTGCCAATAAAATATTTTTCACATTTAGACTTTTAATTTTTTTTATCTGCTTGTACTTTGTTGCTTATTCTTAAACTTTGCAGTTTGTTTAGTCCCTTTTTCCTTAAAACAGTTTACAAAAGTATTGCTAATTTTCATTTTTAAAAACAGTTTTCCTGCATAAAAGTAATTGCAACTGATCATTAAAAACAGATTTTTAAGAGGTAAAGAAAATATATTGGTTGCATAAAATTTGAATGGCAATAATATGTTTTTAATTATTGTTACTTTATTAATGGGCAAGTGTTATCTTATTAAATCTAAATGGGATGTGCACTGAGGAGCACTAATGTGAACCATTCCAAAGACAAAAATTAAATACACGTTGGTACATAATAAAGCCCTCATTATATATAGAGGATTTACAAAAAGATCTTTCAACTTTTGAACAGATCAACATGCAAGTATTTCACCATCTGAGTTCATGGTAAGGTCCCTAGCATAAAGTGTATTTCTTGAAATGCCTGATTCTTTTTCCTGTTGGGATATGTTTATGTAGCTTTCACTAACTTCCAGGCTACTGCTTCCAGTTTCTAACAGTTCAAAATAAGATTTGGGCTAGAAAAGCTGAAAACATCCAGCTAAAATGTAGTAGGGCAGACATAAACAATCAAGTGTCGACCCCAAATGCAATTAATTTCAATGCCATTTCAATGCAATTAAACTTCTGTGTGCAGCAGAAAACCACTTGTCTTGACTCCCCTTTCCCTCCTTCAGCAGGCAGTTTTACGGTCATAGTCAGGAGACAGAGCAGCTGGACATGATTGTGCTCAGTGTCATGGACCAACTTCACCCTCTCAACCCTTCTGGTATCTGACAGCAACCTGCATTTCCAGTACATGAAAAAGTCTTCTTAAATTTGATTTTGATCCAACAACATATTGGGCCAACTGGAAGCAGTTCAGGCCCACTCCAGCTGTTTCTTCTGATACACTCACAATGATAAGTGGACTGTCTAATCCTGTCTTTCACTAAAATACCTAGCAAAGCCACAATGCTCACACATGTGTTGCAAGTTCCTTCATTTTGAGCAGAGACAATTATTTGGGCTCTCAGTACAATCCTGCTGTTGCTTCACTCATCTGGCTTCAGAAAAAAAACAAGTGTATTTGGTTATTCTTAAATGAAGGGAGGTTATTAGATCACTGATCTGAGCACACATGTGTCAACCCACAGCAGCAGTGGGTTTTTCCAAGACATATTGGAACACCAAAAAGGAATTTCCTGTATTTACTTGGAATAAACTATTTTTTTGCAACAAGTTTAAGAATATGAACAGTGTTTAGAGTGAGAAGTTGAAGGCACATAGACACAACAAAGCTTGGGTTTATTTGTTCAAGGGGAAGTTAATGACTTCCAGTTGTTCAGTGTTTCACAATCAACTCCCTCAGAACTTGTAGCTGGAGCTTCAGCCTTTCTGATGTTGGGGATTAGATGCCAGCATCAGGGCACTTGTTCAGTATAGTGGAAAGACTGGTTAAAATTTTCCTACCATCCTGTTGGCTGTGGGAAAATGGATATTTCACTGGAAATTAAAGTAATCCTTTTTGGCTCATGGGTGAGAGGACTGAGGGGCATGTGGACAGATTCTGTTGTGTTGCGGTGTGCCTTCATGGTTTACCCCTGAACCCTGGTTCCTCCCCTGAGTTGTCCTCCCACGTGTGTCAATCACTCCTCCTTTCCCCACCCTGACCCCTGCCAGCGCTGTCTGTCACTCCTGGCATTCCAGAAGTGTGTTGTTGAGTGATTGGGCAGATTCAAAAGATGCCCTCCATCCCGGGGGGCGTTGGACCATCCAGGTGTCCTTTGTCCCCTGAGACCTCCTCTCCTGTACCTGGTTGGTGGGCTCCCTATCCCTTCCCCCTCCCCTCCCCCAGGTAAAAGAGAGCGGAACCACGTGGTCCGGAGAGCTCTGATGGAGCGGTGACTGAATTTGGAGTTCTGCTTGGAGCTGTGACTGGATTCAGAGGCCTGCGGGCCAAAATAAAAGCTCTGGATTAAATCCTCCATCAGAACCGACTCCTTTCCTTCACCATAGCTTTAAAGGCTTCTCTGACAGCGGGAAACCTGAGGAGTGGACTCTCTGTGAGAGGAAGCTCCATCCCGCTGCCACCTGAGCTCTGGCATGCCTGAACTTGTCCCCATGCACCCAGCTGCAACATCCAGCTAGCCAAAAATGTCTCTGGGGTGAAGCACCACAGTTGCCGCTATTTGGTCCAGCAGTCAGGGCACGTCCCGTTCTCAATATTGGTAACACCAATACTGTTGGCTTGTCATGGTGATGACGATGTGCAGTTGCGAAGACTGTTATGGCATAGAAAGGAGGGGCAGAGGGTGGCAGCTTTTCACACTTC
Organism: Vidua macroura; assembly: GCF_024509145.1. Classification (NCBI taxonomy): domain Eukaryota; kingdom Metazoa; phylum Chordata; class Aves; order Passeriformes; family Viduidae; genus Vidua; species Vidua macroura. Next base: position 25,620,513 of record NC_071611.1, read on the forward strand.
AGCAAACCCACTGAATTACTCCTTTGGCAACATTTTTCTTTTCTGTCCAGGAAGATGAGGAGACAGGTGGGCAGAAGGGAGTTACTGCTAGGGACCTTTGCTACAGCAGACTTTTTCAGTAGCACATTTTGACATCCCTGAGAAGACAAGACAGGCTACTGTTGCTTCCCTGGCTCCTTTGCTCCAGTGCCAAGACTGAATCATGGACCAGGAGCTAGATGACATTGCATAATGCACTGGAAAATTCCCTAACTCTGATCCATAAACTACATTTTCAAGCAAGTATATTTAAAGAATTTCTTTGTTTGGCTTTTTACATCTTCTGCCTTTAGAGGTGTTTGAGAAAGACAGTTACCAGAGAAAATAAACCCAATCATGATGATTTCATGCTGGAAAGCATGCTGTGAAAGCATGGTGAGAAATTTCCCTGATTTAAGACCCAGGAAAAGAATCTGAATCCTGAAAGACTATACCTTGAGGTGTCTTGGACCGCTTGCCTGCATTCATGGCACTGAACTGAAGCTTTATGTAGATGGTATTATACCAGTAATTACAGTGTATAGTTCAGCTACTGGAGTTAAAACTTTGATCAAAGTTTCTAGGACTTCACATAAAAGGCTTGCTATTTATTCAGAGTGAGGCTCCTTTGCCATTAGGTAATTAAAAAGAAAAAAAAAAATCCAAAAACTCCCAGAGCTAGAATGTTCTGGTCTCATAGAACAAGCATTTTCCACTAATGTTTTTATTTAAAACACAGTTTTTTCAGGTAAAAGCAGTTTTTCAGATTTTGTTTGTATTTCACTATATTGGGAGTGTAGTTAAGTCTAGATTTTAACATGCTCAGAAAAAAAATAGGGATACAAGGCATAAGGTCTGCATGTAAGTCAATGTACATGCATTTGAATTTCAGGAAGCTCCTACTCTCAACAAATGAATCACTATTATGTACATTCTTAAAGTCCTAGAATTGGGTTTGTGTTAGGATGAAGTAGCTGCACAGTGAAGCTATGTAGCTAAATTTCTCTAGCACATGTATCCCTGAAACCTTCACAGAAGAACTGTATACACAGATTTCTGTTCTGCAGAGACCAATGTCAGGGTACTGAAATCTCATTTTGAGTGAAGTATCCCTCTGCCAGGCTCCACATGAGCAATGAATCAAGCACAGTCCCAGAAGCTGAGCACAACAGAAGACCATGATCATAGGTGCTGGGCAGCTTTGGAAAGATTAAATGAATGCAGATGATAAGAGTGTCTTGTGCAAAGAAAGATGGGAGGGAACATCAAAATGCTATGGACATCACTGAGTAATTGCTTGAACAAAGAAGGAAGGGGTCCGATGAATTCTTGGAACTGTGATTTACATAGGGAGGTTTATGACTAACATGGCCGTCTGAACCAGTAGTCATAGAGCATGACTGCTTGAAAACACTCAAAGAACAGATGCAATCCTTGAGAGAGCACTTGAGAAACTGAAAGATTTAATTAAAGAGGCCCTGGTCCTGAAATATTATGACAATAAGCACAAAAGTAACTTGTTCATGGATGCATCTCAGGAGAATATTGGCACAATACTCTTTCCAATAACACAGTTGAAGCTGGAGACAAGTGGCTAATGCATCGCAGCCACTAACAAAAACTGAATATAAATATGCTGTAAGAATGAAGGAGAATTTGGCCTTAAGCCATGGCTGTAAAAAACATTCCTTTATTTATGGGACACCACTGTTAGCTGAAACTGACCATAAACCATGTACTGCTATTGCCAAGATAGGCCTGATAAATATCCTGGGGAGAAGAGAGATTGCTTTTTCAGTTACAAATGTATGTTTTACAAATTCAGTAAGCCTGGGTGAGATTTGGTGGTTGCAGGCAAATTCACAATCATTTTACAGAACTTCCAGACACCGATCATGGATGTGCCAAACCTCCTAAAAAAACCCAAACAACCCTCTCCACTTGCAGGCAAAATGTAGATCATGACTGCCTGCATCACTAACAAGTTTCACATAATGGGAAAGGTAATGCAGGCTTTGGTGCAAAGCTATTAGTGCCATATTGTAGCCTCTTACTGTACCTTGGTAGTGAGGCCTGAACAGTACATGTGGATTTTGAAAATAACCTGAATGGAGAATACTGAATGTATAAAAAAGAAGCATTTGAAAACCATTTTAGAAGAGAGACCACTGTTGAGAAATCAACAGTTATATTAAAACAAGTCAATGTTATCTAAAAATTTTGCTTATGCTAGCAATTCAGGAGAACTCCTTCCAAAAGAGTCCAGGGAGATGACAAAAGAAAAATAAGTATGTGTAGATATTTTTGTGATTTTTACTTATGCCATTAATAATAAATAAAGCATGCTATTATTGTTATTGTTGTAGTTGTTTCTATTTTTAGAATTACTTCCCCAATCTTCTAGAAGTTGCTGCAGTCAAACAGCCAGCCATATAGTCCATATTCTTTTTAACTAAACATGATTTAGCAAGTAAAAAAATATCTGATGACAGTCCACAGTGCAGTAGGTATAATTGAAAACAGTTTGCACTGAAATACAGGTGTAGGCTTATCACCACTAATCCCTAGTACTTTCAGACTTTCAAGGCTAATGGAAAAGTGTCAGAAGAACACAGTGATGTCTGTAAAACAAAAAAAATGGAGCAGTGAGACTGATCCCCCCTTAGTGCCTGTGTTGGATCTGGGGGGAACCAGACAAAGGCAAAGCTTGCAAAGGCAAGCTGGACAATGCTCTGTTGCAGAGAGGCTCTTGCTGGACTGGGCTGATGGTTCACACTCAGAGCAGTGACAGACAGAGCTCCAAACTCCCTGTTTATCAGTGGTCCCTAAATCCTTGCCATATAGAAAATTTCTGTGCTGTTATAGACACATGCACACTACTGGTGACATTGCTGAACAACAAATACAAGCATCCTACAGAAAACCATAATATATTATGACCGCTTTAGTTGCATCTTCACAGCCGTATTTGCTGACATGGAAAAAACATTTAAAAACTTGCTGACAATTTCTACATCAGGAACCATGCCCATTGAAGCCAGTCCTTAAGGGATACTTTTTTAAGATGTCAGTCAATTGCTGGCTAAGAAACATAACAATTTTTACCATTGTTGCTCCTAAAGTCCTGTCATTACTCAAACATTTAAATGTTTTCACATTTAAAATGGACTAGTAATCCTCATCAAAGGAAAATATTAGAAGATAGTAGGTCCAATGGCAAATGTAAGAAACATGCAAACCACCTCTTTAACCTCTTGAGCATGGCAAAGGATCTTGTTCTTGTCCTCTTCTTTTTAAAATTTTTATTATTTTCCTTGAAGTACAAACTTGGCATTTCAGATTTCCAAATTTACAGATATAAGATGAAAATTCCCTCTGAGTATCAGTGGGAACATTGCAGGGTTCATTTGAAGCCTGATCCCATACGCCCAATTGTGAGTGAGAGGTGTGGAGCAATTTCAGTGGTTGCATGGGGAGCTGACTCAGGGCTGGTTTGGTAGGGTTGGTTTGGCAGATGGCTGAGCATACCTTTCTTTCACCCAGTGGGTGTCCTGGCCTCTAACAGAGGCTATCAGTAGGTCACTATTCCTGATAAAGATGCCATCATAAACAGAGGGAGTTCTTGAAAAAAGCTGCCTCTTGAATAAACAATGGATGAATATATCTTCAGAGAGGGCTGGATACTCTCCCTCTCTTGTTTTATTTTTGTGAGTGTGAAGGAAAGGAAGTGTTTAAGATACAAAATTACCTACTTGTTTTGTTGTCATGAGGCAGCAAAATATTTAGACAAGATTTATTTCATACTGAAAGTTAAGCAGACACCATTTGTTGTATTTCCTTTCCCTGAAGTTTTATTATTTCCTCTGTATTTCTAAAGCCACCTCTTCTGTAATAAAGATGTCTTTTTTTCCTGAAGTATTTTTTAGAGATAATCCATTAAAACCTCCACAATATGTATTCATTGCACAAATTGATATACACAGAATTCTGTTTTGTATGATGCAGCTGATCTGGTAAGAGTAATTACTGAATTTTCTAGAAAGAAATGTGGAGACTGGATGTACTGTCCTTATCCTTCCTGCTATTCTACACTTAGTTCACTCATAGATAAAGATTTTTGACCTTAAATAAGTTCGGGTGTGGCTGCCATTCATTAATGCACAGACTAACACACAAAACTGATGGCAAAATGGAGCAAGCTTTGTTATAATCTTACAAGTTGCATGGGTCTCACAGTAATAGTTTAGGGAAATAGATTTCTGGCCATCCACAGGAAACAATTATAAAATGAAATTTAACAACTCTTGCACATGAGAGGTTCGCAGGAGGCTTGAGGCTGCTTCAGCCCTAAGCTGAGTGAGAGGAATGCCACATGGCATTGCAGCAGAGTGGTAAGCAGGCAGTGTGTACATTCGTGTGCCTCAAATGCTCCACATGAATGTCATGAAAAAAATGAGAAAGTATTTAAAGGAGATGCAACATTTTTTTGTGCTCAGTGTGGGCTGAAGTTGTCTTTGGTGCAACTTGAGAGCATTATAGAGCTTTCCTTCATTTATATTATTAACACATAAAACTCAGAAAATATTTTTGCTAGTATTTTCTTGGAAAGAATTTATTTTCTGGCAACAGTTTCAAAGTTAAGACATATTTATTCACTAGAGTCCCATTTTGTATTCCTTGGGTAGAATCCCAAATACCCTCCACTTTCACTTCCAAGGAGTCATTAGCATTTATCAGGTAAATAATCTGTAAAAGGCAGATTATACTCCTATAAATCCATTATAATTGCACTGATTTCAAAAGTATTACTGAAGATTTATGCTCAGGTAAATCAGCACACAGTTGGTAAGTTTTCTAAGGAAGACTCTAAATATTTTCTCAAGAGAAAACAGCCCTTACAATGTGCTATTTTTTTCTCTTCTATATGTCCTCACCTGCCATCATAATGAAGTATTTTATAAAAATGCAGCATGAGGTAATGACAGTAAATAAGAAGAAAAGTAAATTCACACTAGAATATCAAGCTTAAGTCTTCCCATCTGCTTTTTATTAACAGAGACCACCATCTTAACATTATTTAGCATCATATTCTTATTTAATTCATCCTGTATATTCCCTCTTCAACTTGCCTACATGACAAAAATGTTTCTTCTTGACGCACTTTTATACCAGGAATATCAGTTTCAATTGTCATCTTCACAGACTTCCCCAGACTAAATTCTATTAGAGAAAGGCCATTCATCAGCTATTTTTTCCTGCATATCCAGACACTAACGCACATTTCTGTGCCAATGAACCATTTTGAAGTGTCAGCTCAGCCTTCACTGAAGCTAGGCTGAAACCTGTGATTTACTGTGGATACTGCTTTGGAGAGATTCACAGGAGTCCCAGTCACAGACCCTGGAGCTCTTTGTGCTGCTGCTCTATGGACAGTGTCACATCCATTATTTCTTGACAAAACATATACACTTAATGCACTGTACCAATATGAATAATCTAATTTAATGGGCATTCCAAAATTGACGCAGTAGTTCTAGTAATTGTAAGATTTGACATAGTCTCAGAAATGTCTTAAATTATTTTTGTCTCAGTTATAACCTTCTAAGAGTATGTTTGCAAAAAGGCAAAAAGTTAGTGATCATTTGTATGTTTATTTGTGAGAATTTAACAGTGACTTTTGTGGGAAGAATTGGAAACATGTAGGGTACAATTGGTTATAATTCAGGTTATTTTTTCACGTAATAGAGGCATGCAGAGAAGCTGTACTCCAGAGGAAGAGCTCAGAGGTGTGGGCAGACTGCAATAGAAAGCATGAGCAGATGCTCTGTTAGAACTCAGTTACTGGGGATCACGCCATGAACCTCAGATTAGCAGCTTCATTTAAAGTGCCAAGTTACTTAACTGTGTAACCAAAGAAAAAAATGGAAAACCACATCATGTTAAGAAAAAGGAAACAGTTGGAGAAAGAAGAAAACAGAAAGAAAAGCATATGATCAGGTTCACCAAACATTTGCACAACCAAATGACTGCAGCTTGTAATCTGCTGTTTATTACACAGATATGCTTATTTCTTGCTTTAGCTAGTAACTTTCACAGATATGTCACAGTTCAAGAAAAAAAAAAAAATCTCCTTTTTATTCCAACAAAGAAGGTGAGGAAAAAGTGTTTCCATCTTTGACAAGACTCTCTGCTTGCAAAGATGGATAGTGAGTGGAGTACTGCTTGTCCCCATAATCGATCAGTCAGGAAGAGCAGTGTTTAAGCCTATGTCTCCCAGCAAATGCCACCTAGGGGAATAAGGGCAGAATCTGATCATGGGGTGGGAATCCTCCATGGACACAGATGAAAGACAAAAGGCAGTATTCTGCTTAGGACTAAATCCTGTTTATTGTCAGGAGCCACTTGAGATCCAGGCAACACCTCAGGGGGTAACAGGAGAGAGAGAGAGAGAGAGAGAGAGGCTACGTCCAGTGGGACACACAGGACACAGGTGAGGAGAAGGGAAGGGGAGAGCAAATCAGGGAGAGCCCTGAGGCTTGGGGGGGAGGGGAAAGGTGTGTGGAATAGACCAGTGTGACAGTGCAATAGAAAAACTACTCAGTGCAAATTCCCAATCACCCAGTGCAAAACAACAACTAAATAATTATTTAGTGCATCACAACATAGGACTCAGCTGTGGACTGAGCTTCTCTTGAGTTTATGAGAAATAATGCCTAATCAGGCACAGTGCCTGATGTGCTATCTAATGAGCGCCTGCTTTTTTTGTTGTTGGTTTTTTTTTTTTTTTTTTTTTTTTATTTTTTAATTATTTTTTTTCTTTTACAAATACCCTTGGACACTTTTTTGTGTGAATAACAACCCAAGTGGGATAATAATTTTGTTCTCAAACTTTCAGAGAAGTTTCTGACCCAAAATGCAGCCAGGATGAAACATTGTTATGACAAAATTCCACTCTCATATATGGCTCTATAAACAGCATGATACCACCCCCTCCCCCACCTCAACATAGATAATTTTGCACTTAATTTTGGGTTTGTTTTGGTTTGGATTGATTGACACAGTTTTGGGCTTTTTTGCTTTTCCTCAGTGAGCCTTAACCATCTAGTAAGTAGTAGAGTGAATCTTGACAAAGAACTTTGTCATGTTGTTGCTTTTGCATGAAACCTGGTTTTACTGATACCTTTGCTGATGCTTCTTTCAGTGGTCTTAAAACACTCTTAATGACAAAACTCTAACCCTTCCTCTCATGAGACAGCAGGTTTACAGAAACATAGAATAGGTTATGTGGAAAACATCCTTAGGATCATTAAATCCAGCTGTTAACCCAGCACTGCCAAGCTCACCGCTAAACTACACCTGTAAGAGGCACATCTACTGGTTCTCTAAATCCCTTCAAGGATGGTGACTCAACCTCTACCCTGGGCAGTCTGTTCCAATGCTTAACAACTTTTTTAGTAATCAACCTTCTTCTAATATCAAAACTAACCCTCCCATGGAGCAACTTGAATCTATTTCCTCTTGTCCTGTTACTTATTACTCAGGAGAAGAGAGTGATCCCCACCTGGGTGAAACCTCCTTTCAGGCTGTTGCAGAGTGGTAAGGTCCCCTCTGAACCTCCTTTACTCCAGGTTAAAAACCCCAATGCCCTTCAGCTGTTGCTTATAGGATTTGTGATCCAGACCCTTCACCAGCTCTGTTGTCCTCCTCTGAACTTGCTCCAGTACTTCAATGTTTTTCCTGTAGTGAGAAGCCCAAAACTAAACAAAGGATTTGAAGTGTGGCTTCATCAGTGTTGAGTACAGGGGAACAATCTCTGCCCTGCTCCTGCTAGCCACTTTATTACTGGTATACTGGGGTGCCATTGGCCTTCTTGACCACCTGGGCACTGCTGATTCATGTTCAGTCACTGTCACCAGCAGTCCCAGGTCCTTTTCTATGGGGCAGCTTTCCAGCCACTCTGCCCCAGCCTGTGGAGTTGCCTCGGGTTGTTGTGACCCAAGCAGGACCCAGCACTGGGCTTTGTTGAACCTCACACCATTGGCCTCAGCCCATGATCCAGCCTGTCCAGATCCCTCTGCAGAGCCTTCCTACCCTCCAGCAGATCAGCACTCCCACCCAGCTTGGTGTTATCTGTTAAGTGACTGCGGAGGCTTTCCATCCTCTCATTCATATTACTGACAAAGACAATAAACAGGACTGGCCTTTGTACTGAGTCCTGACGAACAACACTTTTGACTGATGGCCACCTGGAAGTAACTCAATTCACCACCACTCTCTGGACTCAGACATCCATTATTTGTCCAGAGAAGAGCACACCCATCCAAGTTGTGAACAGGCAGTTTCTCCAGGAGAATGCTGTGGGAATTGCTGTCTATAAAAACCTCTTTTAGGTTCTGCTCTACACCACAAGAGTGGGCTTGTGTAAATGTTGTTCTTAAATCGTCCAACAGTCAACCCAGAGTACACTCAGCCTCAGTACATGTTTCTTTCCTCACCCATCTCACATAATAATTTTCCATCTTGTCTTGAAAAGCTAAACATAATCTCTTATTTACTGAGAAGAAAAACAAATGCTGGCTCCCAGTGCCTATTAATGCATCCAGATGTTATGCCATTTGCACTGCAGGGCAATATGGAAAGAAAGCTAAGTGTGACTGGTTGTGCTCCTGTTCTCACACAAACATAATTTCTCAAATTCCAGCTTGGTTCCAGCAGAAAATATAAAGAAAAAAAAAAAAAAATCCTTCTGAAATGCTTTTCAGCTCCTGTATAGCTAGCTCATCTTTGAAACTACCCAGTCTTTTTTAAAAATACTCTGTTCACTTTCCAGTCACTTTACTTCTTGACCTTGCAGATGTTAAGAAGCAGATCCAGAATGTCTTTATTATCTTGGGGTTTGCTCCAAAAGTTCTTTTTTGTGTAGGTGTCCCAGAGGACCAGATGAAGTATGAGAAACCAGAATCTTTGTGCTTTGGCTACCATTCCTACCTAGAAGCTCAGACAGGTGAAATTGTTATTCAAAGTTATTAACAGATATTCAGTTACAGGATCATGGCTGAGATGAAAAATAAGATCCATTTCAACAGCAAAACTTATGATCATGAACCTGAACACACCTGCACAATAACAAGACATACTTGGTTTTGGCTGACTCAAGGTCTGGCTTGGGAATGCTAATCAATCTGTACAATGCCATAATTATTGGATTTGCTTCATAGCACTTTATAATTATCTGCAGTCTGCTTTTCTCCAGTTGCCTATAATCCACCTCTCTCTGACACAGTGAGGGACACTCAGGCTTTGCACTGTACTGGCTATAGCCTATGTTTGCTGTGCTGATGTTAATGTGTAACAGTAACTACTATGTGTTTTAGTAACTATTAAAACACCTCAAGAGTTTATGAAGTCACTGCAAGTGAATAAAGGAGAAATTTAACCAATAGTAACACATCTGGGTATGTAACGCTTTGCTGCTATTAGCAATAGCTGTTTCTATTTTTATAGCCTGCCCCCCCCCCCCCCCCCGCCCCCAACATGCTACTTAAAGCTGGGCATAAAGTACAGATGGTAAGTGCCATGAAAATGCAGCTGTCTCTGCCCCACTGGGTAGCAACCAAATAGAACAAAATAGGAGAGTGGGAAAACTCATTGAAAATGCTTAGAACTATCAAAATACAAACGGTAGGTTTTAACCAGGTCTATCTGATAACCCCCTTACTTTGGTAGGTATGATGCTGGCTTTGGACATCCCCTGACAAAACAGCATTGTGATTTCTAGAAGGGGCTCATAAGAGTGTGGGGCACCCAAGACCATGCTGATGCAGTTTCTCACAGCTCCAGCTTTCATCTCGAAGTCTGCAACTCTGTAGTTAAAACTTACTCTGTGCCTCCTATTGAAACCACATTGTGTCATTCCTGGGTTATTTTGCATTCTCTTCTGAGTGCTTATTATTTTGTTTAATTTATTCACACTTCCTATGATAAAGTTGTACCAATGGAACTAAATAATCATGAGAATAATCCAAAACAACAGTATTTTTCTATTTATCAATATAAGTTTGTTCTTGCTTTTATCCTGGTACATAATAAAGCTTCCCCTAGGACCTGAAGGCACTGGTGGGTACTTAATTTCAGTTTATAATGACGAAATGAAGCAAAAAACAACCTTTTTGAAGTTTCACCCTCTGGCAAAGCTCTCAGAGTCCGGTTTTGCCTCATTCAAAAGGTTTAATGATACATGGGTCTTGTGCATGTGTTTATGGAAAGAGAAAGAAAGAAGAGCTGTCAACAGCTAGGAAGCATGAGACTGACCTCAGGTATCCCTCACCTACCTAAGTCTCCACATGGAAAATAGGTGGTGCCAGAAGTAGGTAACTATGCAGAAAGTTTAATGTGCCTCCAAGCTTATCTGTTTTCTGTGACGGAAAAGCACTACCTCTCATAACTAATTGCCTTGTTTATAAGCATTTTGTTATTTTGATTCAGCCCTGAAAGAGTTTGTTTAGAGCAAATTGTAATCAGTTTTCAGCAATGCCTGGGGCATTGGCTCTACTGGTCCTGAGAGACCAGACTGGTAAGTGCTTAAGGGATACTCAAGCTTGAAGAAGCAGTCCCTGGGAGCAGCAGGACTTCACAATAGACGGGTTTCGTTTTGGCAGAGAGATCCATGGAAAAAGAAGCTGGCAGTTGGTACAGCAAGATGTAGCTGGGTTGCCCACAAAAAGACCTCTATCCCAGAGAAATGAAACTAAATCAAGACATATGAGGGGTTTGGTCTTTTGATTTAGAAGTCATCTATGTGTGGAATGAATTTAAGGGGTTATTTGAAATCCTAATTAATAATGCCTTGCCTCAGACTTTGCTCAGCCATCTATTAAGTTCCCTCTCTATTCCATTTCCTCTTTTAGACAGAATTTTTTGATTTCTATTACACTGCATAGTGAAATAATAGCAGGTAGTTTTAGGAGCAAAGAACAGGGGCTCATCAGGGGCCCTTACCAAGTAAACACATTCTTCCTAATACTGATAAACTTCTGTTGTGTAATATTCCAGATGACCACACACATAGCCAATGCCTAATGCTGCCTCTACTAATAACAAATCTGTTCCTCCTCTGGATTTGCACAGATTTCTTCCTTTTGAATAGCTTAGAGAAACATTTTTCTATCATTTCCAAGCAGACAACTTAATTACGTTAAAATGGCTTTCCTTCAAAAACAGTAATAGGTGGTTACCTTTGCTTTCAATTAGTAGTTCTAACCAAGTTTGTAAATCCTATAATGTGAATACTAAGGACATATTCACAGAGACTCAGAAAAGGGACTCTTCTCAGTGATGCCAGCTAAGATTAGAAATTCATGATGCCACGACAGATATAATGGAAGATTGCAGATACTATTTCTCTAAACCTGAGTGTTATAGAGCCAACTGAAACAACAAGGAACCTTGGATATTCACTTTGCATTATTCATGATCAGGGATCTTGCTATTTCCAGAGCTGGACAAGTTGTTGTTGTTGTTGTTGTTGTTGTTGTTGTGTTGTTAATAATAATAATAATAATAATTATTATTATTATTACTATTATTATTATTATTATTATTATTATTATTATTATTATTATTATTATGTGATTTTAAAAGTCTCTTTTAATCATGGAGTTCTAGAATTTAGACACTGCTTGAAAATATTTTCAGAACAATTCTGTAAGACAAATCTCACCCTATAGGGTAGTCAAGCTCTTGGACATGAACACTGAATATATTAAGGACTCAGTTTCCTAAGCCACATTGTTTGTTTCTGTGCTCTGAAAAGACAAACAGAACTTTTCCAATGAGCTTTCTTCTGCAGATACTCATAATCTGGAATTGGATTTCTAATTCATAATTTAAGTGTACAATGATTGTTTAAATTTTGCTCTACTGGCAAGTAGTTTTGAAACTATTTTTATTGGATATAAGGGCATTGCAAATGGAAGCAAAAGAGATATAAGGATATTTTGAGCAACTCAAAGAATGGGAAGAATTCCTCTAAGATAATCTTCACAGTGTGTTTTCATATTATTGTTTCAGGGAAATGTAAGGAAAAGTAGGCTTGCAAAAAACAGGCCCATTCAGACATACAAAATAGTTTGGTTCTATCTTAAAAATTCTTGCAAATTTCTTGTTGTATTTTAGAGCTTATAAAAATTACAATATTAGCACAATTATTTCCGGTCTCTATTTTCTGTAAATCTACTCAGGTTGGCATCACTTGGCAAAACACTTGCTAAAAAGGTGTCACATTCTTCAAAAAATATTCCCAGTTATGGAGTATAATACTGAACATACAATACAAATTAAAAGAATAATGAGAATTTCCAGCTTTGTTTGAGAGTGAGAGTTGCTAGTGTATAAATCATAGAATATCACTCTGAAAATATCCTCATATTCTTCCTCTGGTATTTTGATCCCTTCTATTCAGCAAGTATGTTTTCTTTATGACACCAAGGTCTGATATTTCCTTATGCCATAGATTCTTCTTTCTGTTGTCTTTATTACAAACATAGAGTAAAGCAGCCCTAGCCAGCTTGCCTCAAAACTTCCAGCAAGTGTGCTCTATTTGTTAAGAGCATTGTTCTCTATTCAGGGGATTTCCTTTGTTTATTCTGGCAACCTGGTTTGTTCACAGTTTCCCCACAGTCAAGGAGACCCAGGTCTCCCACACGTACTTTAATAATGTTCTTCTTGTTCTTCTTAACTGGAATCAGACAGCAGAGACTTTTGCTGAGACACTTCTATCCCTCCCCACTCAGTCTCATTTTGAAAATGGTTATTTGAATTCCATGGTAAGGAGAGGTTGCATATACTCAGCACTCCAGAGAAGTTATCCCATCACAATATCTAGCCAGTCAAAATGAAAATGTTTAACCAGAGAAGTTATCCCATCACAATATCTAGCCAGTCAAAATGAAAATGTTTAACCTTAGAGGTGTATCAGGAAGTAAACTAATTTTAGAGGACATGTTTTTCCTCCACTGTACTATAATAAGCAATCTGTGTGCAAGAAGCACATGCAACCTCACACCCAATATATTACATATACTTGGACAAAGCCTGCTATGTATTTGCAAATGCTTATTTCTGGTTTCAGTTTAAATACTTTTTCCCCCATTAATTACAACACTTAAAACGCTGTCATAACTATCTCAGTAATTCATCCTAGAGATAAATAGTAAAGGCAACAAGAGAAAAACATGCCGCTTCCCTACAAATTAAAGCGTGTATTCTCTTACTGTATACTGAGCCAGATAAAAATGCCACATCTACAGACACTGCTACAGAGGCAGGTGTCTCACAGCTGAATACACATGCTGTGAAATACTATTTCAGACACACCAGTTTAAGTCCCTGCTCACCCTCACTCTCCTTTGCTAGTTTTACATTCTGCCAGGACAGAGCTGCACAAATTTCCTTTCCCTTTCTCCTTCCTTAATAGTGTCCTGTAAGCAATATATATTTTCCTGTCATTTCTGCATAGCAACAGAAGTGCAAAAAGAAAGATGGATCAGTGGGCAGACCTTCAAAAATCACAAATCATACAGACCTTTCTCCAAAATTTATTTCCTACACCTACACCTGGCAAAAAGCAGCATGGAATTTTTTTCCCCCCTATATAATTGAAAAATTTCATTGACCTAGATCACAGGCACATCCTTTACCTACAGAGCAAGTTAACTGAGATGACCAAAGTAGCCATAAGAGGCAGCAGCAGCAGTCTCTTTGAAGCATTTTGGGAGTTTCAGACATGATCAACACTGAAGTAACAAATACAGTATAACTACCATGAAAATTCTTGCCTCAATACTTAGATCACCTCTCAGTCAGTCACTTCAGACTTAATCAAAAGGCATTTTTAATTTGTGGGTTTTCTGCCCTCCTTATGCAGAGGTATTATACAGTGTCTAAAAATAACTTGCATTAAGATGCAAATAATTTTGCATCTGTCCTACAGGAGAACAGAGAACAAGCTTTGCCTCAAGCAAAATGGTAACTGAGAGAAAGGCTGTAAGAAGTGTCAGTGTCTCTTTCTAATAAAGGCAAAGTGGGGAAAAGCCACAGGCAAAATGCAGTGCTAGTTCCATAAGGTGAGCTAATAGAAAATGTCTGCAGTTTTCACATTCAAGGGGCTGTGTTTTGTTTCAATAAGTCTTTACTGAAGCTGGTAGAATAGAAAATATTTGTCATCCAGCACAATGGAATCTGGTGCTCTGTATCACATTGGAGGATCTGTCAAATGGAAAGGGAAAAAATGTCTTTAATATACTCCTTATCCATTTTCATAAATCTAGAGGATTTCAGGCCAGGAAAAGACAAGATTATCCTGTTTGGTTTGTGCAGTGTAGTCCAAGAATCCTTCCTTTTCAAGAATAATTCCTCTATCAAGTCCATATCTTGTGGCTGAAATAAAACATAATTTCTGCAATGGAACATGTTCTTCAATTAACAGCTTTGAAGTAGCTCATGTTCCCAGATAAACAGGACTTGCATTCAACTGCTCGCATGGGTATCTGAATTTGTCCAGCAGCAGCCACCTGACATCAAATTTTGTTATGTCATTGTCTACTAGATTTGCTATGTCATTTTCACTTGCTCCTATCTGAAAATTGGGGTTTTGTACAGGTTTGCATCAACTGCAAGAAGTCAGCTCTTAATCTTCTCACTCTGTTTGACATACTAAGTAGACCTTCCTACATTTTTCTCTACAAGGGAAGCCTGCCAGACCTTAAAGCATCTTGTTCTTTCATGGTCTACTCCTAGATTTCCTACATGCACTGAAATGAAGCTACTGGATTTGACACAGCCTTCTGTTCCATAGAAAAGTAACATCATCTCCACAGTTCTGCTCAATAATCCTGTGCTTGGATGTGCACTGCTCCTGAGCACCAGGGAGACACTACTACTGACTCCAGTACAGGCACAGGTACGGAGTACCACCCTCTTCTTGGCAGGCTGGGCTCCAGCCTTGGCTGCTCCATCTCCTTGTATCTCTGAATGTTCAACAGCACTAAACAAGCAGCAGTTTATCCCTGATATTCATATGTAAAATGTTCACATTTACATCTAAATTACATTTACTAAATTTCTGCTCTGGACCTCAGCATGCTAATGCTCATTAAAAAACAACCAAAATTATGTTATAGCGAGGCCCTAGTCTCTGCAAACACAAGAGCACAAAAAAGCTGCAGTCCTGCATAACTGTCCCTAATGGAAGGCTCTCATCATTGTCCGTGGCACACATTAAGACCCATGTTCTTCTGTCCATGAAGAATATTTGCAGAATGGCTTTACCTAGCAGTTGCATCATTAAAATGAGTCAAACTTTTGATATAGGTGGAATTATTCACATGCAAAATTGTTTGTAGTATCAAAGTCCACACTTCTTGATCTAGCTAAGTATAGAAAGTGTAGGAAAAGCCTTGATAGCTTTCCTAGCATGCAAATCCCTTTTTTCATCAATAGAATTTGTGATGCTAAAGTCTGCCTTTGTAAAGCTAATTGTAAGATTGAAACAGAAGTTAAAAAATTGAATCAGAATATAGAGGTAATGTTCTTTTTCCAGTGCAGGGCCATGTTTGTGACAGAAGATGGATTGATGCATAGGGCTTGAAGGCGAGTTGGCACTAAGACAAATACAGAGATACTACATGGAGAAAGTGGCATCTGAGTAGAAGTGAAAAGCCTGCTAAGGTTATAAAAAAGTAACAGTCTTCACCTCAATGAGCTTTAACTCAGAGTCTGAATTAGACCATTGATCTATTTCAACCTGAAAAAGTAAAAATGATACTATTCTTTGAAAGACTGATACAATGCAGTGGGATATAAATTTCAAGACAGTGCTAGGATTGTTTTGCATATCCTCTCAAGTGTCTTTCAACACTTGAAAAATGTTTTCTTCCATAGAGGAGCCCTCGAAGTCCCATGCCATATCTTGCCATGGGAGAGTGATCACAGTATGCTTCACTTGGAGGCCTAGTGGGGCATCAGAGGCCATCAATGCAGCTGAAAGCCAGTGTTTGCACTGCACAGCTGGAGAGGCTTTGGGAAGGACTCACTAGAGGGTTACTCTATGGAAATAGCTGTCATTTCAAAAGCATATGCTTTCATTATAAGAAAAGACACTTGTAAGAAGTCTCTCACAAAAGTCATGAAGGCCATTATATGTAGGATCAGCATGATGCCCCATACACAGCATCTTATGAATCGCAGATTACTCTTCTCCTACAAATATGCCTAGCTGAAGTACAAAAAGCCTTTGGTCTGCTTACACCCTGTGTACTACAAGGTGCCATTCAGCAGTGCACTGAGAGGCTCTCCCAGGCATTGGGATTGTTTGGATTGGAATCTGAACACAAGTCTTCTCATAAAAACTATTCTCAGTTTTACATCCTGCATCTTACCACTACATATTTCACTGTAGGAAATTCCTGTGATAACGGAGTAACATACCATACATGCCACAGAACGCATCTTTCCAACTTGTATCAATAGCAGGAAAGAAAATTATTCTTTGCTGAAAAAATTTGTGTAATCTAGCTCTCTAAAATGGAAATTGCTGCCCATTCTGCTCAGATTTCACAGGCTGGGAAATTCCTTCTAGCACCAAAGATTTTGTAAGTCTTGCAGCTCTGATAACAAATACCTTTTTACTCTTCATGCATCAAGTCTTCAAGGTAATGACTTACGAATTATTGTAACACTCTGGGCATGTAAAAATGTTGGTGCCTACCTAGAAAGCAGCATGCATGATTTACAAATGTCACCTTCCTCCTATTTCCCAAACTCCTGTGGTTTTGCTCTTAAGTCTGTAGGACAGGCATACATAGAGGTCTCAGACATGATTAGGACGTCTTTGGGCTGGCTACTGTAGAGAGAAATGTATGAGGACCCTATTCCTTAAGAAGGTACTTACACAAGAGACACTGCAAGCAGGAAATCTTTTCAGAGTTTGTATTTCTGATGCCTTCTGTAGGACTCTACCATCAATGATCCCCAGCTTCCTCGTCATCTCAGCTGTTAAATACAGCTCAGGACCAAAACCCTTTCCAAAGTGAGAAATTTAATGTGACACAACAAAAGCTGACACCACTAGCTCTGATGCATCCCTGTTCCATGCATTAGTGTGGCAAGGCACATGGCAGGAAGGGATTTATCTCCCTGCCTAAAATCTCCTAGACTACACAGATTACTGATCAAAAGTGCAAGGAGAAGAGAAAAAAAATAGCATTATATGAGCTTCACTGCTATGACAACAGATCAGTGAGAAGTAACAGCCTGTCATTTCACTCCCCTTGAGACTACCTCTGTCAGTGCCAAGACTCAGGTATTTCCTCTAAAAAGACGAATCTCAGGAGGCTGATACTACAGGTTCACAGCCAGCAAGGAGGCCAGTACCTCTGCACCATTACTCATGAATATGGTGTGTAGAAGTGAATCATTCACCTAGTGCATGATCTGCCCTGCCAGCATCTGTACCCCTGCCAGGCCAGGCTCAGGACCTTACTCACAGTTCATGCAGATGCTGCACAGCACATAGCAGGTAACTTTCTTTCAAGACAGGATTAGAATACCTCTTGTGGACCTTTTGCTGAGTGAGAGGTACTCACTCAGCAAAGGTATACCTCAAAGGTATACCTCACAGCCATCTTCAAGTACCTTAAGGCACTAGTTAGTATTTTTTCAACTTCCCTGGTATATACCTTGCTGCCTATGGCAATAGAATATATGTGAAGTCATTATAGGACAATAACAAAAGGATGAAAGCTAGCACCATCATTATCTACATTACTTGTGCCAAAAACTGCTATTATAGAAACACAAGTAAAAACTGTAACAGAACAGATTTTCCACAGCACTCTGTCTCTGATGACCCTAGGGGAGGGAAGCTCTCTGCTGGCTAGCTCTCACTTCCTCCCTCAGACACGTGCCACGAGTGGCCGCTCCCCACCTCAGCCACCGGCTGGCAGAGGGTAGTGGTTTGGCCACAAGTTGGGATCCCTTATTGCCAAAATTGACCAATGAAGCAATCCACGCCAAGGGCTGTGGCAAAGGAAAAGAGAAAGGCCCTTGTATGCATCTCCAAACTGCCTTTATTCAACCCCCCAACAGAGGAAAAGAGAGATGATGACACATTGTAGCAGACTGACACAAACTCGAAGTGAGGCAGTGACAAGAAGCACTGAACAGGGCTGCACAGCAACTCATAAAGTGATGTGCTAACAGGAGGCGATTACACAATAACCAATCAGGAGTTCTAAGAGGAGGAGCACAAAGTGGGATTACAATTTACAATGACCAATGAGGCAATAAAGAGGAGGAGAACATACTTGTACACCAATGAGACAATGAGAATCCAGGGGTTACATAAATGACAGGGAAGTTTCTGGAGAAAAGGGTAGGGTTTACAGTGATTGATGGGGAACAAGGGTAGGACTACAGAGATTGACACAGAAGGGGCTGGAAAAGGGGGTAGGCACTCTGGCTGATGGATTGGAACAGGGGAGGGTACAACATTGGGTTAAACCATTTGAAAAAGGAAAAAAGGGTGCCTAGGAGTAAACTTTTTCTTCAAGACATTTTGAATAAAACATAACTGTAACTTAGAATATTGCTCTAAAACACACGACCACATGTCTCAGCATTAAGAAACCTGCCATGATGTGGAACAATGCGGGTTACATTTACCAGACCTTGGAGTGCAGCAGATAAGTAATACTTCCTAACAATGACATCTGAGGCCAGGTACAGGGTGTTAGTGATAAGGCTGTAATTTATGCCTGTACAAACGCAGAGCACCACACACTGAAAGCCACTCCATTAACCTTTGGAGGTTTAATGAGTTACAAACTCAACAGAACTTTTGAAATAGTTGCACTCTGCATGGATGATGACTGAAGTGTAAGATAGGTCTCCCATTCACCATGCTTGGCAAAGGTCTTGAAAGAAATTGTCTGTTAGCAATGCCTGGGAAAAAAAGAAAAGTCACCTCTTTGTTCAGTTGGATTTGGACTGACAAAGTGACATGGCAAGATGCTTTTAATACAGTTTAACTTTCCTTGACAAGCTTAAAGAAAAAGGTAAATGGCAGGAGGACTGAGAGAGCACTTGTGAGACTAATCACAGCTTCTAGGTCCAAATTCACAAATCTGCTCCTGAAGCAGATTTGCAGTGTAGAATCTTTTCTACTGAGAACGTATCCCTTGAAAATACTAAGCACTTTAGCACTTGTTTAATTAAAATAGTCCTTTTTACATGTAGATAATAAGTCAGCTGCAAGCTGAGGTAAATTTGCTCAGATTGAATTTGCAAAGTTTTGTTCCCTACTAAGGAAGAATCAGGTGTGCTGGAGAGGAATGTCTTCAGCAGCTAAAAAGGTGTCTCCTGCTCACACATACTGCCTCCGAGATCCATAAGAGAACTGGGCCAGTTGTGCTGCTCAAGAGACCTATTAAAATTAATTGCTGATTTTCTGAATCATTAAGGCATGTGTCATTGTTGGACAAAGTCCTAATATCAAACAAGTGTGCTGCTATCGATCAAGCCTTGCTGTCCTGGGACAGACTAGCTCAGAATCATGTTCCCAGACTATTAGCACACTGGAAAGCCCTTCAGCCCTTCAGGTGCAATTTTTCTCTATTTCTGTTTTGCAAAACATTTATAATCCCTTAACATGAGGGAATTCAAATGGTTATTATCAGCAGTCAAAGTTATACTTTAATTAATTTTAAATAGGATATGTTTTTCAGAATAATTAAAAAAAAATAGAAATAATTATTCAAATATCCTGTAGTTGGCAATATCTTTTTTACTCTTTTACATGTGAGACATATTTTAGAACCTAAGTCTGATATTGTATCCACTCACCTAGATCGTAAATTGAACTCTATTAGCACATAGAGCTATAGGACCATTGACCTGACTGGGATCTGGGGCAGTTTCCTCTTTCAAAGGGCGTCATGTATCACCTTGCAGCTTCTTATATGAAATGGACTTAAGAATAATATCGATCTCTTTCAGAAATTAAGCTCACTTTGCTGACATGTTGGAGTAAACGTTAGATTTGGACGTCCTCCGTGGCTATTTTTTTCTTTTAAGATCATTTACCCTGTCATGCTACAGCAACCTAAACACTGTACCCCATATTCTTAAGCTGGCATTTTGAAGGTTTCCCCTTTTTTGTGGCTGCACATCTTGAACTTTGACATCTTCATGTGGAAGAGAACAATGAGTGAAGAAGCAGTAATTTCTTAACTGCTTTAGCCAGAGGTCAGGCAGGGCGATAAGCTGAGAGTCAAGGTAACAATGCAGCTGATGGTCCCATTGTAGGTGCTTTGTGTGTCAGTGAACTTGATTCATACTTAGTGTGAATAGAGGAACTCTCAGCTATTTCAGGAATGTCAGCAATTTTGTTGTAAAGAAACTTTGATCTTGCTCCAGTTTCCCAGGCTCATTCATTAGCTGAGAATGGGGAGGCTAAGATAGGCTCTCTCTCTTCTGGGAGACTGACTGCCTGAAACTTAAATAAATCACCTGCTTTTTCTCCCTGTCCTCCTGGCAATAAAACAGTCCCTCACAGGTCCTCTTGGCATACGATGAAACTTTTGACTCCAAGGAAATCTCTTTCTGATGCATGGACTGAGAGGAATGCCTTTGATTTTTGAAACTGAAGGACAGATTTTATAAACATACCACCCCAAAGCTGATCAGTCCCAATCTACCCCTCCTCAGTAACATGAGATATGCTAGTGACCTTTTGATACTTCTGACAATGTGGAAGTTGAAGAAATTTCTAGCTTTAGAAAAAAAGCCCTTGTCTTTGTCCTGCCAGCTCAGTGTGTTTTGAATTGTGGAGTTCTGTTCTTTCTTCCAGGACAGGCTCTCTCACACTAGGGCTGTTAGATAGTGTCCAAGCCCCTGAGCACCATGAGCACCAGGCAGGCTAAACTCTCATGTACTATTTGCTCTCTCACCCTCTCTGCAGAGACAGAAACATGTGCAGAGGGAAGTTTTTCTGGGCAGGATTTGGAGCAAGGGGCTCTTTCTCTGTATTCTGATTTGGGATAAAAATTAATATTCTAAGCTTTCATTTTCTCTGGTATTACAATAATACTTTTAAAACAAAGATACTTTTTTCTAAGGATCTGATTTTGTTTCTTTCAAAAACAAATAAAGCTCATTTTCCACCTCCTTTTCTCTTTGTCCCTGCTGTGAAGCAGGAAGTCGCCTTTAAAAAAAAGTTAAGTGAAGTAGAGGGAAGCTAATTGATTCATCCAAAGGTCAGATGGTGTCAGAGCAGAAGGAAGGAATGAAGCATCCCAGCTCTCCAGTCCTAGCATTCAGAAAACATGCTTGGCCTCAGGTTTCCTCTTTGGTACCACTTATGTTTTTTAATTTCTCTCAGTTAATTTGATCTCAGATCCCAGTTTTTCTATCTTCCAAAGCTTCTGGCTTTGTAAGCAGCACATTCATATTCTCAAACAAACAACACCCAGAACTCACCAGCACAGTTGTTAAGACTCCTAATCTTACGTGTACTTACCTTAGGAAAAGAAATCACAAGCACATTTGTTCAAACAGTTTTTGTGCCAGCTTTGCTCACATTTAATCTCATTAAAATTTTTTCACTATACAAAGGGATTCAGAAACATGTTTTAGAACATTTTCCAAACATTTTTAAAGATTATACTTAAAGCATTAAAGTTGCCAAGAGATGAGATTTTTGAAAGCAGTGAAGGCAAGATTCTAGCGCTCCATCTCCTCAAAGCCCATTCTTTGCATTTTCCCTCATTTTAGCAAAGGTTTGGAGATAGAAGTTCTGTGTCAAGCACAGTTGCTGAGTCTGCCAGTCATTTTAAGGGTGTTAGTGCTGACTGGATTTAGAACACGTGCTGGGGTCCTCACAAAGCCAGTCCGTTATGATGTGGTGAAGGCTGCTCTGTGATTACCCATGTACATACAATATGGGTCAGTACCAATGGGAGAGAAAGCCATCTTTTCTGCTTACCTCTTGGGTAAAATTAACTTCTGTATGCCAGAGGCATTATCTTCTGCACTCATTTTTATAGCCCTGCCATGAAAACCATGATATCTTTTACTTGCTTTCAAATCCAAAATGTTATAATATTAGCAGAAATCATACTTTGTGGTCCCAAAAGAAGCCTCTCCCAGTGCTTTGTGTGTGTAATGAGAGGTGCTGCAGGGAGAAACAAGATTCTCTTCTTATCTGCACACTGCTTTTGAAATCACTTATAGCTTTCTTGGACTGTATTTTCCCCTGTTAGACAGGGTGATCTGGTACAGTCTTGCTCTGATTCACAATAAATCAAAGCATTCAAGTATGCCATAATAAAAGTACTTGCTTTGAAGTGCAACCTTAAATGTCTAATTTCATAGTAGTAACAACAATGCCTTATCATAGTTTTTTTTCCTTCAGCCTCTTTTCTCTGTCTGGTTGTTTTGTTAACACATGTGGCTGTCTAACAATTGCATTTTTGATTCCAGATGTTTTGGCAAGAGAAAGCATTAAAGGGTCATATACATCCCAGAAACCTTATACCACCCACATAGCTGTTACATCAATTGACTAGTGCAAGCCTACAAAGATAATTCCCCCCCTCTTTCTTCCACTACTCCTAACCCTTTAGTCATCAATACAAAATGACAGCAATTCTTTTCCACAGCTACTATTACAAAAAAATCCAGGGTGGGGAGTTTAAAGCCTCATGCAAATAAGATCCATGTAGTTTTGATGGAGGAAGAAAAAGGTATTTCAATTAAATAATGAGCTCAGGCTCTTTCATGGTGAACACAATGAACAGCTCATTGATAAAGGTATATTTGGACACGGAGACATGCATATATGCACACATATTTTGCAGGCTGTTTATGACCAGTTTTGAACAAAGCCTTTTTCTGCAGGACAACAGAAGTAGCAAGAGGAGGCTATCACTATTTTATGTATATTTTCATGACCGGTGTATTTTTTGAAGGAGATAACCCTATGTTTTGCCACTTACTGTACAATACCATTACCACTTGGTATGGACCTTTCCAAGGTGCTCCTCCACTGCTTATAGTCATGAGTTAACAGAACAATAAATTGAGAGATCCTAAATTGCTGCCTAACAGAGATTAAACCCTGAAACCAGCCATTAAAAACAGAAGAAAGAAAGATGCATAAGAAGTCAGAGAAGTAAAAAATTGCAGATTATTTTAAACAATTTTCTATATCTCATCTCTCATGGGAAATAAGCCTATTACCATGCTTCCTCCTACATTTTCTCCCACTCTGAAACCCTTATCACATGTTGCAGTAATTTTCCTTTCTTTTTAGTAGAGTTGTAGTTCCATCATAGCCCCAGGGCTTTGGATTAAATTGGGCAAACCACAGCCAGACTTTCTGCTCTGTGCTTTCCAAAGTATCTATCAGTTTTACTCTGGATGGTAGCCACAAGGGAGTGATCAAAGGCATTAACTCCTGACAAGAGTTGAGTGTAATGGCCTGTCAGTTCTGTCATTGCCTGCAAGGATGAGCAAAAGCAGATTTCTTTCTCTCACCTATCTGGGTTACAGCAAACTCTCAGCAGATCAAATGCCAGATCTTCAGACTCAGTGAATGGCAGGGAACACATGGCTTCATTGCCTTTAGTTAATCATAGTGCAGAACTTCATGGAGAAGGCATGACCAAAAGCTATTGAAACAGTCAAAACAGTGGAGTAGAAAAGAGATGGGTAATGACAGCTGCAACTGGGCAGAGACCATGCAAGTGAGGAGTCTAACCCAAAATCTTATGTAGAAGATGCCAATTCAAAGAGTAATGACTAAGTCAAAGTCATTACTCTTGGCAAGGAAAATTATTTTAGCTATTGCATTTTTAATGGAGTAAAAAAGAACAAGAATTGAGATCCTCTGCAGAAGAGGAAAATGAGAGGGAAGAAGCAGCAGAAATTATGGATAAGCACTTGACCAGAGAGATGGAGGGAGACAGATATGTCAAGAGAGGGTGCATGCTGGTATAGAACAGCCCAGTTTGTCAGCTCAGTATTTGCACATAGCCCAGCACAGTGCCACAGGCAATGACAGCTCATCCAGGCAAGGCTGCTCTCAGCTTTATATGTTCCAGGACAGAACTAACAGGAGTTTGATATTGACCGAGAAGGAAGCAACATCAAGACCATGAAAATGTGGGAAAGATGAGGCACAGAGACTCTTCCTGCTCCCACAGGAGCTCTTGCCCTCATTCTCTTTGAATATGGGGACTTCCTTGGCCCAAATGCCATGACTTCCTAAACTTCATACCCCTCAACTATGGCAGGGAAATGATAGAGCTTTTCAAGAATTTCCAAAATCATCTAATAAGGCAACTAATTAGACAATGCTGAAAAAGGGATGTGTAAAGCATGACAAGTGACATTATTTAAACTACTGAGAAAACTACAGAGACTGTTTTCACTTTTCTTTTCAAAATATGGCGACCAAAGATAATAATATGACGGCCTTCATAATAATAACATACAGACAATCTCTGAGCAACACATTGAAGGAAACTTATCCAGTTTCAATGGTGACCAACTCCCAAATAGCCAAACTATTTATTGTTAGACAGTCATTTTAATATCTGAAGTCAAATTACGCACTGTGAATTACAGCTGCACATCTAAGACACCAAAAGGTACCATTCTTGGTAAATTACACAACATCTGGAATTCAGCCTCACTCATTCAATTTTAAGCCTATTTCTGTATCTATAGATATGTGAATATGAGCATGAATCTTTCGGGTTAAGAAGATTTGTGACTCTGAAAATGAATGGTGAGGTGGCATTGTCAGTGCCTTATCTGTAAGACTGACAGGTACAGTCATGTCTTCCATGCCTCAGAGTCTTTTTGACCATTTAGTGAACTCTTACCATAGTAAGGAACATAGTGAACTCCTTACCATAGTAAAGAGTGCTGAAATGAATTGTCTGCATCTTTAAGCTTTGCAAACCCTACAACATATCTCTAGGGCTAATGTGTAACAGTAATATTTCAAGCTCCTTCTTTAGTTCCCCAATGCCAAATTCACCAATCTATTTTCTTTAAAAATCTCACTTGGTTTCATTCCTTTTTTTTCTGGAAGACTCTCTGTAGCTGAAACTCTAGTATTTCTTTAGCTAGGAAGGCTGGCATGAGCAGAATGAGTATCTGCAGTTCATTAAAAGCAAGTCATGTGAATAAGAACCTACAAAGAAAGCTATTAATAATGCCTGAGAAACCAACAAGGCTTCAGGATCTGGCCAACTTGTGCAGCTTTCACATTAAATTATAGTATACCGAGCCCACTGAATGAAGGCCAGTTCTAGGGAGACAAATTATGGCAAAGGATGTACTCCTGTTTCAGTTTGTACAGATGCCGTCCCACTTGTCTTAAACTGATAGGGACTGTTATAGAGCAATCACAAACAAAAAGGGAAGACTGGTACTTTATTTTAAGTAAAATAATACCATATTTTTCCTTGAGGAAACCAATGTTATACTGAAGGGTAAACAATATGGTTTTCATATCAATAATTACTGAAGTGGCATAGCTAATGATTTCTAACCAGCCAAACTTAGCTGCTACTTTATTGCATGTCAAAAACCCACAATTTTTAAAAACAAAAAGGATGATACTTCAATTAGGTTAAAATCTCAAACCCCAAACCAGGTCATGTTCATTTTTACGCTGCTCCTGAATATTTAAAGACTAAAAATTCCAATCTAGAATAGCATTCTCTGCCTCTTTACACATATGCATATACATGTATGTATACAAATACATTCAGATCCATATATAATTTATCTTCATTTGTTCAAGAACTCCACTCATGATATTCAACTTCAAAATGTTAGAAAAATGACCTGTCAAAAGTTGATCAAAAGGTTTAACACAGTGCAAGTTTTAACCAGCTGTTTTCACAATTTATCAGTAACTATAATAAGTGATAATGACCTAGTCCATGTGAAATATATTCCATTTTATTTACACACTAAAACCCAAGCTTGGACTTCCCCATACATCCATCATCAAAACACCTGCACAACTGAAAATGACAAGCAAACTGAGATTTCAACTGGCAAGACACCTGGGCCGAAGCTCAGACCCCAGGTTTTTTCCTCTCTTATTCTGAAACAAAAGAAACATCCATTGGAAGAAAGGGAGCCCAAATGTTCCCCTCAAAGGAGGCAAATACTGGACCAAAACACTGCAAACAGTCAATCAAATGCCTGTGGAGGCCAAGAATGTTGAGAAAGAATCTGAGCCCTTGGCTGCTGGAAGTTGTAAGAATGCATGAGGGGAAGGTTTACCCTGTATGTGCCTTTTGCAGACACTGAGCATATATTGACCACTGTCAGCAGATATGGGATGCTGGGTAAGACAGGCCTTTGTTCAAGCCCAATATATCAACTTTTACACTCCCGTGCCAAGCAAAAATGGAACTACTGTAAGGGAAAACAATCTAGAAAAAGAAAAATAATTTATTTACTTCCACAAATCCACCTGCCATTCTTTTTTTCAGTATTTGCCTGCAAATCTGCTTGAAACTATTCTGAAAAAAAAATTTGTGATGGCATCATTTTTTGTTGGGTCTTCCTCCACTGTAACAGTGAGTCAAGAGCAAGAGAGCTGGCTTGAGCTTTGCTCTGTGTTTAGACATATTTTCCTCAGCCTGCCATTGCAATGACAGTAACTGCTAGATCCTCTCCCCTTTTTTGATGGCTTCCTGTGTCCTCCCTCACTCTTTTACCTGCCTCGCTAAAACTATTTACTGATGCTGTGAAATTTGGTCCTATGAATAAAAGCTTAGTTGCTGAAACATAGAGATGGAAAGATGCCTCAGCTGAGACTTGAATTAAAGTGGGCTGATCACATGTATATATATATACATACACGTGTACAATATATGTACCTTCCCTCTTCCACATCCATTCTCTCTTTCAAGTAAATATTGTTACTGAGTGTGGATAGATCACAGTGAGCCCAGATCTGAAACGTGGCAGGTGTCTACCTCTTTTTAGGACCCTAAACTAAGATTCACTAGGGATTTAGATACATAAATGTGAGTTTGGATATGGCCATGCAGAAAAACACGACATTCAACTCGTGCAGAAGTATTTGTCTTTGTTGGGATGCACTGAAGATATCTTTATTTCATCACACTTGACCAGGAAATAGCTATCACTTAAGGTCTCATATTAACTCTCTCTGTGCTGGAAGTTGAACTTCTCTAACTCTTGCTGTGAGTGTAACATTTAATTCATTTTACATAAAATTAAACAGATGTCTTCTTTTACCTAATTTTTAAAATTAATTTTGCTTCAGAGGAACATTAAGAAACTCTGATTACCATCAAGCAATTTTAAACAATGCGTTTTCAACTCTGTCTCCAAACTGTTACCTCTAAGTCAAAACATATTGTGTCACGATTAATTTTCCAGTCTTCTCCCAGCCTGCTATAACCAACACCACTGTTTCTCTAATTAGCTGGCTACATCTATTGCCAAACCAGATTGCTATCAGCTGTGTCCTCTTACATGTTCTGCTTATTACCAAACTTTGTTTCAGCAAAATATAAACAGCTAAGAGTTTACCAATTATTCCAGAGATGTCAGGTTATTTCTAGGATGATTACTGTGGTGTCCATGTCAGTAGCAAGTGCTAATCCAGGCATGTGAACCCTGACATTTATACCTACTAGATAAAGGATGGCTTTATCTAATTAGATAACTAAGTTATACTGGGAGTTATTTTGATAAACTCACGAGATTTAAATGCAGTAATCTTTCAGCCAGGGAACAGAAGACTCTTAATTTTTAAATGGATTATTTACATCAGTATGAGATATAAGCAACAACTACAGATCCTAACTCCTGTGCTAATTAGGAAAATTTGAAAGAAAAACCTTCAAACAGCTAGAAATCCCCTCATACCTGCCTCCGCTTCATCTCTTAGCTTGCCAATACACTAGTTAAAGCAGTTGCAGATTTTCTCATGACTCTGACCAGAACTGCAGGATCCTCTGCTCCAGAAATATGTACAATAAGTATTTTCTATTAAATGCTACCTTGATTTTCTTCTGCTTCTAGCCTCATCAAATGTATGTCTAAATAACACAGCCTGGTTTCCTTTCCTGCTCCTTTGTGTTGTTCTGGAGTGATTCCTGACATGCTCTATCAATAGGTCTATAATCTAATACTAATCTGCCTTCTATAATGAGACAAAGTGAAGCTGGAAATCTCTTCTGAATTTGCAGGACATGAACTGAACAGCTTAAAGAGCCAACAACAGGCAGCAATATTAGAAGTCAGTAAAGGAAGGCTTTTACCAAGATATTAATCACTACAGTATCAAACCAAAAATGTAAAAAAACTCCACACACATATAGGAAAGAAACATCCAGAAGAAACTGATGGAAGCTTGCTGTAGAATAAAAAAGTTTAGGACAAGTGCCAACTAATGTCAAAAAAGCCATGGAAGGCTCAGTCTAAATCCAGTAGAGTAACTTATAAAGCACTGTGGAAAGATTTAGCTGCATGACTCCTGCTATAATCAAAGGAAACTAAGAGGCTAAAAAGCTTGCAAAGTATCTTAAAAGACAGTATCTCTAATGTTCTTTTCCCTCCTCCATCTAACCTCATTAAACTTCCTATATTAGGTGTTCTTCCTGTCACAGTTTAAGTAAGTTGGTCTCCAGTTGAGTTGCTAGTATGTGAATCACAGTTTGTGTTTGTTTGGGTTTTTGTTTTTTTGTTTTTTTTTGTTTTTTTTTTTTGTTTTTGTTTTTTTTTTTTTTTTTTTTTTTTTTGTTTTTGTTTTTGGGTTTTTTTTGGGTTTTTTTGGGTTTTTTTTTTTTTGTTTTTTTGTTTTTTTGTTTTTTTGGGGGGGTTGTGGGTTTTTTTGGTTTTTGGTTTTTGGTTTTTTTTCTGGAGCTTTCAAATGGTAGTGGGGATAGCGCACAACAAATGGCAGGGTGGGTTTATCTCTGCTGCAGGCCCACTAATCTGAGAAGCCACAGAACCAGTGCAGCTA
Source organism: Vidua macroura (assembly GCF_024509145.1). Taxonomy (NCBI): domain Eukaryota; kingdom Metazoa; phylum Chordata; class Aves; order Passeriformes; family Viduidae; genus Vidua; species Vidua macroura. Next base: position 25,649,617 of record NC_071611.1, read on the forward strand.
GGATTCAGACACAGGCCATCTTAACTGACCAATGGGTTATATCCTGGACACAGCTGGTCTCTTTCTCAACTTTTTGGCAAGCTTTAAAATAACTAATGAATTTTCTATGCTACTGGTTTGATGCTCAGAGGGCTTTTTAATTAGGAGCTGTGGGCTGGTGAATAACACAGGCCAGCAGCAGCACAAGCACAAAAGTGAGGTCAGCATCCTGTTGGGTGTCAATGGCAGCCCAGCTGACATGATTTTTCACCCTTTTTCCCTATGTAAAACTTCACAGTTCTGCTGAAATTGGTGCATTTTTACTGGAGTGGAGTGAGCTTCATCTCTACATAACCAGATGACTTCTTTTAGTTTTTACAGTCCCTGTAATAAGAATGAAACACAGTCTTTGAAGACTGAAATGTAGTTATGTACTCTGAATGCACTTCACTGGAAAACACTTTGTGTGACAGCCAGTGCAGATGGATGGATGGCTTCCTCTCCATTCGAGGACAAACGGAAACAGGAGGATAATGCAACGCCTTCTCCAGCCAGAACATGCCTTGTACAGAAGCCTTATTGTATTCAGATGCATTTATAACTGTGGGCCGTGACATAAAGTCACAAAAGAGGTACAAGCTGCTCCTTACAATGGCCTGATGCCTCAGCTGTAGACAAAGAAAGCTATTGGCTGAGCAGCACTCGGAGCAGTCTGTAATAGAATCCTTGTCAGCTTTCCTGTGAGTGATGTTCTTACTAATGATCTCACTTGCTGATCTAAGTCAGTGGTGCTCTATATAAAACTCAAAATGGCTCAGAGGCTCAAGGGACAGGCCGTCTGATTGAGAAAGCTGGAAGAGGATTGGAGGGGGGCCCTTCAGGGGTGAATCATAGACAATAGATAACATTTCCCATTGCAGTGCAGGACTAGGCTAGGTAAGCATCTAAGACCTGAGGCTCATTTCCCAAGTTATCTAAGCTCAGACAACTCTTGCCCGGTAAAAGGAAGGGCACCACAACAGCCCACAAACAGTCCATGGTGACCCCCAGCACAGTGCTCCTTCCATCAGGTTAAACACTACTTCCTCACTCTCCTAGCTCCTAAGGAGATGACACTCTGCTTGACTTGGTGAAGAGCTTGGCTATGTGAGACGATTCACACAGCCCACTGCTGCCATATAGCATAAGCTCCTGCTGAAAGATCCCCAGCACAGTTTATGGGTGTATGTGTGCAGAAAAACTAAAAGGAAATTTAAATATGCTCCTATGGGATGCAGTAAGAAACTTCAACTCCTCAGAGGTCCAAATCAGAGAGCAGAAGCTGATTTTTTTGTTCCACATCCTACAGGGGTCTCGACTCTCCCACTTATGAAGTGGGATTAATAAATTCTGCTATGTTAAACTTGATCATTAACAGGAGATTAATTTATGCTGTCTTGCTCTCTTACAAGCTACAATAATGCCAATGAAAATGTTCTTGCAGAAATAGCAGACTGAGGGGAAAGACATGTCTGAGGACATGTCTTGCCTCATGAGGAGGCAAGGTCTGCATGAGTGGTCAGTGGCCTTAGACTGAGGTTCTGGACCTTCCAACATGTCACTAATCGTCTCTTACTAGACATTTCCATGGCAGAAGCTACTTAGCTGGATCGAACTACCCAAATTTGTGATGATTCTGGCTTATATGGACACCACCAGCAAAAATCAGGAGCTTAGTGAGACCACTTCTCTCACAACTGCTGGGAGAATCTCTGAACAGAAAGAGCCAAAAAACATACAGGCAGATTTGGCTACAGTAGAGAGGAACATATCTAATTCTGTAGAAAAGCATCCCAGAAAAAGATCCACCCCCCATATCCTCTGATCCTCAGTGTATATCATACCAGTCCAAAATGCTTTAATCTGGGCTGAAAAGTTTAGTGGAAGAATTTCAACAGCCAACCTCCTTTTGTCACCATCATACACGAGAATAGATAGGAAAAAGCTCTGCCTTTCTGATTTTGTTGTTGTAGGCTGTTATACTTCACGATGACTCCAAGTCATTTACACAAAGGGTCCTCACACTGCTCCTTGTAATGGAAGGCCTATTGGTCTAAATGAAACTACCTGGCATTTTGTTCTGGAAATTAAAATAATATTGGATGTTACACACTGTCCTGGTTTAGGGCAAATTTGGGAGAAAACCTCCAAAAAGGGCCCCCCCAGAAAGCAAACCCACATGGCCCCTCTCCCCAGTCGGTTCGGTAAGAATTTCCTCAGAGAGAAGTGGAAAAAAAAACCTGTCTATTTAAACAGGAAAAGCATTTCCCAACACAAAAAATGAACAATACCAGATGACAAAACTCATTTGTCGCTCTGAAGAGATGACAATTTCAGAAAGTCTCTCCGGTGGGTGGTCGCTCTGTTATTGGTCCCTCCGCTGCTGGGAAAGGCTGCTGCTGCCCACAGTAGGCCCCAGTGGGCCACAAAGTGCGAGCTCTCGGTATTTCCCCGGGTCCCAGTCCAGAGCAGATTTGAGCAGATCCAAGAGAAGGGAAAGAAAAACAGTCCAGGGAACACTTGGACTGCCTCAGCTAGCTAAACTAACTAAAAAGCAAAGGAGGGCCCTGTCCTGCCCCATCCGTGTCCAGACAACACAGTCCAGCAGAATGTGGAGGAATGAATGCAGTCTCTGATAACAAATTCCATGCTTCTTCTTCTCCCCGCCTTCACTCTCAGAACCAGTCTTGAAGGCACAGAACATAATATCCAGCATAAACAGAACACACAACTGGGGGTACGAGCATCATAACATTATCCTAGGACACACACTGAAACCTTACTGAAATAAAGATGCTTCAAAGACTCAATATTTTTGCAATGCAGACAGGTATTGCTTTTATATAAAGCAGGAGTGGCTGTATGCACATTGTTGTAATCTCAAAATGGCACCTTATTATCAAAATGAGATCAAGGCTTGAAATATTAAAAATACATCTGGAAATAGCAGTTTCCCAGAAAAGTAGGTTGCTCTATGACAAAACAAATCTAAGTAAAACCTAAATAAAACCTAAGTAAAACCCCAAATGACAACAAAACATTGAGACTGAAGTGCTGTCTTTATTTTAACACTCACATCTAAGTATCTAAACGTAAAACTAGCTCTTTATATACAAAACAGGAAAAGAATGGGGTTTAGGGTTTTTTCGTTGTTGTTGGCACTTTTTGTTGTTTAGGTTTTTTATTGGTTTGGTTTGGTTTGGTTTGGTTTGGTTTGGTTTGGTTTGGTTTTGGTTTGGTTTGTTTGTAAGTTTGTTTGTTTGGGGGGTTTCTTTTGTTTTGTTTTTTCTTTAATATAATTTATAAACATGTTGCAGGGCTTAAATAATGAGGCAAATTTTGAACTGTCTTTGTTCTTCTGCTAGAATCCAAAAGGAAAAATTTTGGTCTTTGAGATTGTAGGAAGTGTTGCTTTACGTTGTTGTGTGAAACTTATAATTCAGTTACAAAAATGATCTGGGCTTCAGAACAATTCAAAGGTGAGAAATGAGACAGAAGTTGTATCACATTGAAATCCTGAGATATGGCAGACTTCCATAAGAAATCAATTCACACAGTTGTGGCTTTATAAGAATTAGACACACCTAGCAGATCAAACCCAGATGCCAAGAAAATGTTCCCAGGACTGAAATTATAAACATGCTGACAGCACAGTAATTGATTTGTTTTTAAAATGCAAAGGCCTGTGCAGAAAGATTATGCTTTGATAAAAGCATCATCATTTGAAATGTGTTACTATTTTCTATAGATTACTTCCCAGAGCAGCTGGAAAAACATGATCTACTAAAGATAAAACTGTTCCTACAAATACATTAAAAAGGACTACAGGGCATGAGTTATAAGACAAGTGAATTTAGAAAAGAATGCATTATAGTAGTAGAGGAATGTTGTTCCATCCCAATCAAAGACAGTGTCCCTAAGTTACAAGATAGATCTGTGTGCTGGTTTTCACCAAATTTATTTTCTTCACAATAGCTAGCATGTGGCTGTGTTTGGATTTGCATTGGAAGTACTGTTGGTAACACAGGGATACTCTTGTTATTGCTGAACCTTTTCTGCTCTTGGACCTTTTCTGCTCCTTGCCCCAACCCTGCAATAAGGAAGTTGTGGATGCACAAGCAGTTGTGAGGGGACAGCTCACAACTGGGACAGCTGGGACAGCTGACCCCAGCAGGCCACAGGAATATTTCATATTGCATGGCACATTTCTCAGCATTTAAAGCTGGGGGGAAGGAGAAGGAAAAAGGGAATGCTCCAAGTGATGGCTTTTGTTTTTCCCAGTAACTGCTGTGTGTGATGGGGCCCTGCTCTCCTGGATATGGCTGAACACTTGCCTGCCCACGGGAGGCACTGAATGAATTTCTTGTTTTGCTTGGCTTATGTGCATGGCTTTTGCTTTCCCTATTACACTGTCTTTATCTCAACCCATACGTTTTTTCACTTTTACCCTTCCAGTTCTCTCCCCCATCCCACCAGTGGGGAGTGAGCAAATGGCTGGCTGGGGATCAGGAAACAACTGGGGTTAAACCAAAAAATATTAAAAAATACTGAATTACCTTGAAAAGCTCTCTTTTAGAGGCTCTCTCTCATATTCAGAACCATGTCTGACTTCAGATTTCACATATCACTTCTAAATAAAACATAGTATATAATCACTAAATAAAACTAGTATATAATCATCCACACAGTGTGAAATTTGGATCCATTGGGAGACAGAAATATTTTCTAATCAGGATCAGCTGTATAAAGGTAAGGAACCCAATGTACCAGGATGAAGTTTATGCAAAAAATAATAAGATGTGAATTGTTTTGTGGGAAAAACTTATTTAATGGAAACTTTCCATTCATGTCCTTCCACCCACTAAGAACTAGGTTCACACCAAGGCACTGGCATATGGAAGAGAACAAATTTAGATAAATCTTAGAACATGTTTTCAGAGAGGATGCTGAAATCTATTATCTGTTTTCATGAAATTAGGACACTTTTCAGTCCCAAGATGACCAACTACTCAAATTTCAAGCACCATCATTTTTCATCAAAGGTTTCTGTGTAAATTTTAGGTGCATCACATTAATAAAAATGAAAAACAAAGACCAACTGTAAGTGTACTATACTTTTTAATGTTTGAATTATGGGTGATAAAAATATTTGAACTATAATATCTGGAATAAATAATTAAGGGATAATGGTTACAGTATATTATAATAATATATGCTGAAAGATCAATTAAGAGTTACTATATTTGCAGAGTATAAATATTTTATGTGAAGAAGCAGGAAGAGAGTGGCTCAAGGTCATTGGATGAGCCTCCCTATTGCATTAGTACAAAAGTGGCAATAGAAAAGATATGACATTTTAGCTAAACAAGTGCTTTATGTGAGCACAGTTGAATAAACTGTTTTGCAAAGGGCACTTCAATTGGATAATGCTCTTGTAATAAACAAGGGCAATAACTTCTTTACAATATACGGAGCTCTATTATCTACTCTGTCAGTGCTTCTTCTCTCCCTCTTTTTCCCAGAGGGTAAGGGGTGTGGAGTAGATTCAGTCACTGTTCATTTAAAGAAGAGGCTCTTAATTTAAAGAGATTATTAGGCATTAATTCATAGTAAAGAATTACTATGACTGACAGACACCAGAAGGGAAACTAACTCAGAAGCCATTTCCTGAACAATACTTGACCATACCATTGTTGGTTGAATAGCAGTCTTGCAATGAGAACCAAAGTTGTTTTACCACGGCTATTAACACAAAGAGAAGAAAGCTTGTCACCAGGATTACAAAATAAAGTGGACTGATTTGATAATACATTTATAAATTACCACACTTTATCTACACAAACAAAACTCATTCCAAACAATATTTGTCAAAATATTTAATCCCCAGTGGTCTCAACTTATACCTTTGAAATAAAAAGGGAATTTGATATCCTCGTATAACACTTACAAACAGAGCCTCAGACTCCCTTAGATATACTGTGTTGGGGCCCTGGCCCACTTTGAAAACAATAGAAATTTGCCCTCTTCACCTCACATTCACAAGCAGCCAGTCTGGACCTGTTCTCATACCCACACAATTACTAACTTAAATAACCAGGTGGATGTAATTCAGAAGTCTGTCAATCTGCTAATCTTTCATATACAGCATGACTCCAAATTAGTAATTTAGTCCACCCAATCCCATTATCTCAGTCTACAGTTAACTGCAAGTAGTTTGGGAACCACTGCTGAAACATAGAACAGTTTGGGTTGGAAGGGATCTTTTAAGTCCAAGACCCCTGCCATAGCCAGGGATATCTTCAGCTGAACCAGGCTGATGGTTGAGTTTACAGTTCCATCCAGACTGAACTCCAATGTTTCCAGGAATGGAGGATCTACCACCTCTCTGGGCAACCTGTTCCATTGTTTCATCGGTCTCATTGTAAAATGCTTCTTCCTTATATTTAGTCAGATTCTACCCTGATTTAAACCCCCTTGTTGCAACAAGCCCTACTAAAAAGTCTGTCCCTATCTCTTTTATGAAATCCATTAAGTACTGAAATATTTAAGTACTGAAAGCCTCTGAAAGGTCCCCTTTAAGTACTGAAAGGCCTCAACAGGATCTCTCTGGATCCTTCTCCAGACTGAACAACCTCAACTCTCTCAGCCTTTCTTTATAGAGATCCCTTAAGAGGCTACTTGGAATAGTGGCTAGGCAGAGTTAAAGGAATAAAGTATGTATTTATTAAAAGGTCTTCAAAGTATACACCTTGGGCAGTACAAGAGCCTGGCTGGGGCTCTGCCCAAGAGAGACCCAAGAAGGACAACTGGTCATGAGTTTTCATACTTTAATATATTTGGGTTAATTGTCCAGTTACAGGTTCAGGTTATGAAGTCCCATCTTCCCAGACTGCTCTCCTCAATTCGCCATTGTTTATTCCTTTTTAGGCCTGAAGCTGCAGCGGTGTCCTTGGTTCTCAGGCTGAAAAAGGATTGTTTTGTATAAATAAACTGTGAAGAGAACTTGCTAACACTTTATATGAAGTTCAGAGTCACACACTAAGGTAGTATAGAATCTAAAAAATATGAAAGCTAAATTTACAGCATCAGCAGGACAAGTGTCCAGCCCTTTCGTCATTCCTCCTGTGGACCTGCTCTATCAGATCTGTTTTTCCCACACTGAGGACTCCAGAGCTGGATGCAATACTCCAGTCATTAATGAGCTGTGGGTCTCATTGCCACAGGAGACCAAAATGAAAAATGCCTCCAAAAAATAATCAGATATTTTTATGCAAAAAATCAGTCAGAAGCTAGCATGCACCTACCATGTGGTGACCCTATGACTCAGGAAGACCCTAAACCACAGATTTTACTAAATTTGGATAAATGCAAAAAGGGCTGCATTCATCAGTGCCTGCTCCATGCCTTATTTTTTTTTCCTAAGCATTGGATGTTTCCTACTTCCAGGAAGTAGAAGTAGGACAATTTGCCAAACATATCTTTTCGCTTTAGCTAGTACAGCTTTGCAGGTAAGAAAGGACACAGATGTGAAGACCACTAAAATCAAGGATACAAGCCTACATTTCTAGCAACAGAAATGTAGGATAGAACAGATGGCAGGTAAACAGTGCTGGCACTTCAGGAAATACCAGGACACACTTTTCTCACTGTTATTTTACCTTTGTTATTAATCTATTTTCTAGATATTTAAAGAGGAACAACATTTAGAATTTCTGAGCTCCATCCCCCAAATGTTTTTTTTATTTCACTTACAAAAAAATATTTTTCACAACTTCTTCATACTCTCACATCTAGGTAAACCCAGAGCAGAACAACTGTCACTAAGCTAGAGCCACAAACTGATCATAACAGGTTTCAGAAGTTACTGTGACATTTTACAGCCTCAGTATTAAGCCTAGTAGTGTGTTCCTATTGAAATATACATTAACTGAATACAATAGTTTACGAACAGATGTTTCAGACAAAATAAATGAGAAAATATGCAAATTTTATCACTAAATCCAAAGCCGTTAAAATTCTTGAACAATGCAAGTCAAAACAATGGAAAAAAACAAAATTTATTTTTCAGAGAAATGTTCTTTATACTTCCTTCAGCAGTAAGGAGCTCCCAGAGGGATGATCAGGAGTCATCAGTTTTATTTTGCACAGGCTTTTCAGCTTTGAGATTTGGTTTGTTTCATTCTAAATGAAAAGAAAAGCTTTCTGAGCATGATCCAACAATGGGATTGCCTAATGACTGTCATTTGACTAAAGGGTTACCTTTCAGTTTTACATCCTCTACAAATGAGCAGTGAAACAACCCTAGTTTTCAAAAATCCTCTTATCGATATTGCAGCAGTTCTGAGAAACAAGGTCTTTCAGCAGAGCAGCATATCTCCAAATGCTTGTTTTCTGAAAGTGCCCAAGACAGCTTTGCTAAGTATTATTTCTTATACAAACCAACCGGAGAGCCTGCACCCACCATCGGATTAATTTGCTTTGTCAACCATTCATTTCAAATAGCTCCCATGAGCATTATGACAATGAGCCCCCTTCTCCCTTCCTGCCCACAGGCTTTGTTGTCATATGAATTTTTTTTTTTTTTTTTTTTTTCATTTTGGATGTCCTTAAGAAATTTCAGCCTTAGGCTGAAATTCTGTAGACCCCTCTGCTCAGGGGAAGTTTAGCATCATTCCAGCTTCATATTCACATGGGTAGCTCCTCTCCCTTTGGACTGGGGTGCAGTCCAAACCAAAATTGAGCCTCAGAAAGGAGTAGCTTCAAGTTATAGAGATGTAACAGTTTGGATCATAATTATACAGTACTCCCAGATAAGAAGACAGGTAACAGCCGATCAGTAGCTCCTTTTCCTTTCCCCTTGGCAAAGTCAGCTGGTGAGGGACAATTCAGAAGCAGATATCTTTCTATGCTGAGATTTTTAAACTCAATTTTCAGCCATTAGCTTTAAAGCCCAGGGGAATCTACCATGCATGGGAAGCTATATCACAGTAAGGAGAGGAGTCATCCTACAAAAACAAATTAGAGTTTTTAATCCCTTGTTTTTTTCCTCGTTGACACTTCACTATTTCTTGCCCTTTATCCTACAGCTAGGAAGAAAGACAAGAAGTTGCTTGATTAACTGTTAGAATATTGCTCCTTGGCAACCCAGAGAGTGTTGATCATGCATGGGAATTGCTCTCACCAACCAGGGTGTGATCAAAGGCCAACTGATTTAGCCCCCTGCATCTACAGTCCATCACTGTGTTCATCTTCCACAAACACAATCACACAGCAGCAACTGCAAGAAAATCATTAAAAGAGCTAAACTGAAAAGAATTATATAAAAAGCATGCTAGAGATTCCTCTTTTCAATAAAGATTAGATTTCTTTTGAGTTCACTAATAATTAGGAACCATTAGGACCATCTGTGACCATGGCTATACAAAGGATCATGCTCTGCATTCTGACTGTTTCATACACCATCTGCATGGTCCCATAAAGGAAGAAGTAGAGATAGGCTTGAAGACCATCTGTTCTGAATTCTAGTTACCCTAGTAGCAGCAATGCTTCAGCTGGCGTAGTAGATACGAGAGATGTAGAAGGATGAGCAAGAACCGCTTGTTTCACACCAGTACAGCTGAGCAATGGCAATAGTAGGATGGTAGAGAACAACTCTACTGTTCCATGAAATATTCATCATGCAGTTCAGGAGCAGTGTTAGGAGGACAATAAACTCTGAGTCTCCTGTGGGCTGGCACTGGGCAGAACCTGGCTTTCCTGTACCCTCCAAGTCTCATCAGAGCTGAGATGTGGGAAGAAAACCTGTTTCTCTATAGTATGGTCAAGCATATCTCTGACTAATAGAGGGACAAGCATTCAAGAAATGAGTGAAAGCACTACAAGTAGGGCAGCAAGGCAGAGGGCTTATCTGCACAGTGCAGCACTCAAGAAGCAGGATTACTGTGAAGTAGGGGTATCCAAATGAGTCATCAAGCAACCTGATAAAGCATCAAGGCTAGCCCTCAGTATCTGTCAGGAATAAAAAACAAAACCAAAAAAAGAAGCTGAGTAAGCCATCTGAGCACGTGGTCCCAAGAGTTACACACATTACTCAAATAAGCCACAGTCCAAAGAGTTATGCACAGCAGGAGCCTGCGGATCTAGGCCTTTCTGTGCTGTCTAAGGATGTGGAGGAAGCTCTCAATTCACTTTCAACTAACTTGCTGGTTCAGCTGATGAGTTTTGAGGAGGAGTTACCCTGGGCTCCTTGCCATGGACTGACATGCTGCCTTTTTTACCTCTGTAGTCTGCCAGGGTGGCGGTAGAAGCATTGCATCATCAGTGCTGAAACAGAACCTGAACAGAGTGAGGTGGTAGAGAGATAAAGCAAAGAGGAGAGGAAAGGGATTTGGAAAGAAATAGAGAAGATGGAGGATGGTAGAAGGTACAGAAAGGATATTTGAAGCTGAAGATATTGAGAATATTGAGAATCTTGGAAAACATAGAGACCTGAAAGAAGCAGGAAAAGGATAAGATAAGTCACAATTATAGAAATGAGAGAAAGGAGAATCTGGGGTACCGATGGAAAGAAAAGAGGACAATAGGAGAAACAAGGTCACAATAAGAGAAAAGAAAATGGAAGCCGACTGGCAAACAGTGGGGGAAAATAGTTGGAGTGGAAAAGTATGGGAAAATGCAGAGAAAAGCACTGGTAAGAGAGAAAAGTCTTTAGCTGGGTTGTGGCTGGAGATATTTGATGGAAGAATGAAAAGAAAGAGAGCAGCACAGCAAAAATGCAAAGTTCTGGAGAGGACAAAAAATCACTCAGATGATAAGAGAGCTGAAGAGAACATTGTGCAGGAAGGCATGAGGAATGGGATGACAGGGGAAAAGACAGTAAAAAAAACATGAGAGAGATGGAATTAAAGAGTGACAAGAGAAGAGAAACTAGGAAGAGAAAAGCCACCAGTTATGAGATAAACGCTTATCAGCGTTTGTCTTGTTTCCACTGTCCTTGTAGTCTGTGCTTAGGCAGAGCTCTCAAGAATAGGATTAATATATTTTAGATCCTTAATGGTCTTTTCCAACAGTATTTTCTTTTTCTCTCTGGTTTATTATGATGAGAACATACTGTGCCTCTGGTTGCTTCTGGGCTTATCTCTAAATTTTCTTTAGAAGTCTAGATTTTTCAAGTCACAGATGAATCTCTTCAATTAAAAAACCTAAATATATTTTCAAGAAGAATGCAGTCATTAGTACTTATTATTTAATTGCATTACATAGGGTGTAGGAAATGCTGAATGTATTATCTCCACTCACGGGTGGCAGTAAAATCTGCATGTGACTTAGGAAAACAATACAAACATTGGCTTTCTAATTTGTTCAGGGATTAAATCTGACACTTTAAACATGAAAGACTGAGGCTGGAATGTAATTTACTTGTATAAATACATCACTTGAAATGTACTTTTCTATTGTACTGACAAAAGCCTTGGTGGAAATGGAGCTACTTTTTAGTTTCTGACAAGTTTATACTGGAAAAGACGAATCTGATCGAATTTTACACTCCTACAAAAAAGGAATTAAATTTAAGACAAGTAGTAAAATTGAAACTCAGCAGGGCTCCAGACAACAATTAGCCAAGTACTTAAGTTCAGGTTGTGGCAATCAATCTTCCTGAGAAATGCCCAGTTCTAAGATGAAAGTTGCAAGTCCATGGTAAAGTTCAAAGCAGAGCTATCAATTGTGCCACTATGCCTGGTAGTAAATCCACACACACTTATGAAGACAGCCTGGCTGAGAAAGCCTACAGGGTAGAATCCAGTGTGATACACACCAAGGTGAATCTGCAGAGAAAAGGCCCCAAATAATCTAGTAATTTGTGATTTCAAGAGAGTGTTTAAAACGTTTTAGTTCCTAATATCTCATGGAGTCTATCCTTGTATTTTTTCTGAATGAAAACAGTGTGCAACATCTGTAGACTTTATCCCACATGCTTTCCAGTAGAGACTGCTGCTAGCTCAAGAACCTGCTCTGTCCTTCGGTTGCTTAGAGTGGATGCCCTAAAATTGACTGCCTTAGGGAAATGCATCCCTGTGAATACCTCATGTCTAGTAAGATGATGTTATGACTCTAGCTAATAATCTTCAAGTCAATGTTATGAGGGCTTTTTAAATCACATGATAAATGAGATAGCAGTTCTCCCAAGATGGTTGAAGCTTTGATAAATACCATGAAAGAGAATTAGGGTACTAATTCTTTCTAAAAATACTTTCGTAATTCTCTGATTCAGCTATGATTAGGTTCTATCCTCTTTGCATGCTAGGAAACTAGTAAGTCAGCTATTTAACATCAAATCAGACCAAATTCTACTCAGAATTAATAGCTGGCTGCCTTTTGGCAGCTTGCCCTCTGCATCTGATTGACTCTTTCCTTTTGCAAATGTATTTTCAGACCTGCTATTGATGACAAATGGATTGAATTATAAATCAAAGCCACACTTCTGAACTGTCAGTAATCTAATCAAAAAGACAAAATGAGCAATAAGGATGACTTTTGATGAGTGAAGATATGAATTTTGAAATTTGCTCTGGTGGTATTTGAGATTACTTTTATCTGAAATGTTTCCTGCTTTCTTAGTGGCTTGTTATCATTGCTCTTTCTTATGGTTCAATGTGCTTTTCGATTTCTACATCCAGACATTTCCCTGGCAGCATGGGGAAGAGACTTCCAGTTATTCTTGCTGTATGAAGCTGTCTCGTCTTGTGAGAGCTTTGTCTTTGAACAGTGTGTGAGCTACCACAGAATGGGAGATCATAAAACTTCAGCAACAAAGCAGAGTGCTGGGAAGATTGAGACCTACTTCTGTGAAAGCAGCCCATCCAGCAAAAGATGCTGGCTCATCATTTGTGTGTAGACACATTCATCATGTAATCAGCTAGAGCTATATAAACAAGAGAGCTGATGCAAGGGATGAGTAAGTACCATCTACAAATTCTTAATCCTTTTGTTAGTTAATTGCTATATAAAATTAGGAGTGGTTAATTTAGTAGTGGTCAGTTGCTTAATGTCCAGATCAATGATGAGTGGTGTCCCTCAGGGATCTGTGCTGGGACTGGTCTTAAGTGTCTTCACCAGTGACACAGGCAGTGGTGCACTCTCAGCAAGTTTGCAAATAGACACCAAGCTGTGATAGGGTCGGAACCCCTGAGGAACAGGAGTCACCTGGAAGGTCCTGGACGAGCTCAAGGAGGAGACTTACAGAGATCTCATGGGATTTAGCAAGGCCAGGTTCTAACTTCACCTGGGTTGAAGTGATTCCAGTATCAACACAGGCTGGGGGATGAAAGCTACAGAAAGCAGCCCTGCCAAGAAATACTTGGAGGTACTGGTGAATGAAAAGATAGGCATGACCCAGCAATATGCCCTTGCAGCCTAGAAACCAACTGCATCCTGGGCTGCATCGAAAACATGTGGTCAGCAGGGCAACAGAGGTGGTTCTGCCCCTGTACTCTGCACCAGTCTGACCATCTGGAGTGCTGCATCCAGCTCTGGAGTCCTCAGTACAAAAACACATGGACCTGTTTGAACAGGTGCAGAGGACTGCAAAAATGATCAAAGAGTTTAAACACCTCTTTTTTGAGGACAGACTGAGAGATCTGAGCTTGTTTTGCCTATAGTGATGGGATAAGGGTAATGGTCTTAAATTAAGAGGGTAGATTCAGACTAGGTACAAGGAAATAAATTTTTTATATTGATGGTGGTGAAACACTAGGACAAGCTGCCCGGAGAGGTGGTATGTTCCCCATCCCTGGAAACATTCAAGGTCAGATTGGACAGGGCTCTGAGATATCTGACCTGGTATAGCTGAAAATGTTCCTTAGGGGCTTAGACTAGATGGCCTTTACTGATCTCTTCCATCCAAGCTATTCCATGATTTTGTGAACTTGCTGATCTATGAATATCTTTGCAGGTGTGCTCTTACTGGATCCTGCACAGAGATCCTTATGGATCCTGATATATGCTTTGTGTGACAGTAATGAGCAGTTTTGGTGATTGGAAAATATTTCCTATAGACATGCGTACATCAGAGTTCCTTAGGTGTGAGAGTTTAAAAAGGCTACGTGGAGATGTTCCAGACCCAAATCCCCAGTGTAATTACACTTGTAATAAAAGAGACTTTTTTTTTCCCCCTGCTCTTAACAGTGGTGGAGCCTGGAGGAGAACACAAAAGTCCTTCAGTTGCTTCACTCCATTAGGTAGATGTTCTTCTTTCAGCCATTTCTTCACCTGAGCTCACCCACTCACAGAGACAATCCCTGGTTCTGGGTTTGCACTTGACCATAGTTCAGTGAAAGGTAATGTCACTTCCTTCATCCTTGGATGATCCAATGGCATTACCTGGGATGTTGTCTGGTTTTGTCCCTGAAGGGATTCCCAGAGGTTCAGCAAAGTAGCTGTGAAGAATCATTTGGCTTTCAGTCCCTCCCTCCAAACAGAAATGTTTTTTGCCTGCCCTCCAGGAAATCACACAGAAATAAACTTGCTTGTTTGTGAGTCCTTTAGGTTCTGCAAAACCATGTCAACAATTTCAAGCTGGCATTTATTAGGATTTCCAATGCGTGCTGGGCTATTCTCAAGCCTGGATTCCACAGCTTGTCTGTGTGGATATAGATGTTACAATCTTAAGCCTGACCACAACCAAATCTGTGTAGAGAAGTCTAGTGCTTAATTTATAGAATCTCTGCCAGTCAATTCAATGCTGACTTCCATGAATATATGAATTGTCATTTAGGCAGACTTCTGTCCAACAATGGCATTTCTCCCATGTAACAGTATTGCATGTACTCAGTGACACTTTCTAGGATAGGCCAAGATGCAGAAGCAGTGATAGTAAAGACAAAGCTCTTGATGGAGATGTGGAGAACAGAAGACCAAACTGGCTGAGACAAGACCAACTGTTGAATTTGGGTTACTAATTCTATAAAGGAAACAATCTGATTAAGGTTTCTCAGTGAGAAAAGCTTCTTGAAGAAACAAATTGTGTCCCAAAGAGCTTTGACTTGTATTTTTAGTAAAACGAGAAATAAAACTTCAAAGACATACGAGTGGCAATGATATTCTTTTCACTCCTGTGTTGAGAAGTAACACTAGATCCTCTTCTTTGCTCCCCTCTAAATGTTGTCTTTTCCAGCAAGGACAGCAAGAACAACAGCAAGGACAACTGTGCTGTACAGAATGGACTATTCTGGCTTTCACCAGATTCAAGAAACCTTCCTACAAACTCTGATAGTTGTTATTTATACTAGGACCACAGTTGAGACAAGCAATAGGCATTTTAAAGGCTTAGAATTACATAAAGGGATTAATTTACATACATTTGGCCTATGCTATCCAAATACTCTTTGGACTTAAAAGACTACTGTCTTTATCCCTAAATGCTATTTTATCAACTCATTCATTTGCAATTCTTTTTTTTTTTTTTTTTCCTAAAACAGAGCCTCTTGATATTGCTTATTTGGACAAGCAAATGAGGTTTAAGGTTTGATCAGTTTCAAAGCTGTAGCAATACAAAGGGATGTCAGCAGGATGGCTGGGTTTGCCTGAAATTAAAATCTGAGCCTCAGATGGTTAAAAATCACCAAATAAGAATGAATCCAAGTCAGATTGTGGTTATACACTTTTCCTGTCACCTTGGTGTCACTCTCCCATATAACAGCTGATTATTCTGTGAGTATTGAGGTTGAAACACTTTTCAGCCCTTGGAGAGAATAATCATATCAGGTCAAGAGGATGTGCAGGGTTTAATATCTAGCTTCATGACCTGGACATTAATATTATTAATCACAAGTTCCGGCTCAAGTTCTTTATATATGCTTCTCCTTTTTTTGGGGCGGGGGGGGGCGGGGGAGGGGTGTGTGTGTGTGCTGCTACTTTACTGGTAAAAAAAGCATTATATGTTAGCAAAATCATAACCAAAGGAATATAAATGCAAAAGTGAAAAGGTTCTGTTTTTATCTTTCAAACATAAATATTTTCATCAAATAACAGGTGTTTGTGACATTCCAGATGTCCTGTTTTATCTATAACTGATTTCCCAATGTGACCCTTATGGTTAGTCATCTTAGAAGCATGTTCATAACCAAATCTAATTATTTTTCTTTTTCAAATAGGCCAAATATGATTCCAGTGTCAAAGAAAAAACTGTCTAAATATAGCCCTGTATGTGTGTTTTCACTTTTTGTTATTAGAACTTTTTATAAGTATTAATTAAGAGTGTCAGAAGAAATAGGCCACTCAAGAATCCCATCGCCACCCTGTATGCATGAACACAAAGTACTTGCATATCTTCAAATTATGTGTGATAGCATCCTGTACTGGAACAACAGCCACCTTTCCTGTTTTCCTGGCAAACCTCCAGATTGCACCTTGTCAGCCAGAACTGAGCAAATGCTATGTCGAAGAGCCAGTTTTAGCAGTTACTGTCTTTGATGATTTGGCATTACCCAATGTCAGGAGTGTTGCTACTCTGTTCTCTCCATGGAAGAGATGTACTTTTGCCCGTTCCTTCTGAAGCTTGACACTTGATAGTGTCTTTGAGCTGACCTTGTCCTTACTGGTGAGACTCTCACTGCTCTTTCCTGGCATGGACAGTTTCATTAGCATTCCCTGGCTTTGATCATAGTCTGTGATCATAAGATTCCTAGAGTTCACAAGTTTGTCAAGACTTGACTGGACAAAATGTTAGGATACAATTGCAAACCACCTTAGAATAAGAGAGTGTTTCAAAAGCAGAATTTCTATTTATTTGATTTTTTCAATGTCACTGGATGCCTCCATTGGCAAGCTGGGGAAATGGCTGAACACCACTGGCCTCCTGAATGCCTCCTCTCAGAGCTGACCTTCAGCTTCATCATGGGAGCTGTGTCCACCACCTGCGCTGAGGAGCCTTCTGGTAATACATCTTTATTTTCTTTTTCTTTCCTAAAGGACAGACACAGGCCTTGCCTTTTTTTATTCCTGTTCTGGTTCAAAATTCTCTCTGTTTACTTTATTCAATGGAAACATAGATTGGAGCTTGCACAGGGGTTTTCTACAATACAGTTTCAAAAATTAAACATTCTTCCTTTAAATAAATGTGTTTGTAAATAAACCTTTGTGTTGAAAAAGCTGCCTGGTGATCCAGCACTTTGAAAACTGTGATTGTGTATTTGGCAACATATATCTTAAGAAAATAACTAAAAGACATAAGACAATGTGTATCATTAAAAATTCTACCTGCACGTGAATCATATCAAAGTGATGTCTCTAATTCACTTTCAACTTTCTGTAAAAGTCACAAAAAATATTAAAAACCCCTTTAGAAACCAGAGTGATGTTTTCTTTGCACCAGCTTTTTGCAATTCTAAGGACTTGTCTGTCACATGAGTTTATCTTGTGAACTTCCTTCCTTGTTCCTGCTAATGTAATAATCTTTCTTATTCACTTTATGTCAGAAGCAGTTTTTCTTTACAGAACCCAGTCAGTTAAAGAGTAAGCAATAAGGATGCCAGAGAAAAAGACTGTAAGTTGAACTGCAAATATTTTCCTTTCTACAGAAGGTGACAAAAGATAAAATAGGGAATAATCTACTGCAATGACTCCTCACTAGGTATCACAGAATTTAGCATTTCCTTGAGACAGTGGACAACTGCATATTTGACATGTGAATAAAAGCATGAGGCACCTATAATATTTCATTGCAAAGGTATCAGGAAATAATGGAAAACTTTCACAGAAGGTTGATTGCTGTTTTTCCTGAGAATCCCTTTCTCCAGCACAAAGACTGATAATGTGAGTTTTCAAGCAGACCTTTGGTTTTGAGGAAAGAGGAAAGATGACAAAGTCCAACTTTGCTTTAATGGTGCACCCACATTGAAGTCAGTGCTACAATTCTTGAAGAGTTTTGAAATGGGGCTTGCAGAGAGTTCATGTTGTGTCTGTTCATGGTGACCATCTCAGTCATGCACCAAGTGTCCCTGAAGTTACACAATTAGACATGCAAAGGAGTCATTTGCAGAGAACTACAAAGGATGGCTCCACCTAGGAAAGGTCTTGAACCCACACCCATCTAAGCCTCTTCAAGGTGTTAATTTTCAACTGTTTGACCAAGCAACCAAACCACATGCCAAGTAAATTTCCATGGCAGCAGAGTATAGAACTTTGTGAAGGAAGCATGTTAGAAATGTGGATGTACCAATTTTTGTTTGTACTGGTATAGCACATTCACTTCAGGTTGCAATCACTACTCTATAATTTCAACCATGTACAAATGATGTCATCTTCTTGACTTCTTGGAACTTGGCAGGCTCAGCTTTTGTTTGTATATTATCTGTTTATTTATAGCACTTAGGAATTTCTTAAGCACATCCAAAATGGAAAAAAATTAATTTCATATGACAACAGCACAGATTCAGCTCCAGAGATAAAATTAGGGCAAGAAGGGAACTGTATCTTTTAGAAACATCAGTTCTTTTGTCCACTCCTCCCAGGAACCTGCTCTTCAACACCTTATTGCCACCTACAGAACAAAACAGATACTTATGTGAGTCAGAAGTGGACTCTTAATGAAAAGTATAGGGCTTTTTTTTTCGTTTTGCAGTTTTAGCAGTTTTCACAGCTATCTGTAATGAACACTTTTCAGTGACAGAAAATCATAGGAAAGGACATTTGATTCTGCACTAATCTTCCCATGAAAAAAGATACTTAATCAAGACAAATTATTTTTGTTACAGCTGCTGAAGAGGTGTGTAGGTGGCCCTCCCTTGCCTATCCTTTAATGTGAAATCGCTGCCTGCTGTTTGACTGCTTTCTGAGTTGACAATGAGTGCCTTTAGCATGTGCATAAAGCCAGGCATTAAAGCTCAACCTTTGTCACTTGAACAGCACAGAGGAGCTATGGCAAGCTACATTTGGGGAGGGAAGGATGGTATCACAAAACACGGTAAGAGA
This sequence comes from Vidua macroura, assembly GCF_024509145.1. Classification (NCBI taxonomy): domain Eukaryota; kingdom Metazoa; phylum Chordata; class Aves; order Passeriformes; family Viduidae; genus Vidua; species Vidua macroura. The sequence goes on from NC_071611.1 coordinate 25,668,604, forward strand.
CCAAGTGAAAAAAAAAAGTGAAAGATGTTGCTTCTTTACAACAGAGTGCTATGGGTATCAACTCTTTCCTCAGCTGTTGTACATTACAGAGGAAGGCAATGGTAGCAGGTTTGGGGATCCATACATTACAAGAAGGTAACAATAAGGCATGAAATATTTGGTATCTTTGCAATAAATGATAGGATTGGTACCAGCATTTTCCATTCTCAGCAGATCTGATACAACTGAGGAGCCAAAATGGAGGTCTACCTTTCAAAATGTGTGAATGGGCCAAAAGAGTTACTATGGACTTAGATCTAAGAAATGCAAAATGCTACACATGAAAGTGAACTCTATGTATTGGTACAGACTGGAGACTCTGCAGAAAAGGATCTTGGAGTCCTAGTAGGAAAGAAGTCAACTTGAATCAGCAGTAAGCTCTTGTAGCAATGCAAAAGTATCAAAAGTAGGTCAAAGGAAATGATGATTCACTTCTACTTGGCACTTGTGAGGCTGCATCTGGAGTAGCCTTCAGTTCTGGGAGTGAGTCTAGAGGGAGGTCATTAAGATGGTGAGGAGCTGCAGCACATGATCTTTGAGAGGATAAGAGAAGTGGGGAGAAGAAAAAATTCTAATAACTTTCTTCATCCACTCAAGCTATAGAGAAGACATTTGTAGAGAACACAAATCCTGCCTTTTCTGAGAGATGCACAGTCAAAGGACAATGGATAGTTACCACAGTTCACAGGAAACAAAGCTCGAACTGGTCATAAAGAAAAATCTTCTCTGTGACAGGCTGATCCCCATTCTCCATCCCTGGACATTTTCAAATCTGAGAGGAAGACACCCTGAGCAGCTTCAGATAATATTGCAGTCTGCTGTGACTTCAGCAGGGAGACTAGAAGAGCTCCTGACATCGCTTCCTACCCAGAGTATTCAAAGACATGTATACAATGGCAGCATCTGGAGAGCTACTACAGAGCATCTAGCAGGTTTGGGGTATGGGGCTGTTCGATACTATTAAAAGCTGAAAGATGGATCCTGTTAGTTTAGTAAAAAGGGCTAAGCTTGGAATGGTATCCATGGCATCAACTGTCCTCTTTAGCATCTACTTTAAAATGGATGACATATTATAGTTATAAATGCAGGCTTGCAATGATTTTGTAAGAGGATTACTTATAAAGCACTGCATTCTATTTCCTCCTACCAAGCCTCTCCTCATGGGTATGACCTTCTTTAAAGGTTCCTAAAGTGATTTGGGAAGAATTTCAGGTTTTGTTTACAACAAAATGTTGCGGAAAAACACTCTGGTAAATGTTACCATGAAAGACAACTAATTTTCTAGAAGAAAAATAAAGACCTAGAATATTTTAAAACCAGAAGGAATGTCAAGATTTTCAAGTGAGTCTCATGATTTTTGAAAGCCTGACTTGTGGTTATGTGATACCTGTGATCAGCAATACCGTACAGAGAATATGGTTGAACAAAAGTTATTTTGGAAATGTGTTGCTGGAGTTCTTCTATCTCAAGAGCATGAGGGAACCAATTCCCCAAGCTGTGAGCACCAAAGTCCAATGCAAGGTCCAGAAGGGAATAAATAAATGGAGGCTCACCTCTAATATTTAGGACCTCTGTGTTTGCATCAAAGTTGCTGATGTGACTCAGAAAGGTCATTTGAGATTTAACAAAGCTGGAAATAGAGCAAGAATCATTGTCCTCTGCTTCTAAGAGCAAGGGCCCTTCAGGCAGTGTTCACTCGAGCAGTGCAGTCAGAAGATGCTGACCTAGGGCAATTTTGTTCCTAGCACAAAGTGCTTCAGCAGGTGGGTGAGTGGGATGAGATGAGAGTGCGTAACAAAAACACTGTGGAGAAAATGAGCTGATGAAACACTTTCAGTTTCATTTTTGGAGATTGAAGGACTCTCTCTCACTGACTGCGTTTTTACCCTGTGATATTAAAAAAAAAACAGAAGAACTTCCCGAGCAGTCTTGGGATTAGTATGGTATTGAAACTCATTTAATTACTGTGATGAATTACATGCCTTCCATTGATCTCCTTATCTGCCCCAGCGTAGTTACAGGATATTAATTTTGCCTTCTCAAAGTACTAAGTTTGAAGTGAATTTCTGTTTACTTATGTTAATAACTAATCAAAGGAATCAAAATGAGGTGTACATGACTAATTGACCAGTTTGTTTTACTGTCATCCATGGCAATGCTGATAAGGTTTTCTGACAGCATGCAAATCAAACTGCTGTCAGTAAAAGGCATTCCCTGTATAAAAAGCAAAAGAAGCAGACAAGCTGCAGTTATTTTCTAGGAAAGACAGAAGCCACTTGACAAAAAGGAGCTGCCTTTCTAAGGAAATGTCAGGGCAGGGAGGGGAATGGGATTTAATGAGATGAAAGGACAAAAGACCTGAGGCATAATTAAGTCCCAGAAGATCTCACTGAGTGTTCAGCAGAACCCCCACTTAGCAGTCCTTCCACCTTCATTGGAATTAAAGTTTAATTTGGTGTCTAAGGGGAGAGGAAAGACCTGCACTATCAAGCATAGAAATCAATGAACCATGTGAAGGAAAAGGTCACACCCCCACTTGCAGCACAGAAGGTCGAGAAGGAAAAGGTGAAGATGTAAGACAGCTCAACACTTACTCTCAGTGTTGGGAATGGGAGAGGTGGATGTTAACCCATAGATTTGTCACTACCTCTTTCACCATAAAAGAATTTCCATTTCCATTGAAGAGGGCAATATAGAGGTTTTTCTCTGTGCTTGTGGCTACTGTTGCCATTTTTGAAGTCCAAGAACTGTTGCAGAACTTTTTACCTGGTTTAATGCAGCAGACAGGTGAAACACACATTTCCATACACAGTGGACTTAAATATTTCAAGACATCTTAGCTCAGTGGATTCTCCTGATGCTACTGGGCATCTTATCCTCCCTGCTACACCCACAAATAGACCATCAGACACCCAGCTTTTAAGTTTCCATGCAGAAACTTTCCTGAGTAACAATTAGCAACCTAAGTTAGAGCAAGTCATGAGTAGCAGGTAGGAGCAAGAAGAGCAGACAGTATGAAAGTACTGCTCACTGTCAAGTGAATGCAGATTGCCTGAACCCCAGGCTTTCCCCAAAAAGGCGGAGCTCTCTCCCTGGGGAAACACTACTACTGAGAACAGTGGAAACTCAACAAATACATCTGCAAATTGGGTTCTGTTGGGTGACACTACCATTCTAGTGAAGCCACCTTTGCTCTTCCTGTGCTATTCCCCACCAGCCACCCCTCAGCTCTCATCTCATGTCGCATCAGCTGCAGATACCTTAGACACAGTTCTACTGCCTGATATTTTCCCAACAGCATGACTGGGTGCACCATATATATAGTATTCTCATTATCCCAGTGCTTGGAACCTAAAAAATATTTTCATTCCTTTTCAGAATGAAGAAAATACCAACAGAAAGAGAAACCCATGTAAAACAGGTAAGCACACATACTCTCCCCAGTGCCTGGCCCAATAGGCAGGTAGCTCTTAGGAAAAGACATTGGCTTGATCCACATAGTAGATATCATCCACATGGAGTCACTTCACGGACTTTACCTCACACAAGGGTGAGTGGCCAACACTCCACTTTCCATTGATGCAGAAAGTGGCCTTGAAATTAAATAAGCTATAGTCTCACTGCTTGTTTTGCCAGCAAAACAAGAAGTATGGTTTATCCTGCAAAACACATGTGTGTGCAGAGTGCAGAAAGAGTAGCTTGCCATTTAGCTTAAAAATACCATGTAATCTTCTTGAAACAGAAAGGTTTCCTAAAATGTCTTTCTTTACAATTTCTAAATACTTTGTCGTGCCCAGGGTAAAGTGATTAAAAAAGTGAAATCTTGCCTCCATGTGAAAGAATTTTTCTGAGCTGAACTTCACAGCCTCAGCAGACCATAGTTTGCAGGATGTCTGCAGCTGGTCTATCACCTTTGGCTGGATTTTCAGCTTGTACCCCATCTTCACTTAGAAGGTTGAAGCTTCTCACTTGCTTCACAGCTTTCACCATGGCAATTGATCACAATTGAGGTTACCTGGTCAGCACTGAGCTTTAGTAGGCATTCTGCTTCCCTCTCCCAGAACATATGGATCCTCCTTGCAACAGACCTGCTACTACAATTGATTTAGATGCCAAATTAAACTTTTACATGAGATGTCCAAATTACAAACTTTTACTGCCCATCCCTCACAAAATACAGTGGATGCTGTAGTTATTTGTAAGACCAAGCTGTAGTTCTCACCTGAACCAAGTCTGGCATCCCACATAATTCCACAGTAGAGAGCTGAAATAACTCCTATTTCACCCAGGTCAATGATGCCAGCTCAGGCATGGATAGTTTCCCCCCAGTCTATCTGATCAAACCAAGCTTTATTCTAGGACTACAACAGAGCAAGCCTACACCTTTCCAGCTACAGTTAATCAGAGTTCATCAGCCAGCCCCTCTGAGAAACAGTAAAAACCCATCTGAATCACTTTCAGAATTAAATGTTTTTTCTATCCTCTTGAGCAATAAACTTGGAATTAGACCCAAAGAAAGCACTAACCCTGCTACAAATTTCACCCACTAAAAACCTGCACCAACTTCAGAGCTCTTGATACATTATTGTGATGGATTTTAATTTCTTAAATGTAGAGAAGGTGTAGAGAAGGTGTAGAAAAGGCCTTCATAATCATTTCACTGTAGACAACCTAATGTTTTTTCAAGTGTTATTTCAATGCTTCCATCATTATTCAGATTCATTCATCCAATGAGAAAAATGTAAAACCTGAAAGATCAGCATCCATTCTCAAATCTTTGTACAAAGAGTGTTTCAGAATGGGAGCCATCAGCTTACAAAAACCAAACCAAACCAAAAAACAAACAAACAAACAAACAACCCAAAAAAAACAAAAAAACCCAAAAAAACCCAATAAAAATAAAACCAAAAAATTCCAGCTACTACTTTGACTTCCCTGCAAAATTCTTACTACAATTTTCATTGCACAAAATCAGATTTCAGTCGATGATTTTTTGTGAGCCACACCAGTAACAAAAGCCACAGACTAACACAAATACTCTCAAAACTCCAAACATCCTTGTCCATCAGAAACATGTCTTCATTTTCTTACAACAGCTGTAGAAAAACTATAACTTTCCAGTGAAATACACAGCATGTGCCAGTAGGTTTCCACAAACTTACAGAATAAATTAATTTGGGTACACAAAGAATTTAGCCAACAGCAACAAACCATATGGGTAAGTATCAAAAGTGGCTATTAAACTAAATAAAGGAAGTTTTGAAGATGTTTGTTTGACAGACCTGTATAACTACTCTTCTCTTGAATGTGGCTGAAGTGTGAATTAGAGTTAAATTTGTAATTAAAACAGTCATTTTCACTAGCATCCATCCAAACTGACTGTGTTACCACAAGCTTGCTTTAATGGTTTTTATAATCTCTGCTTGCTTTCTGCACTGTTTGGACAAGCAAGATCTAGTTCACAAAAACGTTTCCAGAAAGGTTTCTGAGTTAGCTCAGGTTATAAATGCTTGCAGTGTCACTTCCACTGCATAGTGCTGGTTTCAGAGGCAGACAGTTCATTGTCAAAACCATGTTTCTTCGGTGCCCATCATCCCACACTGACAGTGAATAACTAATAATGCACCAAACAGTCTTGGACAATTGCCTATGGACAACTAAAATGAACCTGTAATAAACACTTACTGTGTACTCTGGAGTATTAAATGTTTTTAAACCTCTATATAGTTATTTTGCAAGCAGAAAAATTGGCAAAATTCAAATGAAAGGGAGTAAGAATTCTTTAGGCCACCATGGGTGGACTAAAGAATGTGGGTGGCCAGGTACAGAGGCAGAGGGTGGTATGATAGATCTCAGTTACATCCTATTATTTGCCCATGCCCAGACTGTTTCCTGGAAATACTGCCTTCATTATCTATCCACTTAGTCTATAGAAATTCAAGCCAGAGCTTCATTTACTTTTGAATTTTTCTACAGTGACATTTGATCTTCTGGGGTGCTAAATTGCTTGTGCAGTGTTGAATGCAAAGCCCTCCAAGCCTCAAAAGACAGCAAACTGCTGTCTTGCTCCCCTCTCAAGATCTTACAGTGGGGAAAACTGATTTAAATGACAATGTAAAACTTTGCTGGAGGCAGGAACAAAAGCTTCTGCAACGAAGTGTTAATCTTAGCTTGAAACTAAAGGCAGAAACACAGCCAAAAGAGCTACTGTCCTCTGAGAGAAAGACAACTATTCCCTACCTTGCTTCAACTAGCACAGCCGGCATCTTCACAGGCCCTTTCCTTCACCCCTATGTCTTTTCTCAAGGCACAGTATTTCTTATAATGAAGTGTTAGATCAGACCACAGAAAAAAGAAGCACACACAAGTGTTAATTCATTCCTCGGCAGAAAGCAAGACATAAGGACACCACAATTCTGCTGATCGACAGTTGTTGCATACTGAGTCTCCCCATTATCCTGAGCAAATGAGAAGAGTTAACACAAGATGTAAGACCAGGCCTGTGGCACCAGAGCTGCTGCCTTTGCTGGGGAGCTACCCAGATGAAGAAAGCTGATCTCTGGCAGGAGGGATCTGCAAGGTGTGCTGGAGTGGGAGTAGTAGATTTTACATCACAAATATGTTTCCTTGCATTTTTCCCAACATAAAAATAGTTTTCACTGATGCCAAAGCTTGTCAAAGCCAAGCAAATCCCTATGCTTGGAGTATACCCCTTGTGAAGTGCTGTTTGCAAGCATTTAGCCACACAACATTGTCAGCTACATCAGTCCCACTACTTAAGTCATGTATGAAAATGAGCTCTGGCTAAACTTTGTCTGTCTTCAGTTACCAGTTAGGCCAAGGTGAAAGATCTAGTGCTAACTGTCCCTGCAGATGATGAATCTTCATACTTCCTAGGGCGTACTTCTCCATTTACAAATACATGTCTAAACACTAACCAAGAACAAGTAGTGCATTGCTTAAAGGGATACTATACCAAGGAACAAATGGAAGAGGTAATGCCTTGAGAAATTTTTGTCTGGAAAAGGAAACTAGCAAAAAATGTCAGGCTACATTATGAAAAGAGAAACCTGGAGGAAACTGTTTGAACTGATGTTTTTAGTAATAAATTTTGTAGACACATGACCTAAAACTTTGTTCCTGTCATGGTTTGACACTGACTTAATGCGAGGCACCCACAAAAGCTGCTTGCTCAACCTCCCCTGCCACAGCTGGGCATAGGAGAGAGAAAAATACTAAGGAAGGGTTCATGTGTTGAGATAATGACTGGAAGAAAACACTCCAAGGGCATAACAGGCTCAACATAAAGGTACAAAGAGAATTTATTATTAACAAAATCAGAGGCAGATAATGAGAAGTAAAATAAACCCTTAATACACCTTTTGTTCCCCCAATCCCTCCCTCCTTCCCACCACCAATACAGAGAGACAGGGCATGGGGATTTTGGTCAGTTCATCACCTGAGGTTTTCTTCTGCTGCTCAGGGAGAGGAATCCTTCCCCTGTGAGGCCAAGGGGTCCCTCCCACAGGACACAGTTCTCTGTGAACTTCCCCAGCATGGTTCCAATCTCACAAGTAGCAGTCCTCCCAAAATTGCTGCAACCTGAGTCCCTCCCACGGGCAGACAGTCCTCCCAAAACTGCTGTGGTGTGGTCACTCTTCCACGGGGTGCAGTCCTCCAAGGACAGGCTGCTCCAGCCTGGGAGCAGGGCCCCCTCTCTCCATAGAGTCTCCCACTGGACCACAGCCTCCTCCAGGCATCCACCTGCTCCAGCATGGGCACCTCCCCCATGGGCTGTGGGTGGATCTCTGCATCCCCCATGGATCCCCATGGGCTGCAGGGGCACAGCTGCTTCTCCATGGTCTGCACCACGGCCTGCAGAGGAATCTCGGCTCCAGCACCTGGAGCACCTCCTCTCCTCCTTCTCCACTGACCTTGGAGTCTCCATGTTGTTTCCCTCACACGTTCTCACCTCCTCCTCTTCTCTGGCTAGGAAAAAAACCTGAGTGCACTTTGTTATTTTCTTCTTAAATACGTCATAAACAGAGGCATTGCCAACATCTCTGATTGGCCCAGCCTTTGCCAGCAGCATGTCCATCCTCAGAGCCATCAGGGATTGGCTCTGCTAGACATGGTGGAAGCTTCTGGCAGCTTCTCACCGAAGCAGCCTCTGCATCCCCCCCACTGCTACCGGAAACCAGACCATGCAAGACCAACACAGTTCCCCTGGGCTCATTGCATAACCAATCTCTTAAAATGCCTTCCACAGCCAAGTGAAATTTACTGACTGGAGAAATTTGTAGCAACAGTCGAAAAACTGCAGCATAGTGTTCTCCCCACAATACATCAAGTAAAATTAATAATTAGGAACCCGATACACAGTCTACACAAGGCAGTCAGAGCTTCAGCCCTTCAATGGATGAGTCCCTCAATAGCCAGTGTGGAGTGAAGTGGATCCTGTCTCTGAGCTAAAGAAAGGAGATAGTCTACCACTTCCACCCAAGCAGGTGCTGTGAGAAGAGGGACACCACATATTACAACAAGCGCACTGTTACTCTGTTGATTCCCTGCATGGGGAAGAAGGCTCTTTAGACATGCCAAAGCTGCGCAGTGAAACACCTACACAAATCCTGCAGAGTCAAGCAGAATGCAGCTGCTGATTGAAAAATAACAGAGTCCTAGATAAGCTGAAACACTTTTTGAGGGCTTACCACAGGGATACACCATCAGTAAGAACTTTTGTTTATTCATGGACTCTGTTACTCCATCTGCTGATTACTATTTGAGACGTATGCCACAGAGCAAGACAAACTAGTGCAGCAAGATCACTGGGAGCACAGCTGATATCAGATATTTTTGGTTTCTTGTAATTTCCAGGCATCAGATGTGGTGTGTGGCAGAGCTGGGGTGTGAGCTGGGAGACAACACTCTCTCCAGAGATAACTTCTGCTGTCCTCACATTGAGTCACATGCATCTATGTGATGTTAATACTGAGCTGGTCAATAGCCTGAAGAAAATTGCCTCCTAGGTGTAAAATAGTTTCAGGGCAGTTAGGATAAAGCACTAACCTTAATAAATAAATAAGTTCCAATTTCAGCTGTTTTTTCCATGTTGCAAATATTTCCATTCCAAAAAAATGACTTTGTGGCTTCAAAGAAAACTGATTTCTAAATAAAAACATCTTTGTCATTAATTATCATAGCCATTCCAAGAAGTTCTTTGAATATGAAGTAATTAGTGTAACTGGGTAAAAGAGGATGAGACCTGTTTGTAACAGAACTGTTAATGCATAAAGGATAAGACTTAGTTTTGTCATCTGAAAATCACATTACTTTCTCTGGTTGGAAGTAGGTCAAGTGCCCTCAGGAAATAGCTATTTGGCTCTCACCAGGAAGTAATCTGATACTCACACATCTCCAGCCTTATTAAAACCTCAGTATGAGGTAAAGTCAAGGATGTCAGCTTAGTTTCTTTGCAATGAAGGACAAGGGTGATGTCTGAAAGAAAAAGGTTTATTATTTTTAATCAGACACTCAGGCAAATCACACTGTCAGTGAATCACATGCAGAGCTGTTTAGTTTTCCAGCAGCCCACACAAGACAAATAATATGAGGAAAAACAGAGCAGCTAGAGGATGGATCTTGCAAGGTAGTACACACTTGCAATAGCTTAAGTGTGTGTTTCATTTAAAGGCCATGAGCAGTTCTCACTACCATTTTTTTTGATAGAAGCACTTGCTTCAACAGCTGGCTGAGAATGGGATGACACAGAGGATATAAGAAGAAACATCCCTGCATGCTAATAAAAATGGTCATTACTACAGAGGTAGCTACAAGGGGGTTTTATGGATGCTGTGTATCAAGCCATCAAATTTTGCTTCTCCAGCTAGAACTGATGTAATCTATCAAGCATGTTCTCTATCCTGAGCCATGTTTTTACTATTATTAATCTTTACTTCTTCAGTGCTTGCTTTTCTTTGAGAAGAGGTGTTGAGGACCAAAACCAGGTGAGGGGAGTTAGATGAATTATGTAATTGTAGTGTGTGTTTCATCAGAGGATTGAAAACTAGGCCAAGTGAGCTTCCTGACATAGGTTTTATATTTTGACTTGCCAAGTGGAATAAAAGGGTTTGGCCTCTATTCCTCCAGTTTCAAAAGAAGGCAGAACTATTCATGTTGTTTTCAGATTTCACGTAAAACTCATGTGATGCCTATGGGAAAACAAAATCCTATGAGAGAAACAACATAATGCATCTCCTAATGAAGATTAGTTCAAATTTTAATAGTTTCAGAACATAAATATTGTACTAAAACTTAGCAGAAGGTTACAGGGGAGGCAGGGGGATGGTGTAAAATAGTTATTGCCTTAAAAGGCAACTGTAATAGCAATTCTCATTTCCCATAGCACTTTGCCAACCTACCTTGCCTCACTTGTCTTGCTCTGAATGTCTTCTCCAATCTATTTTAAGAAGTCCAGAATCCTGTTCTTTGACCATTCAAGCTTCAATACACTGGCTGAAGGCTGCCATGAGGATGCCACCACACATTTATAGTTGAGGACTTGTATGTCACCCATTCAAATTGACCCACCCATCGCCTCCAGAGAAGGAAGTTCTTTGTGGATGGCAGATGGAGTAAGCCAGTGGGGATCACAAGGACTGGTAGTTCCTGTATGGCACATCCTATACACAAACTGATCTATACATTTGCTGCAAAGCCCCAGCAATCAACTCAAACCAAAAGTGAGGATCAGGAGCCATTCCCCGGGGACAGCACATGGTGAGGAGGTGCTACCCACCCTGCCCTAGGGGTTTGCAAGTGCAACCCTCCTCATGGCCACACTCAGTCTGGTGGGTGCACAGTGGGTCTGCAAGCAGGAAGACCACCTCCACTATCTAAGCCTATTTATTCCCATTGTGCAGCCCCTTTATAGAAGTTCCTTACATTGAACCAGAGGGATGAGCCAACACCAGAGAGGGGATTAGTGCCAGAGTATGGCCTGGCTCTCACTGTGTCCTCTGATTGTACCTCTTTATTGTGCAAGGTCTGTTTTTTGTCAAGCAATATCTGAGGGGGAAAAGAAAAACAACAAAAAGACCAAGAGACTTCAAAATAACATGCACTGCTTGTCAAAGCCTTGTACAAGTTCCCAGGTGCCAAGCCAAGAAACTCTCCTTAGCAGCTTTTGTTGAAAACAATTAAAGTTGAAATTAACTTCACTTAATAAAGTTGAAATCAACATTTCAAGTTTATCTTTTATTTCCTTTCAGACAGCTATGAAAATGTTGTCAAAAATAACAATACCAGTATTCACTGAGGCTGGCTCAGTCTGCTGTGTTTGAGTCATTGCCAGCACATGCCTCTGCTAGGAGTGGGCAGTCTGAAAAGCTCGAGAAGACTATTTCTCTTGAGTTGGATATTCCTAATGTCAGGAGGGAAAGCCACCAGTGAGATGAAAGCAGGCTAGAGCAGGAGTGATGGAGCTGTGCAGACAATGTACAGAGGCTAAAACATAAACTGTTTCTTAAATGGCACTTTAGGCCTGATTTCCAGCAATAATGCTTTTCCTTGTATTAATACAAGATGCTTTTATGTAGATGTCAACCCATTTAACAGCTGGCATATGACATTACTCCTAGGGAATCTGCTGAATCAGTGAGGCTGTTGTTCTTCAGGTGGGGTCAAGAAATATGAAGAGAGGGAAAACAAAACCAGGGTGCCTAACTCAGTGCTTGACCTAATACAGCTTCTGAAATGTGTGAACAGAGTGATTTGCAATTACTGGTGTAATTAATGCCTATTTTGCCTGCTAAAGTAGAAGTCAAAGTTGGTTTGTATGCATTAAATGCTGATTTGTAAAAGCCAGACTTCGTTCTGCTTGGCTTAGCTGTGGTGATGGGTGCCAGGCTTATCTTCATGTCACCAGGCCCTCACCACTGTAACTTGTCAGGGACAGCATCCGTTTGTTCTTGTGACTCCCCTGTCAAGTCCATTGTGTTGTGATTTTCTGGTGTGAATCTGAACTTTCCTTATTATTTCAGGGGCACACTTACAACTGCAATACCCTGCAATGACAGACACTGCTCTTAGTGACTGTGTCTTGAAGCCATTCTTCTGCAAGTATTTAATTTCTGTAGTCTTTGTCATTCCAATACTTTGTCATGGTCTTAAAATGGGAATGAAATTGATACAAATCTGACCTCTAGGGCACAACAACCTCCTGAGCAAAACAAATGGCAAAAATGGGACTTTTCTCTAAGAACATCCTACCATCAATTCAAAAGAATTTAGATCTGGAGATAAACAGGGTGAAAATATCCAATATGAGAAAAAGATCCCTCTCTCTAACAATAATACATCAGTAATTTGAACATCTCATCACCCTATAGTTTAACCAAAGTTTAAATGGTGGTTACTATTTCAGGCACATTTTCTTCACAGATAGAGATTTTGGTGCTTTTACCTGAAAATTAATCTTTTGAAAAATTGATTGAACCAGCAGTTCTAGAACATGTGGAATAAAAACAAACACAGCAATGGCCACAAGAACAGCAGAAGCACTAATTTCATCAGTGTTCAGCTAAGTCAGTCTGATTAACAAGTTCCCCTGCAATACAACAAGATGCTCTGGAAAGCAATAAGGAAGCCAATACAGAAACCTGGATTAAGCTATGAGATATACACAGTAGCCTGTGCCACTCAGGAGCCTGGCAGAGAATTGTGTCAGAGCTACAACTGCTCAGTGAACTTCCCTAGGGGAGGCAGCAATACTACTGCTACTGTCAAAGTGATGAGACCATGAAAAAATATGGGAGTGTTGATCTTGAGAGTAATGGCTGCAGCCTTTGGGCTGGGTGCATGCACTGAATGAGAGTCTGGTAGCAGCTGTGGGTGCAGCAAGATCCTATTCTGGCAGCTGGCAATGTGCAATGGAGTGAGAACTGTATCATATAAAGACCTGTGAGAATATGCATTCATGGCTGCTTGGATTGAAGCAAATGCATTAACTTCACCCCTTTAGGGGAAAGCAAGGAATGCAGCCAACATGTAGCAGACAAAATCATTAACATGCATGTAGATTTCAGTGCAGCAAAGACATCTACTGAAAAATATGAAATAATGCTGAACTGAGTAGTGTTATGCAGAGCTCCCATTTACTTTACTGAACTAAAAGGACTCATTAGAAGTTCTGCCTATTACCTGAAACAGAATGAAAATCTATATAACATGAAAAATAAATGCTAATCTTTGTCAAAAAGTTACAATGGCAAATTTCTTGGAAATTATATTAATAAAGAGCCTTGCTGGTGATATGGGTTATCATTTTATGGTATCAAAAACTAGGTACTAGTGAGTGGGTGAATAGCACATGTTTCCGTTTCTTACAGGTTTAAATAAATCAATGAGATTTAGGGTAGTCATTAAATCCAAAAGATATTTCAGATCAGTCCCAGTAGAATTTAAATATTTAAGATTTACTTTGATGAATAAAAAATGTAACAACAAAACAGATCCTAGTCCACACATTTAGCAAATAGCAATAAAAATGAAAATGAAGTTCTAGTCTTAGACCCCATCTATTAAACCACTGAGGTAGAACAAGTTTCTCTAATTAATCACTAACCCAGAGGGCAGGGAGTTAACTTCTGTATATTCCCTGAATACTGTTTTACATGGTATTCAGAAGGAAAGGTGACATGATGCATCTACAGAATTGGTCTGAATTTATCCTACTGATGTTCCATTTTGCTATAAAATACTTAAATACTCAGAAAACAAGTGGAAATAAATTTACTATTATCTCATAATAAACTGGATGCTCCTTTTAGAAATAGCTTATGGAATTCTATCTTAACTTTGAGAAACATATTCTGCAGAGTGAAAAAGCATGCACAGAGGAGACTGGGAGTGAAACAGAGAAACCTTAAGAAAGATCCTACAGCTTCCGGATTGAGGGCACCCTCTGAAATGAGGGCAACGTAGATATTTGAATGCCAGGTGTCATAGACAAGCATGCTCACTACTATCTGTGGAAAAGAAAGGGAAATCAATGTGTCCCCTACTTTTTGAATGCAGAGAACAGAGGGCAAAAAGAACCAACAAAAATTGTTCAGCCTGAAAAATTTAACTTGAATCCATAAAAAGAGTTTCCCATGAAGCCAAGAGATTTGCACTAGCACAAAACTGATTAGTCACACTGGAAAATGAGGCTTTCCATCTACTAAAGAGATTTTACAACTGAGATTGACATGCTCTTGTAGCCATGCTGTTTCTCCATTCTCTCCTGATCGAATCTCCCAGGTTGTACAGTGGGAAGATTTACTCTTCTGCTATTCTGTCTAACATTCACTGACTCTAGTTCAATTGTACATACTTGATCACCTCTGAGGACTGGACTATTAGACTGGAATTATACAGTTATACAAATTATCTTACGTTTTTGTTGAGAATACAGCTACAGCATGTAGCCTGGTGAATCTCATCTTGGGACAGTCTACAACATAGAAGTCACTAAATAAATGGTGACATGATGGTATTTGACAGGAATGGCACATTAAAGGTAATAAATAAGCTTATTAAGCACAATTTTTCCTCACTTGACAAAAAAAAAGTTAGGAGGTATGCAAAAATTCCTTTCCGCAGTACATGCCTTGATTAGTCACAGGATTAATACTTACTAACTGTTTTTACAGTGTGGACAGCACTTGATAGCTAGATGTCAGCTGAATTTCTTGAAAAATTGGGTCCTCATGATTTTGTTTACCTTTTAGGATTATATTCAAATTCAGAGGAGGTTCATACAGTGGGCTAATATAACAAGATTTGGAATAAAATCTCCCTGTTATATTGGGCTAATATAACAAGATTAGGAATAAAATCTCCCTGAGTATAGTGAAGTAGAAGGGATGTTCCAGCTCACATGTGAGGCAAGACCCTACAATAGAGATCCACCTCGTCTCTAAGCTACAGTCAATTCACTGATATTGATTTGTGACCTGATTAAATCACAAGTCCGGTACTGGGACATCTTCCTAAATCTTTGCATGCTATCTCTGGCAATAGGCACCATTTCCTGGAATATGTGCAGGAATGAGACTCAGTGAGTATTCATATTATGTTCCATGTAAACCTCAGCATCCAGTGCTTGTAATCCTTGTAATAGCAAATCCCATAGTGTAATTAGGCACGGTGTGAAAAAGTACTTATTCTGCTTGCTGTAAACCACTTGTTTAAATGTTATTTTTCTCTTTGGCAATACTTCATGTGTGCAGAATGGGACTTCATCTGTCACTTTTTTGTTTGGTCACTCAGATACCTCAGATCCTTCCTGCAAAAAAGCTTTGCACACAATGAGGTTCTACCTTGGGTAAGTGTATGCTAGTCTTTCATAACCCCAGACAAAAATAATCTCAGTAAAGCAACAATGCAACAGTGTTACATCAACTGAAGGTGACCCAGCATTCCTTTTTTGGCTGTAAGGGGCTAAGACTACTAAAATATCTTGGTCTCCTGTCAAAAGAATTTTTTAGATGCTATTTTCTTTTGGATTTTTGCCTCATGATATTTTTTCCTATCTCAGTCCCAAGCCAGGGCTCTGGAAAAAGGCCTGTAGCAGGCCTTTTCAGTTACACTGAAGTAATTCCATCCCTTTTACAGCCCAGTCTGCAGTTAACAAAAAGCTTGTTTTAGCTTTCTCCTAGGAAAGGTGGGCTTTACAGTGGACTTTAAGGACCTGCCACCTTTGGCTCAGGAAAGAGCCTCTGAGTGAGGCAGAAGGTCTCTCAAGGGACACATTTATTCACTACAGTCCACACACCAATACCTCTCAGTTTTCTCTTCACACAAAGTTGGTGACTGTAAAGGAGCACAAATTATTTCCTGTGCAATGGAAATATCCACCCTGAGCTTGCTGCCTAGGTGCCATAATAGGGGCATCCTGTAGGTACACTCACTCCAAGTGGGAACAGTACCCATTGCCTGTTGTCTGTCCATAAAACAGCCTGCATTTGGTAAAGATCAATCATATTTAGGTAAAATTTCTCTTAAAAGCAATTGAAGAATATGTTTAATTTTTAGAATCATGATCACTTTAAAGAACTTTTGGTTTCAACTAGAATCAGCGGGTCTTCTTAGACTATGGTACTGCCCACAGGAGGTAGCAAGGCTGGGCTCCAGAGTTGCCAGCTGACATCTCCCAAAAGATAAAACAGGAGAAAAATACATTTCAAGTTTTGTTTCCAAATGGGCAAAGAGTACACCTGAATGTGCAAAGGACCAGCAAGCCAAGCATCAAAAGGGAGATACCTGAAAGTGTGGCAAATGTTGTTCCTACTGACTGTGGTGTTAGTTGGCAGTGTTGGGACTAAAAGACTTTCAAAAGCAGCATCATGTGTTTGCAGACTGACTTGCCAAACTTGTACATGCATCTGTGGCCTAAGCTGGCTTCCACTTAATGATGTGCCTATTTCCATAAAAACACAGATGCTGCAGTAACGCAAAACAAGAATGTCATTAAGTTGGAAAGAATCATGTCTGTTGCTTCAACGCATACATCAGTGGAGTCTGAAGGGACTTTGCAGTGTTGTCACAAGTGATTTGGCTGCAGGGACATTGAAAGGTTGAGTGGAGCAGCCACAGCACAATGCAATACTTGCTATCATTTCAATACCACCAGCAACATTCACACTTACTGCAATAGCTGGAGCAGAGAAGTGGGGACAATAAGATGCTGAGACATGTCTGAGATACACAAGAGCAGGTCACTGAGAATGAGATCCTGGCCAAATACACATATTAACCTGTCATGTCCTGGCAATGTCTGAATTTCTCAGATGCACCTCCACAGACAGTTGGAGGTGCACCTGGTTAATCCTCTGCATGAACCTTAAGATGAGAAAAGGAAGAGGAGAAAAATCCATAGAGAAGTTAAATGAGAGAAAATAATCAAATGCGTCCCAGCCTTAACCCTGGGCTTTTATTGTACCCAGTAGGTCAATAGGCTTCCCCGCACAGCACACTGGTGCATTTGCTGCTAGGAGGAATGCAGCAAAAAGAATAACTGTTTTGTTTGCTGAGGAAACCCAGAGGCCAGGAATACCCATGCAATGAGCCCTGTGCTGAGATGGCTGTTTACTAGAGATAGTAAGAAAGCAATTTAAGGAATTTCAAGTGACATAAATAGGCAGGGCAAGATCAAACTCCAGTAACACAGGCTCTGATCAACTGTAATAGGAATCAACCTCTTTTTCTCTTTGGCACAAAAACTACCAAATTCTTCCCACAATGTTAATCAAGAATAAAGGGCAACTATGCTTACTTTATTACATCTGAGATTAATTTTTGAGACACTAATAACACTACAGCTATCCTTGTCTTTCTAAAAAACATCAGCTCTGCCCACGTGCTGATCTAACATTGGGAGCAATTTTCTGCCAAGCAACACTAAATTTTTATGGCCACACATAAGTGCAAGTTTCTAAAGCAGAGGCACATGTGTAGTGCTGTAATGATGGCTATTTATTAGCAATCTTTAGAGCTGAAACATGCCATTTTTAAAGCACTTTAATGCCTAGGGGGGATTAGATGCCTCTTTTCACTGATACTTTTCTTACTTTATGTACTTTCCTATTTCCACTATATGCTGCATGACAGTTTACTTCCTAATCCATCCTCTCCTTGTGCTCTCCTGGCTCCCAGTACACTCTTTATCTCCTGTCATTTTTACTTTCTTTTCCTAGTATACCTCTAAGTATTCTAAAAAAGCAGCAGACTCTGTACATCCTCCAGATGGGCTGTGATCATGCAGAACAGAGGGAAAGACCCCTGCCCTGGCATGCCTGGAGAGACATTCTCTGTGATGGAAAGGTGCTGAAGAGCACTTTGCTGCCACAGCCTTGTGAAGCAGGTCTAGGACTGCCCATTGATTATTGTGTGGTGCCCTGGCTGCTTGTGGAAAGCACCTCAGTGGCACCTTCATGCCATGCAGGCAGCTCTTTTGGTCGTGCAGGAGCCTACCTAAAAATAAGCTTGGTGCAGCAGCGGGAACAATCTCCTTGCCTTAGAAAACGTGCTCTTCTTTCCCAAAGTGAGTAGGGAGGGAGGGAGAACAACATATGATCACAAGGTTCAGGGATTTCTTCATGCTTTTATGAAATATCTGGCATTTTTCAGAAACCTCCTTAGGATCTCCTTTTCCTGCAGCTTCCCCATTCAGCAACTGTGTTCACTGTCAATCTCATGTGACCAAAAAAATGTTGGCAGGAAAAGCAATAGTTGTTTTGTTTCAGGGTTTTTTTTTAAAGAAAAAGTAGACACAAAGCTATCATTTATCATGTTCAGGCAAATGAGCATATTCCTACTTCACCCTAGAATTAATTATTTTTTGCTAAGTTTAAATCCATTCCTTATTACCTCCCATTAAATAAATAAAGCAAATTTTAAAAGAAATTATGGTGTCAGAAATTACATCAGTTCAAAGTAAATAGTTTCTGCTTCTCCCTTTTTTTTTTTTAATTTAAACTGATGCATCCAGATATTGAATAATTTTTATATACAAATACATACACCAAAGCACCTGATGGGATTATATTTGTTCACAATTGCATGTGCATATACAGTTGCTTAGGCCTGGAAATAAGCACATAAATTCCTGCACTGCCCACAAAGAGGTTTCTTACCCTGGAAGATGAATTAGGTTTTGTGGTGATTAATTACTCTACCAAATGTTATTTCTGCAGAAAAACATGGCATTTCTGAGATTCTGAGATGGTATTCTATCTGATACTATTGTTAAGGTAATGTCTTGAAACTTCTGATTATATTCAGGCTGCTTCCTCCCACCATCTTCAAGACAGCTTTGCATTGCCCTTTGCTGAATTTAGAGATGAAGCAATGGTTTGTTTTCATAAGGGTGAAAGGCTTGCGCTGTTACGTTGCCTATATATGCTCTCCAAAATGAATAGCTCACAAACCCTGTGAAGCAGTTTCAACATAACAGCAGAGCTTTCACAAATGTTGAGTGTCTTATATTTCACGAATATAGATGGTGTACTTATCACAGGGTATGGCTGGCCCAGGGCTGCACTTTGCTTCCACTCTCTTTGCTTCCACTCTCATTTTTTCACTTCCCTGCTACTGCTCCCTTGGGAAAGAGGCAGTCAAGAAAAGGTAAGAGGGAAGCACAAATTGAAGACAATGGTCTAGAAAGGAAAAGGTGCAGCTAGCAACCGAAATTATGCACATAGACTGCTCAGCCCATGACTTCCATCCACTTTACATCCATAATTTCTCCTGACAGACCTGACATCACACAAAAATGCAATCACTGGCACAGGAGGTACACCCCAGATGCAGCAATGTGTTAACAAAAGGACTGATGAAGGAACAACAGATGAAAAAAACAAAAACCCTCTTACTTATTGGCATTAAAAAATACTGCTCCCAGAAAATTTAGAAGCTGTATATAGCATAAACTTAGCTGGACACATACAGGTCACTGTAACAGTTCAGCTGGATCTGGATTCTAACACTTTTAGTTTGTGCCACTCCACTCAGAATCAGACATTTAATGAAACTTTCCAGCTGTGCAGTGAAGCCATATCTATCCTGTGTAATCATTTGTCTTGCCTGAATTGGGATGCCACACAAATATGCACTATGAAAAACACAGATGCTTTTATTTGTTAGAATAATATCTTGCTTTGCTGCTTCTCAAAAAGAGACTAAATTAATACATAAATTTAAAAAAATTATAATATTTGTTTCAGCCAAAACTATGGCTGCTTCCTGGGGTATGGACATATGTTTGCAGAGCCAGAAGCAGATTTTACAAGAGTCACTTTCCTTTGTTTGCATCATGAAGTATATTCCCCTTTAAATACACACTCCAAAATTGCACTTGAAAAAAAAATGTGTTGCTAGGTGGTAAGCCAAGTAAACAGTATTGTCCATACTTGCATTGTTATTTTTCACTGTATTTCAATCATGTTTTCAAGTCTGGTAGACTACTGACTGGCCTTACATATGCACTCAAGGCTCAGATATGAAAAATCACTCTGCCACAGATCCTCGACTCTAGGTACGGAGAGACATAGAAATACTCTGTCTTCACACAGGAAAAATCTTGACTGCTTGGACTGTATCTGAATACACACCACCAGGATTCTGACATGGCTTTTCTCCTGCCCTATATTCCCAAAGAAGTTGTCTGCGTCCCTAGTGTCCCAGAGTGCCTACAGATAAATGCCGGTAAAACCAAACCACAGCTCACATAAAAGCAAACTACAGCTCACATATCAATCCTAGATCAAATAATTTCTATACTGTAGCTTTTGTATGGAGATTCCAGACAATCTACCTGTGATGCAACTGACAGTGCCTACATTTTAGCTATTTGGTCTTTGGTATTATCTATGTTCATCCAGGGAAATCCTCTATGTCCACTACAGCTCTCTAAGCATCCTACTTCTGCTGAAGCACTAAAGGTTTTGGCGAATGCCAAGTGCACTCAGTTTCCATTTACCTCAACTACCTGCTAAGCAGCTAGCAGCATCCAGCCTCAAAGATAATTTCTGGCCAGTCTGTATCTAAATTTTGCCAGTAAGGCCTAGGCTCACATGAAGTTAATGTTCCTCCTTCATTGGTATAAACATCAAGTAAAATCTGAGATGAGAAAAAACCTTGCAGCAGAATAATTTGTGACCATTTATGGTTAAAAGAATAGAGAAGTGCAATTTGAAATCACTACTTATGTAACAAGAACCTGAGAACAGCACTAATATTTAATTGAGGGAAAAGTAACAGAAGGAGAACTGCTTGGAGATCTGCCAGAAGGATTTTAACATCTGGAAGTTGAAAAATGATTAATTTTGACAGCAATAAACACTCCATGCTCATAAGCAATTACGTTTAGGTTTCTGAGCTGTTTGAATTATTTTCTGTGTACTATTAACATTTTATTATCCAGAGAGGAATTTGGATTAATGTAATTTAGGAAATTAATTAAAACCCACTTTTCCCCTAGCAGGTACCCACTTATCTTGGGAAAAGAAAAGTGAATGTATTCTGGAATGAATAATTCCTAAGAACTGATCTCAGTGAAAAGTGACCACACTTAATACCATCTCTTGGAAGACAAGGTATGACTGTCAGGACAAGCCCAAGAAAAGAGAGAAACACAGAATTCTCTTGAAAAGGCAGTAGCTGCAAAATGCCTGCTACCTAGCTTTGTTATCTCTCCTGACATACAACAGTGGCTACCAAAGCCATAGAAGTAACAAAATACAGTCTCCTTTGAACAGATACAAGCATAACCCTGAATGCATCAAGACAGAGGGTAAGCTAAAATAATTTCTTGAGTGTACTACACAATTAAATACCAGCATTGGAGTGGTCGAAGTGAAATACATTGTCTGGACTTACTAACTTTGTGGTGGACCTTGAAGATGCAGTGGAAACAAGATATGGGGAATGAGAGGTCTAAAAAGATAGGTATAAGGGATATCAGGTGAAGGGAGGGCATTCTCAACCATGAACAACCTGCAGACATTAGTTAGTGGAAGATGTGGTATGGTCCTAGCCATACAGAATATTTAACCAGTAAACAAAGCCTTCCTGGACATGCTCTACCTTAAGCACAGTCCAGTACAAACCTCCAGCCAGCCAGGAAGGGTGGCCAGCCTAATTACACCCCACTACAGGCAGACATTGAGATGAATGGATCCAGGAATCCAGTAGTACATGACCATCTTCTGAAGCCCATCCTTAAAAATGGACAAGGCACCATTGATAGCCCAAGTGGAAGAAAAGTCAAAGCTAGCTCTGCCTTCTAACCCGTGTCTGAAAGAACATGTCCAGATGGTTGGGGATAAGAGAACCCAGAGGAAACAGATAAAACAACCTCACTTAGGGAAGAACATGACTGGGAATTTTCTTTCTTGCAAGTATTATGGCTGCAGCTGTAAGAAAGTTCTTCACAATTAATAGCAAGAAAGGGCTGCTGCAACAGCCAGTTCTGAGGTACTGCCAGTTCTGAGGTACTGCCAATTCCAAGGAGCTCACAATGAAACACAACCTCCTTCACCAGCTCATATTGTCTACGTGAAACAAAAGCAGGCTCAATTTGCAGTGGTTTTTATAGAGAACAATTTGTACTGATAATGCAAACATCAACCCTCAGGTCTGCCATCAGTGAAGCCTCACCACACCTCCTGTGGGACTGAACAGAGCAAGTGGTGGTGCAGCCCCATGTGCAGGCTGGGGAGCAGCAGCTCACAGAAAACAAGGTGCAGGGTGTTGCACTGGCATAGCAAATGCACTGATAGGCACACACCACCTGCAAGATAAAGACATGTGTGATCTCAGTGTGGAAGGAGAGACTACTTCAACTAATCCTCCTCTCTCTGCTGCACATCACCCAGCCTTTACAAAGCTGAGTAGAGGCTGATTTGTTGCAGTGCACTTTTGTCCTAGCATGGGAGATTCCCAAGTTTGCATATAATCTCCTGGCTTTCTTCCTCATTATAAGAGGAATTTAAAATATTTGCCAAGCCCTTGGCATAGTTTTTGAAACCAAGAACTAGTAAAACAAGGTGAAGAATGCAGTTGCAGGAGGGCAGTTACATTTAGGAGGTGGCATTTGGGAACTCTCTACTGTTACTTTGATCCAGGCATTTGATGAGTGTTTAAACTGGTCTCTAAAGACAGTGATTAACTTAGACTAGATACACTGTTCTCAGAGGGCTTTACTTCAGGAAGATGAGTTAGCTCACAGGCTGTTTTGTAGACTAGGTTGCCACTGGATGTATAGGTAATACAGTGAACTAAGAGGAGGATCATTACCAGTGTTCCTTAGAGTGGACTAATGCACGCTTAATTAGGCCTCCATCTAGTCGGTTTAAAATAGAAAATTCCTTCAAAATGCTTACTTCCACCTCCATTTTGCTCATTTCACCTCTAGATGCTCCCAGGTTCAGAGATAACTAGAAAGAAAGGAGGACAGAGTGAATGTAGCAGAGAAGAAAAGGACAGGTGAATAATGGGGTTTGTTGGGATACACTTTATGGATGTGTTGAAATCAGGCAGAGATCGAACACGGTGCCTATCACCAGGTTTTTCCTTCATAGTGAAAATTACATGGCCCCTGTAATTTTCAGAGATCTTTCACAGGTGGAAGCTGAGAACAAGAGCATCAGCCCCACACGTGGAATGCCCAACTCACTAACAATGTCTGTGCTGAGCCAGGGGGTTTATTGGGTAAATCTCCAGACAGTGTCAAAATTAAAGTTTGTTTAAAAGAGAAATATGAGAAGCTGCCAAGAATGAATGGACATTTCTTTCTGTGTAACTTCCCAGGGTTTTATTTCAGGAAGGGCTAAGCAGGGTCTTGGCATTTAGCCCCAGGAAGCATCATACTTACTCAGTCCCATCCAACCCACCACATCCCTGCATGCATGGACATTTCATCCATTGTAATTTCACAGTGTTTCATTTCACTAGGTTACTTCAATCTTAGAAAAAGAGGTTTTAACCAGGAAGATGGTTACAATGAGCATCATGTGCTATTAAGTGCTTTTGATATTTAATGTCATGGCATGTATAAGCACTGTGCAAATTGGATTAGATTCAGAAATGGACTTCTTTAGAATGCACTAGTGCATGTTTATTGAGCCTCCATCTAGTTAGTGTCAAACAGAAAATTCCTTCAAAATGGCTGATTTCTACCACTGTTTTGCTCATTCTATCATCAGCTTTTTTCACTGGAGGACAATTAAAGAAGGAACAGTTGGTAAGAAAAATTAACAACAGTTAATTCAAAAACCTTCTTTTAAATACTTTGTTTTCTCTGTGCACTTTGGGGATCACAGACACAAAGAGGGTTTTATGTGAAAAAGGAACAATTCTGGGTTTCCTACTTGGACAAAATAATTTGAGTAAATATTTAGGCATGCACAAATAAGTGCAAGAATTTACAGTGGCTCCAGGACCAAACTTGAACAGACATGACACAGGAAGAAAACTGAATTACAATCCTGATACTTTTTTTGGTTTGTATTGATAATATGTGCAAGACATGTACCTCTCCTCTGGCAACATTTCTTTCCTTCCTCCTTATTAATACAGAGTCTTGGTTTTGCAACTATCTAATAATCAGCTATCAGCAAACTATTTTTGCAGCCACTGCAAAATGCAGCTGCACATTTGCCTTGCAGAGAGTGCAGAGGGGTAGGATTCATTAGGACATGTCATCGAATTGCACTGCTTTCCTTGCTGGCTGTCAGTCATCTTAGATGCTACCTAGTGCTAGCTAGGAAAGCTAGCTCAACTGCTTGGTGCAGTAAGTTGGAATTTTGACATGGCCTTCAACAGAACCAATGTCTCAGATCAGCTGCAAAAAAAGATGCTGCAGGATGTTAAGCATTTGATCTTCTCAATTTAAGAATTGAAAATATTTCATGCCTCCTAACAGCAAAACATCTTTGATGCGTCACACTTTTAACAGGGCCCATATATCTAAAAATCCTGTGGTCAGCTTAGCACTTGTTCTCACAGAATCACAGAACCATTGGGGTTGGAAGGGACCTCTGGACATCATCCAGTCCAAACCACAAGGCAGGGTCACCCAGAGCAGATGACACAGGAACATGTCCAAGTAGATTTTGAATGCCTCCACAGCCTCCCTGGCAGCCTGTTCCAAGTGCTCTGCTACCCTGCAACGTAAAGTTCTTCCTCATGCTGAGGTGGAACTTGTGTTTTTAGTTTATGGCCATTGTTCCTTATCCTGCCACTGGGCACCACTGAAAAGAGTCTGGCACTATCCTCTTGACACCTGCCTTTGAGATATTTATAAGCATTAATGACAGTCCCTCTTAGTCTTCTGTTCTCTGACTAAACAGACCCAGGTCTTTCAGTCTTTTATAAAAAAAATGCTCCAGACTTGTCATCTTTATCACCTCTGCTGAATCCCCTCCAGTAGCTCCTTGTCTTTCTTGTCCTGAGGAGCCCAGAACTGGACATAGCACTCCAGATGTGGCCTCACTAGGGACAAGTAGTTCTCATTCTCCCCCTGACTCTAAAAAGACAACATCTATTCACACATGTTTAATGGCATTTATAGTGAACTCCAGTAATATGTAAAATAAGCTATCACTGGGAAGCCCTCCATCTTCTTTCTAATGCTGTCTTTCAGGATGCAGAAGTGTCTTCAGTGCCTCCCATGCTCTGTACCTCTGTTCCATCCTTATCACTGCAGAAATATTTTGGCTTTCTCCATGGAGGCAGTTAATAAAATTTATTGTTAGCTACAAACTCTATAAATCTAGTTTCTGGAAGATAAGCCTATGCAATATGCTGGCTTCAAAGCTGGCAGGATCAAAGTAAGCAGGATCATTTGGTGGATTTCAGCCTGTAAGGGAGTTGAATGCCAGCTTATGCAAGGTTACCAAAGGCACGTTAGTTGTCTTGTATTGCAAAGCAAGCATAACTTAGACTGAGGTCTCCTTTTGTTCTTGAATCTCACAAGGTGAGGATGGGGTTAAAAGAAATTATTTTCTAAATCAAACTCTGCACCAAAAAGGTTAGAGATAAAACTAGGAGCAATTATGTACTGTTATTAAAATAGCACCTACAGCTGAATGCCAGGAGCCTCACTAAACACACTGAGATGATTCCTGCACCAAAGAATTTTCAATATGAATAGGCAAGACAAAGACAGTACTGTTATTCTCATTTTACAAACACTGAACATAGACACTGAGACACTAAGTCACCACAGCACAGTGAATAGGTCAATTGCCAAGGTCAAATAAGGGCTCTGTGCTAGAGCCCAGACCTGAGTCTATTTGTGTAACTCAGATATAGTTCTATGCTTTGGAAGAGCTCACTTAACTTGAGTTTCCAGAATTGTGTTGATCCAATTTTGATTTCCAGAATAAAAAGTCAGAAATCTCTGACTCCCACTACACCCAATCCCCTCAGCAAAAAAGTTTGAGTACAGGAAGAATACATTTCTAGAAACCAAGCCATGCTTTTTATAGGCCTAGGCTCACATCCTAAAGAGCCTCTGATTCAGTCAGACCTGTGTTTCCACCCTACCCAGTTTTACATGCACACAAAATGCCAGCAACAGGTCATTTAATATTTACTTGTTGTGTGAAAATGCCCATTTTCAATTGCTTACAAAATAGTGATAAGGAATCCTATGTAACAACAGCCTTGGGCATCTGGCCTGGCTAAAAGCTTTTGAAGTGATTTATTCAAACAATTTTATAAAAATTGTTTTAATGACTGTGTTACTTCAAAACAAAACCAAAGCCAACTCTTTATAATCAAAATCTCTGTTCTATGGTCAAAAGTAATGAACTGGAGATTTCAAAGGTAGAACTGCCAGCATTTAAGTCTCACTTACTGTCAAGGGCATAAAGAACTTGATGACTCTCTGTGTCCCTATAAAACTTTCAATGTTTTCGGTCTCACATGGAGAATACAACTGAAAATTACCCACACCTAGAATGCTGTTGGGCTATTTGGAATTACTGAGAAGTCTTTCACTTCAAACTCAAACTGAAATATTTTAAGTGTAGTCTACAATAAGACATTGCTTTTTCTGAAACAGATTGTTTATCTCTTCTGGTCGTTACTGTCTTCTACCCTAGAATTTTACAGGAAATGAATGGGAATGAGAGACATGTTTCTCCCCCACCTGCATTCCTTGCTTAAGAAGCAAAAGCGTTTTATTCCTAACAGGTATGACAATTCACAGGAGTAATTTCTGGTGAGACTTGTGCAACTTGTTGACATGTCATTTTTTACTATGATGAGGGCAAAACAATTTATATTACCATATTTTGCAAACATCAGGTGAATTTTTGAGCTCCACTACCTCTTTCACGACCATCTCTTTAATTTAGAGATCAAGGTCATTGGTTAATTTATTTCCCATTAAAACTGATAGCTCTTTTCTGATTATTCAAGGTAGGAGGAGTAAGAAAAGATTTCTGCTTTTCTTCTAGCACTCATTCATGCCTTGAGATAGAGCTACACAAACTTTCTCAGCGATTGTCTGCCCCCAGTTAATGGAAACAATCCCTGAAAATCACTTATTTCTCCCTGAGACCACACATTGAAAGCAAATGTGAGATTAGCCAGTTCTGATGATGTAGAAGCAGAATCCATTTTGTCCCAAGTTCTGAGCCCCAGTGTTAAATTCACCTGTTAAATTCTACAGAAGGATGAAAAAAAGAAGGAGGAAATTATTTCTGGAAGTACATTATTGCTGTTACAGAAATACTACATAAGTTTGTGTCACATTTTAGAAATACTACATAAGTACTACTTACTACATAAGTAGTATTTCTAAGTATTTATATTTGTAGAAGTAAGTATTTGTAGAAATACTACATGTTTGTGTCACATTTTAGAAAATTAGCAAATTTATAGTTATTTAATAATGTAATTCCTATTATTTGTCATATAGACACCTGCACATGAATCAGTGATTTCCAGCATGACTGAGAAAGAGTCTGCAAGGAAGTCCAACTTACAAACAGGAAGTCCAACTCACTAACATAATAATGGATGTCTGGCATCTTCAACTATATCAAACAAAAACCCAAAACTCAAAAACCCCACAACAAAACAGTGCACAATTGTTTTCTCACTAAATCATTCCAGCTTTGCAGATGGCATCAAACCATTACACAGGTTATGCTGCTTTAAAAAGTATAATGTTTCATTATTGATTCATATGGATGTTCAAAAAATCAGGAGGGTTTTGTTCACTTTGAAGAATGCTAACAGATTACTAAGCTGCAAATTAGAATATCAGATAAGCTAATCCTTATTGACAAATTAATTATTTCTAAAATTCATTGCACTTTTTAAAATCAAAAACTCATTAAGTCAGTGGGTGAGCTGTTATGAGGAAGACTAATCAGAAGATAATCATGCCAGATTTGAATAATTTTATCTCAGCTCTTCCACTTTAGGCTTCTCTAGTGATCTAAAGGGTGGAATTTGAACTTCATTACAAACTGCTTATGAATATAATCCAGATGGATGGGAAAGTAATTTGAAGAATTTTTATCCTGGTAATGAGTTGCCTTAGAAGTTTGTGAGCTTGTTGTTGGACAAATTTGTAAACAATTAATGTTTGTGTACAAGGAACTAGGACATTAAAAGTTTTGGATTTTATTAATTAAATTAGTTTCTAAGCAAAGACTAGAGAACACTGAAAATAACTTTTTCTTTTGTCTTTTTAAATACCCCTTCCACTGCTCTGATGGCTGAAAGATTTTAAGGACTCCATCTCCCTGGGCTAAGACCATGTCCCTTTTTTTTCCCAAGCTACACCCTGGTCTAATAAAAGAGAGGCTTTTTCACTTTACCTCCGTTACATCCCTTAGATACTCAAAGCAACTTCATCAATATTCCTTTGAAAACCTGCTCATGCAGCATGTGCTCACCCAGTGCTTTCACAAGGGCTGTATCTGCAGATCATGTTACTGGCACTATTCAGCTGCTTCAAAAGACACAAAAAACCTGGCCTGGTAGGTGGTGCATCACAGTCACAAGAAAGCAGTGGCTGCACAGCATACATGCAGTATCAGACTCATAACCATTACCTCCTGTTCATCTCATTTACCTCACACAGAAAGGGGTTTGCAGTGTGTGCTACTAGGAGCAGGGATTCTCTGTACAGAATGACCCACTGCAGGCCCTGAGGATCCATCTCCATGCAACAGCCAGCAGGCACCATTACTGACTCAATCTTATTTGAGTCTCTCCTAAGACTGTGTTCTGCATGACTGCTGCAAAAGAGGAAGGTTTCTGTAATGCACGCACACGCACAGACCTACCACTCTTTGGCTACTCTCATTGAGGTGTGCAGGTAAGGACAAAGGACACCCACAAACCTTTTCAATAAACCATTTTTCCTGCAGCTGGCATTTCAGCACCCAACAACCATGCTGTAAATCTTAGGGCCATTCTTGGACAAGCTCCCTTTGCCAGAGCATGGCATACAGGAATCTCAAGGCCTGAGACTAACAGCTGTGTCCTCAGATTAGTGCAGTGCAGGTTGGGTTCAGCTTAGCACCTTCAAGAAATGAGCCTGAACAACATATTCCTAGCAACTCCAAGCTTTGGCAGGGCCTGAGTTTTGAAAATTGCATGGAAATTGCATGTGTCTTTTGAAAAGACACATTCCAGTATATCATACTAAGCCTCTAACAGCCCTCAGGAGGCTGTCTCAGCATGTGTCAGTGCTACTCCCATGTTCACCCACCTGGCAGAATAAATGCTTCTTTCAATTAAAAATGTCTTTAGGAATGCTAAGATAAGAAAGAGGTACACAGTGCTCGTTTTTACGCTGGTATCTGCAATTTTCAGCCTCAGACTATCAGGCAGACACAGAGAAAGCAGCAAACACTGAATGTGTCTATTATTAATAAACTGGTTTTCCTCTGTGCACCTGAAAACATTTTCTCCTTGAAGACATACATAACCATCAGTACATTACAGATGTAAAATTCCAAAAGACTGTGGGATCAAGGCTGTCCAGATAACATGTTTAAGTACAAGCATTCTGGTTCATGCTGAAGGCAACATCTTGTTAACATGTCTCTTAGCAGTTTTTGACAAAATGTATTAGCTCATTACAGATAAGCCCTGAGCATAAGCAGTCTGGGCAATCTAAGTGAGAGAAAGAATAGTGCTTT
Source organism: Vidua macroura (assembly GCF_024509145.1). NCBI lineage: Eukaryota > Metazoa > Chordata > Aves > Passeriformes > Viduidae > Vidua > Vidua macroura. Next base: position 25,698,357 of record NC_071611.1, read on the forward strand.
TCAAAAGGATGAACTGACTGAAAGAGGAAATTTAACTTCACCAAGGAGACTGTCTCAGCAGCAGCTCCTATAATACAAATCACAGAAATTTCAAATGCTTAGTGTTTTTCCTTGATTTTCCTTCAGCTTGCTTTTCCTAATGGTACTGGTCACTCAGACAAATTGTTTAGTCTTGGAATCGGTAACACACAAAACCATTTCAAATTTTATTTTTAAACTTAGTTTCTACCGTAAAAATATCTCAAGTTCTTTATAAACCTTTGACAGGTCACTTGAAATGCTGTTAAAGGCTGTCTCATTTTTCCTAGCTAAACCCTCTTATGTTCGAACCTAAGCCCATTAAAGCAGAACAATAAGGTTTCTGCTAACATGAAATTCTGCATCCACAGAAACTAATGACAAAATTTCCACAGACGTCAGTAGGTCACAATATTGCTCCTTCAGACTTGCAGTATATGAATATTAATTTGCCAAAATATTAAGCCAGAAATAAATATTTGAAATAAGACTGTGCAATATTGCATGCAAAGGGCATTATAGAAAGTTAGTAGAATTTATATCAGTGAGTATATGTAGAGCTGTACATCAATTGCTGAGCTTTATTACTCATCCATGCTGGGAAGAGTTATTATTCATTGCTACAAATTCTTCACTTCTAAAAACATATACATTGTCAGTATGTAAAAATAACTGGTTCTTTCTAAAATGTTTATTACTGCCCATTAGAAAAGAGAGCCCTAAACAAAAAGTATGTTAGGGCAGCACTCTAAAGATTGATTAAAAATTGAGAATTAATTATTCTTTCTTGCAATTTTTAATTGTCATACAAGAAGGATATGCATTTGTTTCATAGAATTTGGTAGTTCTTTGCTTCATCTTAGTGACCAGGTTGCTTCCCATCCTTTATAAAGAGTACCTTGTACCTTGAGATTGCTTTTTCATCACAAAAGTTGAAGGGAGATTGTTTTTCTGAACAGAACTGCCTAGATTTCTGATGGTATTTATAATACTGCAACTTTAATAATTTTAAATAAATCTGTATGTTTTATTTCTCTGAAAACATCCCTGACATTTGGTGTCCCTTACTTACAGCCATATTTGTGTTGTTTCACAGTCACAGGGGCAGCACTGTGCAACCAGCGCTGAGGCAACTGCTGTTGCTGAGCCAAACCGCGGAGCAGTCAGGTAAGCAGCTGTCAGGTAAGCAGCTGTGTGAGTGCTCTCTGCCACCCACAACGGAGACACTGAAGTCCATCCAACCCTGCCTGCAACTGGAATGAGAACATGTGATTGTCTGCCTGCATGCATGCAGACATGCCTTTTACAGCTGTATTGTCCCGATACAGCCAACACTTGGAGGATCATGCCAGTTCTCAGGCAGTTCAGGTTTTGATGAGACACCCTTTAATGGCGAGAGGCAAGAAGGCTTCTTGCTATCCTAGGACAGACATTCTTTGCATTCTGCTGACTGTAAAGGGCACCCAGAAGAAAACATTTATGCTGTAGCCATCTAAAAGCGGGAAAGCTAAGACTCATTGTAGTTGACAGGTATTAGTTTTGTACTTAAGAAAATTTCACAATGAACAACTGGAGAGATCATCATTTTGCAGTGCATGTCTGTCCAGAGCAATAAATGCTAGCTGAACAAGCATAAGATTAAGGTGTTCTTAAAAACTCAGCTTTGAAAACAGTGGCCTGTCTGGTGCAAGTCTGAAGACCTCCAGTGAAAATCCCTGATTAAGAGGGGAAAAAAACCCTTCCCTGTCTGACAGGTTGCTGCCCGTGACAGCAGGGTGGAGCAGCCAGTGAAGCTCAGCCCTGCCGTGGGAAGATGGTGACGGACCTTCAGTGGCCAAGGCTCTGTTTAGGGAGGGAGGAGGTGGGTCGCCAATAAATTATAGACCTTGGCACATGTTCAGATGGTGTCGTGCCTGTGACTTGATAGGTTTAGAGGAAATATATATCTGAAAGGAGGATCTATCCAGAATGATTGAGTTATACTGCAGTTGAAAGCAGAACAGATGTATAAGCAGAAGTGATGGTGTCACTAAGAATCAGTTACATATCTCATGGGAAAACCTTAATTTGTTGAATAAGGACAATATGTTATACTGCACACATATCCTCCTATAAATGTAATCCATTTGCCCTGCTCTTGAAAGTATGTGTGACAGCTGTTCTGCCCAGAAGCAAAGTGACATTTTATATAAAAAGCATTATTGATTTCTTCTCTTAACAGACTTTGGTAAAACATTGAAAGCAAATGTTAATATGCAATACAAGTCTACAGAAATTGTCAGTCTGCAAAGTGGAAAGAGTCAGTCTGCAAAGAGTCTGCTAACTCTTCATATTTCACATCTTTCTTCATTTTCTGATTCTGTCAGGAGAAACATCTCCAATATGGATCAATCAGAGAAAAGTTGAAAAATGTGAAAAAATCTGCTCAGGCAAAATTCACAGACAAAGGACACAAAATTTCTTGATCTCAGACATGCATTCAGAATAAAAATTACCAAGAACAGGATGCAGGTAGCCAAGTTTGTCTGTATCCAGCCTGCAGTACCAAATGATTACCAGTGCCCACTGGAGTATGGTACCTTTGCTGCAGGAATGGAATTCCTCTTAAAAGCAAGTGAGGATTAGTTCAACACAAAATCTGTGACCTGCTCCCTGCTGTACACTTTCTCATCCCAGCCACCCATCTCCTGGGGGATGGTAGTTCCAGGCCATCTGCCTGGAAGTAATGGGCCTTCACTCTAATCCTCTTCTCCTTGGATCTCACTCCCTGAACTCAGACAGCCTAACTCATGAGGACTAACTTCAGGTCTCTTTGTGCTTACCATATGGCCTAGCACTTTGTCTAGCTGATAGGATAAAACATACCACAAAGAGGGCACAGGTGACTCTTAAAAGAAAGAATAGATGGTACCTCATTAACTTTTCAGTGAAAGCCTACATGCATGCTGTGGGTTGCTGCTACAAACTGCTGAAAGGCATTGTCATCAGGCTATCTCAGCCATCAGCTTAATGCTCTGCAGTTAAATTTTGAATGCTTGTGAAATGGTTCCCATGTCCTGTGGCTGAAAGTCAGTGAATGAAGCATGTGAGCAAGTCCAATTTTTCTGCTGCTTTTGGAAAGAAGCCAAGACGATTGGAAATAGGTTGTGATTTAAATAAAATAAAATAAAAAAAGAGACAGTGTTCACTAGAATGGGGAAAATTTTTCAACAGCAGTCATATGGATTGAGAAAGATCAAGTCCTCCATCCAGAAGAATTGTATTTTTACAAAATGGAACACCTCTGGCAGACACTACAGCAAGAAAGCCAATACCAAATACATTATAGTCTTGTAATCAAGCCACAAATGGGCTGTGGGAGAAGAAGGTTCATGTACCACATGCATATAAGAAAAATGCATTTTTCTTACAGAAAACTTGCCTGTCGACAGGGGGATGTAACTTCACATTAAGTTTCAGTCTCAAAAAAAGGTTGTTTGATCTAAAAAATAAAAACTTTTATAGGGAAATTCCAAAACAGCTCAATTTCTAATATTTATCTCCTGGGAATTCATTTACCAGGTGCATACAAGAACTGGGAACATTTCCTTTTTGGCCAGCTCTCCTTACTTGTGCTGGCTGCAGGCCACACAGGTGAGCCTCAGCTGCTGTTATCTAAGCTATGAAATACTTCAGAGAAAGAGAGGAAGATATAGAATGACATCTGTATCATCAGTGAGCCAAAGTCAGAAGTTTCAGCTGTTGGTATCAGCAGAGAAAATGTAATGATGTTTTCAAGACTCTTATATTCATAAACATTGTTTGTCTACAATAATCCCTGTGGAAGGGTAGTTTTGCAGTAGCTGTTATAGTTATCATGACACTCTTATATTTATCGTGACACTTCCTTGTTTGGTGAGAAAAACTTTTTTTGTATGTTAATGCACATATTTTGTCTATTTAATGATAAAAAAGAAACACTTAGTGTAATTAAGGAATGAAGAAGACTGTTGGCTTTTCTAATCTTGTAGGTGAGCTTAAATCCAGCAGCAAATTAAATATGCAGTTGCAAGATGTTTGTGGTGGAGCTTCAGTTCAAAATTGAAGGCTAGGGAAATTGTGACTAATTCATAGTTTACACTGGTATGTTCAGTCTAAACTGTAAAAATATTCTACTGAAACCTGTCAGGAGATCTGTTTCTGCCAAATTGGCTGTTTTCCATTTCCAGATTTAGTAGTAGTTTTTTTTAAAGTTTTGTCATCGACAAATCGATTTTACATGAGAAAATTGCCTTTGTCATGTAAAATGCCTTTGCATTCATTACACATGAATGTGTAATGGTTTCCAAAACACAATTCCCAGTTCACTGCAGATACTTGTTGCTCAAAATATATTGATGACCATTGTGCATTTTCAAAGATGTTTTATTTTAAACCCAGTAATTTTCATCTACTCCAGACAAACAATGATATTAAATAAAATTAATACAAACAGTTCTTGGCAAACATTCATTATGTAGCATGTTTAAATTCTGGATCATCCGTTCCATAATCTCTTTGCCTGTTTTGTTGCTTTGGATTTGGTGAATCCAATAAGAATTTCAGTCAATAAGAGCTTCGGCAAGCCTGACTTCTGTTCTGTCTTGCTGAAGCATTTCACACTTGTTTTTATACAGGCAGCATGTTCCCCCAACAAGCCCTCCACACCATTTCTCTTCTGTTTTAATTCAGATCGAAGATGTCCTCCATGGTGCAGTGATGATATTATTTTGATTTGCATGTGTGCAAATTCTTTTTCTTTGTTGATGTGATCAAAGTTTGTGTGACGTACACAGATTTTAATGCTATTTCTTGAACATGTGATTCACAGAGGTGAAGGGTGGAATGCATTGAGTTTGTGTGACAGGGTGTTGGTTGTGAGGTGGTGATGGCTGCAGGGATGATTTCAATGAGAAGCTGACAGAAGTTTCTCCCATGTCTGACAGAGCCAGCTCCAGGATGGACATGCCACTGGCCAGAGTTGAGCCCATCAGTGATGGCAGAAACACCTCTAGGATAATATGTTTAAGAAGGTAGGGAAAAATTATTGGGCAGAAGCAATTACAGCCAGAGAAGAAACGAGTAAGAACATGTGAGTGAAGCTGCACACACTGACGTCAGTGGAGAAGGAGGGACAGGCAGTACCAGACTCGGGATTCCCCTGCAGCCCATGATGCAGACCATGGTGAAGCAGCTGTGCCCCTGCAGCCCACTGAGCTCCATGGTGGAGCAGAGATCCACCTGCAGCCTATGCAGAACCCCACACCAGAGCAGATGGATGCTCAAAGGAGGCTGTGACCCTGTGGGAAGCCCACACCAGAGCAGGGCCCTGGCAAGATCTGTGGCCCTGTGGAGAGAGGAGCCTACACTAGACCAGATTTGCTGGCTGGACTTGTGACCCTGTGGGCAACAAAAGCTGGAGGAGCCTGTGTGTCTGAAGGACAGCAAGCTGTGGAAAAACAGGGTCCCATCTCTCTGGAACACTTTGTGGGAGGTACAGAATAGTGAATAAAGCTGAGCCTGGAAAGGAGGGAGAGGTGGGGGGAAGGTGTTTTTTACATTTGTTTTATTTCTCCTTATCCTACTCTGATTTTGACTGGTAGTAAATTCTATTAATTTTCCCAAGTTTTGCCCATGACAGTAATCTCTGAGTGACCTCTACCTGTCCTTATCTCAATTTGTGAGTCTTTCACTATAATCTCTCTCCCCTGTCCAGCTGAGGAGAAGAGTGACAAAGTGGCTTTTGTGGGTACCTGGCATCAGCCAGGGTCAAACCACCACACTGTGTGGGTAGATGGTTTGAGAGAGGTGATCCTGTCCCTTTCCTTAGCCCTGGTGAGGCCTCACCTGGAGTGCTGTGTACAGTTCTGGGCTCCTCAGGACAAGAGAGACATGGAGCTCCTGGAGGGAGTTCAGCAGAGGGCAACCACAAGGATTAAGGGATTGGAACATCACACTTACTAGTGAAGGCTGAGAGAGCAGGACCTGTTTAGCCTCAAGAAGAGATGACTGAGAGGGGATTGTATCAATCTATGTAAATGCCTCAAGGGAGGGTATCAAGAGGATGGATCCAGGCTCTTCTCTGTGGTGCCAGCGACAAGAGGCAATGGGTAGAAACTGATGTACAAGAAGTTCCCCTTGAACTGGAGGAAAAACTTCTTTACTGTGTGGGTCAGCAAGCGCTGGAACATATTGCCCAGAGAGGGTAGGGAGTCTCCTTCCCTCAAGATACTCAAGAACCATTTGGATGCAATCCTGAGTACGGGGGGATCCTGCTTGAACAGGGAGGTTGGACTAGATCATCTCCAGTGACAAGACAGATGCGCAGTGATCCCTTCCAATTTTAACTATTATTAGATTCTGTGAATCTGTGATTAAATACCTGAAGGAATTTAAAAGATCTGTAGACACAGCATATAGATACATGATTTAGTGGTAAACTTGGCAGTGTTAGATTTATGGTTGGACTCAATGGGTCTTTTCTAAATTATTCTGATTTTATGATCTTGGTGGAGATGAAGAAGAAACTTAAAGGGGACCCATGGACTTACCGAGTGGTACAAGCTAACCAGATGTGCTACTCCTCTTGTGTCTTCAGAGGCTCTGGCCACATAACATGTGGATGACTGAACCCCAGCATGGAAGTACCACTTCTACTGCCAGATCTGAGCTGTCTTCATGAGCTTGTTTCCTTGGAACCAAGAAGGGAGGTCTTCTTCCTTCCATCTGCTCTGCCATCCAGAAAAAAAAAATAGGATTTTACATAAATAACTTTCCTGTTCAGAAATAACTTCCATTATCATCCTGATACACCCAATAGATAGTGCCTGATTACAATTGCACATGCAATTGTAGGAAGGTGAGTATTAAGTTCTCCATTGTCTAGTACCCCAGCAGAGGAAAGAAAATGTCAGCTAGAGAAAAGAGTTAGAAGTGTCCAAAAATGTGCAGCAACTCCATTTCCTCCTCTTTCCCTTTTTTTTTCATACAAAATAAAATTCCTTTTCAAGATGAGTAAATTCATTTAGAAACAAGCCTAGACGACCAAACCTTATCATAGTCCTTGAAATCAGCTTTAAGGAACCCTGATATAAGCAGGGACCACAAGGGATTCAGACAGTGCAGGAGTCCTGCAATCAGCCAAAACTGGGTCTCTACTTGTAGGATCAGAGAGTAAACACTGGAGTTTTTGTTTTTGAGACAGTAGATAGCCACATACTGAGGACATCATTTCAGAAACTAAAACCTACAAAGTCTCCACTTCCCTGAGGTGTAAGTGAACTTCTGTCATGCTTCTCCCTGCATTAATTTTTTCAGTAATCCCACCTGATTCTAAAGAAGACTTTCCCATCGCTTAGCTTTTGTTTTAAAGAAGATAGAACTGAAGATTAGATTCATGCAGCCACTAACAGCTAGTCATTCTGTTGGTCTAATGTCTTTAGGAATTGCAAACAAATGTGTTTCCGGTGCTAAAAAAAGAAACCCTAAACAAGCAAAAAAAAATCTCTGCCAGAGCATCTGTACAAGCCTGTGACTTATACCTCTTGTATGCAGTCATTTTTCCTCAACAATGACCCAAGTGTCCTTGTTTTATAAGAAATTCTCTTGTCAGGAACTCCCTCCTGCAAATCCAGACATGCAGTTCAGCACAGGAAGTCAGGCTGTCATGGCTCCAGGCATTGTTAATCATTTTTAAATGATCATTGAAAAGCAGCAGCAGCAGTGAAAGGATGCAGCTCTGGTGAGGTCAGATAACAAAAATGCCTCTTTTGGGGGGGATGGGGAATGGGGAGGCATTGTAAAATAAAAACACATTTTGCAGACTGAGTTTTAAACACTGTATTCAATGTCTGGGAGTTTAGGACAGGAAAAGAAAAATACAGTACTGATCTGACAGTTTCTGAGGCCACTCCTCCCCTGCTTCCTGTGGCCCCTCATTCCCAGCAGACAGACCCACACTCCTTCTGTCTCTGAGCAATCACAGAGACTTTGCTGTTCCCAATGCTTCTCAGGTCTAATACTTCAGGTCTCCAAGACTTGATAGTTCTCAAAGTGCTGTACATTGAAATAATACTGCTCACTCCTGGGTTTCTGTGTACTGTGCCCTGCCACAAAAACTTTAAAAATCTTTGACTTGTTAAAGCCTTTGGATTTTAAATATCAAAATTCATATCTAATTTAAATCTTGCAAGGCAGCCTAATTTTTGCAGTCTTTGTGTGCTGTACCTATGTTTTGTCATCATTAATTATGCCCACACATGACTTTAGTGTCATTTGTGCCATCAACTAATGATGACATAAATGTCATTCACCCTATTGTTATGAGAAATGTACAGCAAAATGTATTTCTTCTCTCCTCCCGAACCTCTCCTATATATTACCATATGGTTTCTGTACCAAGGGCACTCTGCCATCTGGACTGTGGAGCCTAATGCCCTGAGGAAGACATTGTCATAAACCAATTTATGTTAAGACCCAGATGTCAGACATATGATATTAGTGTGTCATACGGCTGGCCCCCACAGATGAGGATGGATTGTCAGCTCCCCAACAGCTTTCCCAGTTCTTGGTGGTCCTGGTTCTCAGCTGTACCAGGCAGGTCTGCATGATCCCCTGGGACCCAGTGTGGTTAGAGATGCTGCCCACCCTGTCACAAGGCTCCTGCCAAGGCCCCTCACCAGCAGGAAAAGCCCTGATTGCCCATCCTGAAGACAGACAGCATTTTCTCATGGGACTGCCTCTGCTCAGCAAGAGTAGTCTCAGCAGAGGTATGAGAATCATATCAGTGGCCAGCAACCCTTTCACACCTTCTTTTTTTTTTTGAGTTTTTTGTGAACTCTCCCAATTTAACCCCATAGTTACTGAGCCCTGGTTGCTCTCCTGTCTACTCCTCCCCAGATTTTGATCCCCATCTGCCTCTCTTTCTTTTACCTGCATGAAAAACAAACTCTGTTACAGTCAGGAGGAGAGTGTGAGTGTATAAGAAACCTTCTCACTGTAGATAAAGGTGGGAGTTTTGTTGCCAACCTACAGTAACCTGTCACTGAGCATCATACAGATGCTGCCCTTCACCACTATAGAGAAAACATTGAAAACCTTTGGTGGCACCTCCAGCATGTGCTGCCTGGTTTAACATCTCAGAGGGTGCTCTGTGTCCCATCTCTCTCTTCAGCCAGCCAGCCCTGCCTGTACAGGGGAAGCTCACCACCATGCTAGCCAGCATAATCCTGCACCTCACTGCCAGGAGACCACAATGAAGCTTTCAATCACAAATGTGTGTATTAAAAACAAAAAAACAAAAAACCAGAAAAAGTAATGGCTGATGACCTTAAAAACAAGGCACAAATATTTGCTTATTAGTCTTCACTTCACAATTCAGTCTTGCACCTTTTTATTATGGTTTTTTTTCTCTGCTTGCTTCATTGCAAAGCATTGAACCGGGCTGCTTGGCAACTAATTCGCAACTGTGGTTGCTAAGGAACCACCTAAAGAAAGTGGATTAGTATCCAGTAACCTGTTTCATTGTCAGAGATGTTTATTTTGCATAAAGGCAATAACAGTACACAAAGGAGTTAATTGAACTTGGATGGACAAGCAAATTATGCAGCATTACTTTTCCTTCCAATAGCTTTCTCTGCTGACACAAAGCTTCACACAAAGACTTGAGCATTTCCTCAGGGAACAGGATTTATTTATTCAAACTTGTGCACTCTGTTAAGGCCAAATTGGAAGATGATGGCTTGCAGGTTGCACTCCAGTTTCCCCAAGGACATGCATGAGGGTATGCATGCATGTGTCCTTTGCACTTTCTCTCCAGGTATGCTCACCTGCCAACCGCAGCATCAGCACTCAGCCTTCTCAACACTTGACAACAGGATGCCAACTGACAACAGCCAAAATAGCACTGCTGCTGGTAGATTTTGTGGAGACAATTTTAGCTGCTGTCTGCCCCATGACAGAGCTTCCCTTGCCTGCACTACCCTGCAGCCACACTGCCCAATGTTCTGCCCACCACAGGCTCTGCTGCCCTGCCGGTTACCTCCAGCAGTTCTGCTAGCTACAGGTGCCCAAGCGCTACTGGAACAAACCTCTTCCAAACACTTTGCCTTCAGTGAGGAGCAAATGACTCATCAGCCATTTAACTACAACAAGGAGCCTGACTATGTTTTATTTTACCTTGAGACTCAGTTCCTCTTGCTGTCTTGCTCCAGCACTTTCTCCTACACCAGAGCCTTGTCTGTTGTTGAAATTTCTGACATTTCTTCAAACACTTTTTGGATATCAATAGAAAAACAAGAAGAGATGAGCTATTCAAGGAATACAACTAGGAATTTAGAGATAAAGATCAAAAATAAAAGCAAACAATATTAAGAACTACAGCAGTCTTTCTCAGAGCTCCCAGGTAACACTGCCCTTGCCATCTTACCCAGTAAGTTTATCTGTGGTGCCCTAACACCAGCTGCTGATGTAAGCACAGATTTGCAGAATTTTGTGCACAGACTTCTGGAGATCCATGGGCTGGTTCTAAGAGCCTTTAAGTCAAGTGATAAAAACAAACCCATAATCAGTAAGCATAAATTACTCACTACATCTATCAAAAATTCATGGATTTTCAGATCAAAAACAGATTGAAAATCAGAAACCCAAAGTCTATATCCCTTAAAAAGTCACACAGATCTCCAGTTCAAGACATTAAGTGATCAAGAACTCCTCAATCCATTAATGAACCACACCAATAAGTCATTTTACTTTTTTGTTTGTTGTTTTTTTAAAGAAAAGCAAGTCTTAAGATGACAAAAGGAGAAAAATTTCCAACTGTGAAATCTAGTGCTGGTAACGATTATAAATTAATTATTATATAATTATTAATTAATTATAATAACTATTATACATTTGAAATTGAAAATTGCAAAAATTTCCTGTGTGGGGCCGAGTTAAGTTCCACAGGCAGTTACAGTATGGCAGGTAGGAGTGCACAACAGCAAGTAAAACCAGTACATTCTTTAGTGAACAGAAAAACTGTCTGAGTTTCTTACAGATTTATATCCTCTTCTGCCTTCCCAGGTAGTAACCTTAGTTACTCTATTCCTTCATGTTGTCAATATGCTGTGGCCAGTTGTCTTCATGCATGAAGACTGACTGACTGCTACCAAACAGATTGTCATATAACTTACTTATGCCTGCCTTTTTCTCTGTAGCACTAATTCAGATATCTTTTTTCTCTCCAGTTATTGATATTAAAAAAAAAAAAACAAAACCAAACAACAAAACAACCACCAAAAAAAAACAATTGGGACATATTTAATGTTAAGATTTCTATAATCTTCTTCCAACTCAGCTTGAATTGGCTCGCAGGTTAGCAAAGTTACCAGGGCAGAGGGAACTGATACACAACTGGAGAGACTGACCATGTTATCACAGAAACCTCAGTTCCTTATGAAGCTGGCTAAAAATTGATATGCAAGCATTACAGTTACTAAGAAAAAAACACAGGTCTTGGAAGATATGCAATCCACAGCTGAAGCTTAAAGGAAAAATTATAAACCAAAGGTATTTTACTTTATTTAATGCAATTCTGATATAAGCACCACTGTAGGAATTCCTAGGAAAGGTTTCCTGGACCACCTCTTCCAAGTACTTTGAATAACCAGGAAAGAAATCATTGTGGGATTAATGGAGAGAAATATTTTGTGAAAACTGCTAAGAGACACATTATCTCACAGTGTGTTTTGTAGGGTTGGGTTCTTGCTGCTCTAGTGAACAATGTGTAATTCTTCCGACCAGCACAAGATTACAAGGTCATTGTGGTACAGCTACTCAGGTACTAGCATGGGAATTAACTTCACAGCTATATAGCCATAAATAGAACTTCTGCCTGTCTTTAAAGACTCTTCACAGATGACATTCAGCAAATCATGGTGTCATCAATCTCTCTTCTCCATTCCATTCTTTGCCCCAGGAGATCTCTAATTGGGGATGTCTGTGTTATACTACAGTGTCTGGAGGCTGATGTAACTTTTTCAACATACTGAAAATCCAGTTGATAACCAGTCGTAGGTTTTCTTAATTTACCATTGATTAATGAGCAATCCAGCTGCTGCAAAATTTTCCCTAAGGAGGGATTTGTTAGGTCAAGGAGAGGTGAAAAAACCCCACCACCTAAGTTAGAGATGCTTTGTAGAAGCTTCTACAAAACAAGTGTTACAAACACTAAATTTTCCATGTCAAATTTGTTAAACAATGGCTTGTGTTATATTCCCATGGAAATTTTCTTGTAAAAGGAGAGGGCTGTAATTCTCTTCTCTGTTTTCAAAGTATGATCTCTCTGTCCAGATCTAGTTAAGGACAGAAGCAGCCTGAAATTGTAATGATGAGGACAGGAAGGGCATCTGTGTATTCTTTTCACAAGTCCATGAAAGACTTTTCACACAAGTCTACACAATAACTTGGTGTGATCATCTAAAGCAAAACTCTGACCACTGTTATGTAGCAGGATGTCCAAGAAGAGGTTCAAGAAAAGAATCAAATATTTGGATCATATCATAAAACACAATAGCATCATGAATAACTGTAGCAGTTATTCCTTTGGTTTTGTTGGAACACTTCAGATATTTTAAACAGTATTTCAACGGAACCATGGCAATTGATACCAATGGTAAAAAATGTTATATATGAACAAATTACTTTGCTTTAAAATTATGTAAGATATTATTCTCAGTTAATGATCCTGAGATTAGCTCAGTTGGTTAGTCCATGTTGCTAATAACACCAAGGTTGTGGGTTTAATCTCTGTACAGGCCATTCACTTAACAGCTGGATTCAATGATCTTTGTGGGTCCCTTTCAACCCAGAATACTCTGTGAGTCTGTGAATCCTGTACACAAAAAAACAATAAAAAAACCCACCAAACTAACTAACCACCCAAAAAATTCCCAAATAAATAACTTTTTAAAAATACTGTAGATTCAAAACTAGTTTGAAACATGCTGAATTTCAAATGTATAAGAAGGTTTCAAAAAAATCTCCAGTAGATCAGAGTATTAATACTCACATATTCTAAAAGTTTGAAAGTTGTTCATAGGAGATTTCTGGCTGACTTAAATTGGTTTATTCAGAAGGTTTTCTGGAGAATTTAAAACTTAAAACAAGTCTCTGATCTTAAATCTTATTTCTACTTCCTTATAGAACTATTCCCTGTACTTCACCCCTCAGATGAACATAAAGAAAGCAAAATCTTGGTCAAATACCAGGTGCTTACGTATGTCAGTCCTGATGGGGCATGAATTGCTTCCACAGTTTCTCACTCAGCAGAGCAGTGCTCAATTATTTCTATACACATTGACTATGATGTCAGCATGACATCAGTAATGTCAAGATCAAGATAAGAGAGAAGGAAAGGAATTTTGTTACAAAACTGAAAAAAGAAGGATCAGCCTTCAGACATTTAGGAATAATGATCTGGAAAATGAGGGTAGCTGAGACTAAAAAATGGGGGCAGGGACAAAACAGGAAAATAGTGCATGAAAGGATAATGAGTTTCCAGTTTCTGTTCAGACAGGAAATTATTAAAGAGTAGCCATTACAATGCCTGAACATCCTTTTCTTTTGCTTTCTCTGAGGTACTTCTTTGGCTTCTGTCTCTAGAAAGTCTGAATCGGTTATCATTCAGAGGAGAGGTCAGTGACAAAACATTTGCACCAAAGTACAGCTAATTCAGACCCTGGGCCCCAAATGGCTCTTCTGTAAGTAAATCTGTTTAGAGTTCTCTCTACAAAATTATGAGTGTGAGGATAAGTAATTTTACAAAACAGATCATTCCATCAAAGCAGTAGCCCTTGAACTATACTTCATCCTGCTGCCAGCTTTCTTCTGGAATTAAAGAAAAGCAGTATATTTAGCTGAGTGTAAAAATACTTTTAAAATACAAGGTGCAATATGTCACTGTGGATGCCCATTTTGGCCCAGGGTAATGCTGCTGAAAGCAGTGGAGAGGCTTCACAGAATGTACTCTAATGGAAGGGGAATTCAATTAGGCATGAAAATTAAATATTTCTTTGAATAAAGACGTTAGTACTGCTGCTGCTGCTAAGAATCAACCTGCAAAAAAGCCTGGTCATAAACAATTCACAATTGAATAAATCCCAACAGAAAGCAAGCTGTTACTTTTGGCTGTTTGTATTGGCATGGTCTTAGACAACACATCGAAAGACATAGGTGAAATTTGGCACACTGCATATCAAAATTAGCAATAAATTGCTATTTCCTTTGTAGTATCTCAAAGAGATCTAATATTCTTCTAGTGCATGAATAATTAAAATAATTGGCTGTGAAGACAGAGCACTTCATAAGAGTCTCAGTTTTTAAGAACTACTCTGAAGACAGAGCACCTCATAATAGTCTCAGTGTTTAAGGACTACTCTCATAAGAGTCTCAGTTTTTAAGAACTACTCTCAGTTTTTAAGAACTACTCTAAGCATCCTGCCTCACTTTGTGCAATGACACAGACTGTAGAATGTCATTAATGGGCTGTTTTGTTAAATAAAGTGTCTCCTGCTTGGGCTGGAGTATTGTTCTACCAAAAGATATCCAGCCTTGATTTGAAAACATGAAATAATACCAAACCCACAACATCCCTAATTGAATTGTTTACTGGATAATTATAGTTATGTCTAATCTAGCCAGAGCGTCTCCTATTGCCAAATTAGAGTCCTCTACAATCACAAATACTGTCTTCTGTGGGCTGAGTGTCACTGTAGCCGCAAGTTGCACAGGCAGCTGCTGGCTGTACTGCCCAGTCTGGCTGAATGTAGGGGAGGTATGGCCAGCAATGCAGAGTGACCACTGAGTATACTGGTTTTACTGAGCCCTCACAATCTGCTCCTGTGATGGAGATGCCACTTTCTGCCCCCACCTAAGGGGTAGAAGCACAAGGATGCTGCGGCTGCTAAACTTGTCTGCCTGCATCTGGACCATGGAAGATAGTGAGTCTGACAATGGTCCATGGATCAAGTGAGCAGTGCTCACAGGCCACAGGAGATGGTCTGGAATGACAGTATCCAAATTAAGTTTTCTCTTCATTTGTCCACTTAGTTTTTAAAAATATTGGAGAGAACACTTTCCAAATACCCTGACTAATGCCACAGACAAGATCTGTTGATTCCCTCTTCCTACTGTTTATAATTCTGATAACACTTTCAATGAACAAACTCCCTTCCATGCACTCTCACACTCCAAATTCATGCTTTGTTGATTATCCACCACAACCCTTGAGCCTGTCAGAGTCAGGCAAAATACAATCTCAGGGCTTTGTCCTATGAGTAGGGTGTATATCCCTTGTTCTTTGATGGATGATGTTGTATTTGGGTGTTAAAGGGGGAACAAAACCAAGCATGTACAGAACTGTTCATCAGCACAAGGACGTAGCCTTTACTATGGGGAATACTTTAATTTACTCAAGTGTTGCATCAAATTATTGTTGAAGGACTGCTGCAAAGCTTCATAGCACATACTATTAAACCATCATGTCACATATATTATGTGTCTTCATATGACTAGAGCTCACTAGGTTCACTAGAGTGAACAAAGCTATTCCAGAAGATCATGTTAAAATTACAACCAAGAGGGCTTCAAACTCCATTCTCAAGTATTGAGGCAAAGTTCACCAGTCCAGAAAGAAGGACATGGACATAGGAAAGCAGAGATTATGTAATGAAAGATCATATACTTCTTTAGCACTGAAATAAAAGTGTTGAAAGAAAACAAGAGGTTTCCCAAAAATCCAGAAGGTTCTAAAAGCGGAAATATGGTGAAAAATCAAAACCAAATAGATTTTTACTTTTAAAATGTGACTCCACTGCTTTGTGGGCACAACTGCGCAGGTACCCCTCACCCAGAGCTCCTTGTTTGCAACTACAACAGCTTTCTGAGGTAAAAAAATAATTATCATTCCACATATATTTTATGTTTCTCTTTAAATTTTTTTCAGGGCATTTCCCTCCAAAGTACAGGTTTCTCTTCAGCCTTTCAGTATATTTGAGACCATTTTGTTGGTGTTGCTTCCACTTCTTGTGACATTCTTTGTCATACCTGTTCTTCTAGTGATCAGAAATGTGCATTGTTTCCAAAAATGGATATGCTGGAGATCTATGTCAGAACCTAATGGCATTTTCTGTCTTGTTCCTTACAACTCTCTTAAGTATTACAAATGCCTTTTTTTTTTTTTTTTTTTTTGCTCCTTTGGCGACATCCAATTATTGCGTTGACATTTTCAGTGCTTCTTATCATGGAGGTGTATATATATAAAATATATATTTGTACATAAACAATGCCCTCTTTCTCCATCTGTCCTACACACATCTTTTGCACTTAACATACTGAATGTTATGTGTCAGCTTATATTTCAATAGCATGACATCACTCTGTGAGATCATTCTCCAGAGTCATATCAAAAGGTTGCATCCTTTAAAACATGATAATAACAATTTGTTATGAAAACATCAATATGCACTTAGCTGCCTTTACTGCAGAGTCAGCCCTTTCCCAGACTTTCCTGTCTTGAAGAAAAAAAAAAAAATAGTTGGCTACTCTATTGGCTATAAAACATGTATATTGTCCCTTACTACTTCTGACCTGTAGAAATTTCTTGTAGAATTTATAGCATTTTATATAGTTCCCAAACTTTTTAAGGAGGATTCTCATTCAAAGCAGTCCCTGTTCCACAAATGTGCCCTATTTGATCAACCTAATTTTCCCCAGTTTTATAAAATCCAAGGGTCAAATAAAGTCAAGGAGCACTAAAATTTCCTCGAAGGAGTCATTCAACTCCAAAGCGAATATTCTTTCATCTACTGTCAAAACAACTTTAACGTGATCCACAGACAGCTAGCAAAAGCATATTGTTTGGACAGTAAGGACTATGGAACTTCTTCCAACCAACATGAAGGCGTATAATATGCTACTAGCAAATACTGCTGGACTTTCTAGAGGACTGTACCATCTCCTCAGCAATGAGAAAGCAACAAAGACAACTGATAAGCCAGATGAGAGAACTGCAGCAAGTGAAAAGAGATGTCCCTCTTTGTAAGATGTGTTGTAAGATGGTCCCTTTGCAACTGTGAGGCTGATTACGTATCCCAGAAGAGGACATGAGAAAAGTTAGCAGAAACAAAGAGTGCCAGATGGAAAAGAATCCAGATCTGTACTAGTGCATAGGCCACTAGGCCTCCCATGGATATCATAAAAAATTATACTGCTTTGATATCTGAAATTAATCTTCAAGCACTGAATTTCCACTTGGCCTCATAAATCGATAGGATCTTCCCACTTGACTCCTTCAGGCCAGTTTTCATCTAATGAAGGGCTTCTAACCTTTACTTTCTGACACCTAGCTCTGTGTCACTGGGCTAAGAAAGCAGACATCTTCTGGATAGCCAAATCACCCACAGAAACACATGTGTATCAGCATATCAGAAGTACATCAGTATATCAGCAAATGTTCCAGCACATAGTACATATTCCATCAGCAGAGCTAGGCTGATGGTACATACATGCCACTACATCCCACTTCTATCATAAGGATGTGTTATCACCTGTAGTTGAAAGTAAATGTAAAATTTACATTATTAACAAAAAATGTAAATAAGTGAAAGGAGTTTATTCTCATTTCATGTTGATACAATGAGTTTTGAAACAGTTTTGGTGGGCAGGTCTAACAAAAATTTACAGTACCTAGAAATAAGAAAAATACAGATTATGATTAAGAGTTGTATGAAAATCATAGAGTAAAGAGATAAAAATCATTCAGGTGGGAAAATAAGCCACAAACGAGCATCTCTTTTATTTATGTTTCACTATATTCCATAAACTGGAGGGAAAATCCAACAAAAACAACGACAACAAACAAACAAAAAAAAACAACCCCCCCCAAAAAAAACTCAAAAAACCCAAAACCTAACCAAACCAAACAAAAAAAAAACCAACAAAAAAAAAAACAACAAACCCCCCCCCCAAAAAAAAAAACCAAAAACAAAAAAAAAACAAAACAAAAAAAAAAAAACAAAAAACAAAAAAAAACCACAAAAACAAAAACAAAAAAAAACAAAAAAAACCCAAAACTACCTCCAAACAACTCAAATCTCAAAATGTTAACTTTGCATTCCTGACTCATCTCTTCTGGTAGTGAAAGTCAGTGGAGTACTGTTGACTTACAAATGCCAAGGTCTGTTCTCCACTTCTTTTAAGTGCTGGAGTCCACCACCAATGCTGCATTTCAGAATGTTTTCAAGATCTTGACTCTGACAGATGAAACAAAAGCATTCAGTAAACAGAAACAAATAGAGGAATGTGTCTGTGGTTTATATTAGTTTTAATGAAATGAACAGAAAGAGGAGAAAAGTTTTCCACCTTTCAGCTCCATGACTGGAAAAGACATGATCACTTGAGAAGAATGAAAGATGTAATGGGAATATTATAAAACCACCAAGGTGAAACAAGTTCAGATATCCTTTAGAAGAGAGCTTAAGGAGTCTTTAAAACAGCATTGTGAATTCCAGTTTAAAATTTGCTTGAAGTGACCCCACTAAAACCTGTGACAAAATCTCCGTCTGATGCATACAAATCCTGACCTGCTCCAAACTTAATCCCTGCACAAGATACACAAGAAGTTGCCTTATTATACATAGGACTTAACCATGAAAGGTGTTTCTAGTTCCCTACACTGCAAACGCTTGCATATTGAATAAACAATGGTCTGCATAGCCCAGTAAAAGTGCACTGTCCACAGATACTGCTGTATTTATTTCCAACCTACCCATCAAGGCAGATTTTCTCATGTAGAAAATCCATGGTGCCAAATGATAGGCTAAGCCTGTACCCAAGCAGGAGGTCCTGTTGGTACAACACAGCAGGAAACAGCAGGGCCAAGTTTGCTCCCCCAGGATTTTGCAAGGAATTCTGAGGATTTTTCCAGGACATTGGAAGGTTTACACCTGTCTCTATGCTTTTTTTTCTATGAAAATAAAACAGACAGAATTTGAGCGTGGGGTTTTTGGTTGGTTTTGTTTTTTGTTTTGTTTTAGTTTCCAGGGGCTTTTTTTTTTTTGCCTAAAAGACACTCTAAACGGTCAGAGTAATTTGGGGAAAAGATCTGAAGGGTCAGAAATATGGAAATTATTTTCTGATACTAAAAATGCACATACTAGCAATTATAAGTCCACAACATACAACTTACTTTATTTGAGTGTTAAATATTCTAGTTTTTCTATGGCAACTCAAGAAATTGCTGCCATATCAAATATCCTTCTAAATTGTCTAAATTTTGCTTTGGGTAATAAAACAGAACTGCTGATGCACCATAATTTCCAGAAAGAGTGAGGACACAGATGGCAGAAGAAAATGGAGCTGTCAGAAACAATGAGCATTCCTATAGACTGTCATGTTATCTATCCTGATGCTTTTCCCCCAGTACTGTTTTTAGGCAAATGTGCAGTGCCACACAACTATTGACATTCAAAACAGAACAGTGTGGCTGGCCTTCTAGATATATGTGTGGTTTGGAAACCACAGAAGAAACCATAAAAATCTATTTTTAAAGTATTATTCGAGATTAACATGACTGATTTATAAAAACTGTCTTCTGCAGTCAAGGACAGCAGTGGTAAATACCATGACATCTGCTCTATAATACTTCAAGAAGTCAAAACTCCTCAAATTTCAGAGTTTGGGCCTATAGCCAAGAAATGTACTTGGCAACAGATTCATATCAGGTCCTTTATCCTCTTTTTACAAAGTGAGAAATTTAACCTAGTTACGATTTTCTTTGCTGAAATTACACCCCTAAGAAACTAAAAAAGTGGAAGTGGTTGAAATACTTACCTCCACAGCCCCCTGGAGTTACAAGGTTAGCCCAGATCTGAGAGAGCTTTGGGGGAAATATTTCAGGGTTAAGGCAAAAGATTCCAAAAGAGGCTCTAAGCCCTGATGTGGTTCAAGCAGTTTATTCCTGGTAGTTTCCAGGGGAGGAAGAGGGAAAGAGAGCGAACAATGGAAGAGCATGGCCTTTTCTAGCCTCCTGCTCAGGAAAGGACAGTTGGCTCCCAGCCAATTGGGTCCAGAAAGGAAGGAAGGGTTAAACTAGCATGGTTACAGCTACAGGGGTCTCTGGGGGGGGAAAAAACCATTCCCCAGAGTGATGCAACACCTCCCCCTTTTTTGTTTAACAAGGTTACAAGAAAAACATCAGGTTCATTTTGACACTGAGTGTGGGTTTTCCCACCACCTACAATTGGTAGGGAAATCAGATTGCTTTAGGTTCGCAAACTCTATGTGGTTGACTTCTGAGGTAGAAGGTATGAGACCTTTGATAGCTTTGAAAATCAAACAACGTAGGATTCCAAACACTATAGTTACAAGGAAAATAATAACAAGAAATGACACAATTGTTTTAACTATAGAAGTCCACCACCTTGTGAATCCCCAGCCCTTGAACAGTTCTTTGACCCAATCCTCAGATTCTTGCTTCACTTATCCGATCAGGTTGTTCATGCTTCAAAGGGCAGCATGGATGTTTGAGCTTTTGCGGTCAGGTTCATGCAACAGAGTCCTTCAAATTCCTGGCATTCATGTCCATGCAATAACAAAAGGAAATCTATAGCAGCGCAGTTTTGAAGCGTGGCCTGTCTGGTAATTTCCTTGTCTCCTAGGAGAGAGCTGATGGCAGTGGACGTCAAGTTTCCCTGTTTGACCACCCAGCACTCTAGATGGCCCAATTCACCTAGAGCTTTGGCTGCTGCAACCCATGGAAGGAACAAGGACACAGCAACTCTTTTTGACTAAGCCCAATGAAAAATTTCTGAATTACAATTTGGGTCCAAATTGTCCGTACTCCGCTTTTGAATTTTGTTTACCGATTTGTTTTTGTGAGTCCATTCACCAATTAAATTTTGGTTGGGTGTCAATACGGACAACTGCCCTATGGTACATGGCCCTCCTAAAAGCCGAGACGGAATTCCTGCCCATGCCTGATCCCCACAAATCAAGAACAATCCCTTAAGGAGGCTTTTGGGTCTTGAGTGAGATGGATTGTCTGCCACAATATGGCTTATATTATGACACCACCTCTTTGCAGTAAACTCCCCACGATATTGTCTTATGATGTGATACTCGTTGGTGCTAGAAGGTTTTGGGAGAATGGAAGAATATATGCAGCAAGATGCAGAGGAAGAATCCAATAACTCTTAACTCTTGGGGTCCCTGAGCTATCCTGGGCAAACTCTTCAACCACTCCTCTAAGGGGTTCATGATCACCACAGCTTGCTTCTGATGATCTTTGTGTGGTCAGGGGGTGTGTGGGTCTGGAATTTCGTTGGACCTATATTTGTCCATACCTGCTGGAAATTCTCCAGCCTGCAATGGAATTCCTACCAGACAGGTGGACATAGAATTCTTTGCTGCTGCAGTGGACAGACATATGTTTTCCTGCTGAAGTGTCTGTGCCAGGGTCACCCAGACGTTTTGATGCAGCTGAGGGATGATCCATGCAGCTGCCAGACTGTTCAACATTAGCAAGATGACAACTTGGATGGGGTTCATCACAGGGCTGAGTGGGAGGTGGGTTTTCTCTAGAAGGGAAAACCAGACATTTTTAAAACATGTTAAAAGTTCCTATTTCTGCTGGAAGGAATTCACACCTAGGAAAATTCTCTTTCCTCCATCCGGCGGCATCTTCTCTTTGAAGCATCGGCTACTTTCTTCTCATCCCCTTCTGCTTGTGCTGGATTTTTGGGGACAAAAGGTTTCACCCACTTCTGGGGAATCCACCAAGGGCTTGAGGGAGTAGCCACACACGCAAAGCCACGATCCTAGGTCATGAGCTCATAGGGACCCTTGGTTTCCCAAGTTTCTGGATCCCTAATCAAGACTGGTGGACACTGAGATAATTTGAACTGATTGCCACTGTTAAAATTACGTACCACTGGTGGACTCATGTTTTCAAATGACCAGTTCAGGAAATTGATAGTAAACATGGTTTTGTAGAGCTTCTGCTGCGGAGACATCCACACAGTTGAGCTGCTCTGTCTATCCAAGACCTGCTTGAGCATCTGGTGTGCACGCTCAACCACAGCTTGACTTGTGGGGGAGTGAGGGATGCCAACTTTATGTTCCACTCCCCACTGCTGGACAAATTCCAGGAACTCCTTGGACACATACACTGGGCTGTTATGAGTTTTGATTGGTTTTGGGATCCCCAACACTGAAAAAGCTTGCACTAGGTGCTTCTTGGCATGCTCAGACTTTTCTCCCGCATGGGCAGAGGCATAAACTGCGCCTGAATATGTGTCAATGCTTACATGAACATATTTGAGGTGACCAAAACTAGGAATGTGTGTGATGTCTGTCTGCCACACTTCACAGCTGCCAAGGCCCTGGGGGTTAACCCCTATGCCCATCAATGGCATGGCCTGGAGCTGGCAGTTGGGACAGGTGGCCACAATGGCTCAAGCCTGACTCTGTGTTATCTGCAACTGCCAGATCAGACCTGGCACATTTTGATGGTAGTGCTGGTGACTCAGCTTTGCCTGTTGGAAGACATCAGGGAGACGTGCTTTTTCGACTGGTGCAGCAAGGGAGTCAGCTTGGCGATTCCCCTCTGCTATCTCACCTGGCAAATCAGTGTGTGACCTCACATGCATTGCTGTAGTGTGATTTTTTGCTTTAAGTTTGTGTTTGCCCACTATTCTCCTCCCTAATCTCCTCCCTTCCCGAGTTACCCATCTCCCCAAGCCCTTCCCTAACTTCTTCCCTCCCAAGTTGTCAATCCTCCCTATCCCTACCCCTTTTTCCAGAGTGTTCCTTGTCTATCTTGTAGTATTTGGTACCCCATTTGTTGCTTTGTATTATCTCCCTCCCCTGCTCTCCCTGATAGGTTTATAGAATGTTAGTCCTGCCCTAGATTCCTCCCCTGCCATGCCCTCATTGGTTGGTTGCCCTATACCAATCCCCCTATAAAAACCTCTGCAGACCCCCTGGGCTTTGTCTTGGGGTCCCAGGTCGTGGACCTAATAAATCCATCCAGTTTTACCCCAAGTCCCGTGTCGTTAACTGTTCCTGCGCCGGACCAAGCAATAACTGGGAATAGCAGAGCTCAAGGGGGGAAGGTCGTGCCCCTGCTGTCACTGCCCAGCACAATACAGTGCATTGCGACAATGCATCACATAAAACAGATGCTCTCGGTGAGAAATCAAATAAATTAGCTTTAAGGGCAATCTGAAGAGATGTTAATTCTCTATTTCTTTAAGCACGGCCTGCTCCGCTCTGGACACTACCCCCGCCATGTAGGCAGAGTCTCTTACCAAAGTAATTGGTTCTGAGAACCTCTCAAAAGTTCTTACCACTGCAGCCAGTTCAGCCACTTGGGGGGATCCCTCTACAAACTCAACATCAGCTTCCCAATGCTGAGTCTGTGGATTTCTCCATTGTGGAAAGCCCCTGATGCTTCTGTGAACACTGTGAGAGCCTTGAGTGGTCTCTGACTTCTCTTCTTCTGAGGAATGAGGTGGAATTCCTCATTGAACAACTTGTGAGACAGGGCATGGACTGATATTTGTCCCCTGTAGCTGTCCAGAGATAACTGGAGACTGGCACTGCTCTGGAGCAAATGCTCAAACATCTCTTTGGTCAATCTCTCAGGAGAGTTCTTTCCCTCCTCAGAAAGTCTGACCAGAAGGTAAATACATGAAAAGTCACAACCTGCCAATTCACACAATCTTACCCTGGCCTTCCAAATCAGCTGAGCTATTAGTTCTTGTGGCTCAGTGATTGTCTTCGATCTTTGATGGGAGAGGAAGACCCACTCTGTAATCAAGAGTGAATCCTTCTGCCCCTCGATCCATTGGAAAATCAGATAGCCCTTGGAAAAATCAAACCATGCAAATGCAGCAGCTTTCCTAGAACAATGAAATGGAATGGCACATTTGGCTCACACCAATGAGCCTGTCTCTCTCACAAGGCCTTCTGTACCTTTTCAATTGCTGTCTTTGCCTCTGGGGTCAGGTCCCTGGGAGAGCCCAGCCCCCTCTCCCCCTTCAATAACTTGAAGAGAGGGTCTAGATCCTCATTTGTGAGGCCTAGCCAGGGTCTTACCCAATTCAAAAACACATACAAAGAGTGGAGATCTGCTAATGTTTTAGGATTGCAATCAATTTCCAATTTCTGCAGAACAATGGTCCTTGCAGTGATTTCCAAAATCAGGTATTTCCAAGGTGGCGTCCTTTGGACTTTGTCTTCCTGCAATTGAAATCCAGCAGAGGTTAAACCTTAACCACTAGGTCAAGCATGTGTTGGAGTATAGAGTCATTGGGGGCACACACAAGCACATCATCCACGTAGAGAAGGATGATGGCTTCCTTTCTCTCCGCACATACCGGAGACAGTAATGAAGCTATGTATTGTTGGCATATGAAAGCATTCAATTTAAGACCCTGAGGCAAGACCTGCCAGTGATAGCACTTCACTGGGGCTTCCCAATTGATGGTGAGAACCGAGAATGCAAACCTTGGGGCATCTTTCGGATGCAATAGAATTAGGAAGAAACAGTCTTTGATATCTAGGACAGCCAATTTCCAGTCTTGAGGGAGCATTGTTGGACTAGGCATCCCTGGTTGGAGTGGTCCCATGTCCTCTACAATTTTGTTCATTTCTCGGAGATCATGGAACAACCTCCACTTGTCCTTTCCTGGTTTCTTTATTACAAAGACTGGGAAATTCCAAGGGCTATCTGTCTCTTCGATGTGTCCTTGAGCCAATTGTTCCTCCACGAGTTCCTCAACTGCCTTGAGCTTCTCTTTACTCAAAGGCTACTGTGCTACCCACCTTGGGGTGTTATCCAACCACTTTAACTTGTGGGTAGGGCACTCCACAGCGGCTATTTCCAAAAATCCTGGGGTGTTTTAGGAATTACCAATTTGACTCCCCACTGGGACATGGAGTCTCTCCCCCACGGGGAGGACCTTATAGTCTGCAACAAATGGACAGACACTTGCCAGTTTTCCATCGGGTCCCTCAATTTGCACAATGCTTTTTGAAATCTTTGCCAGTGTGGTTCCTCCTATGCCCTGAAGTTTGCCAGCCACAGGTTGCAATTCCCATTGTGGTGGCTACATGGTCTTAGGTATTACCGTGATGTCCTTGCCCGTGTCTAGGACCCCCTCCACATGGAGGCGCTCTGACCCACAGCCGAGGTTGCATGCCATTGAGGGTTTATTCTCTCCCACCACCTCTGCCCAATAGACTTCCGGTGATTTTCCTTCTGCTGTGATTTCTGCTGGAACGGGAATGGCCTGGGCAAGAATTTGCCCCTTTTCTAGGTAAAATGGTGGATGCATGCAGCATGCCAAGAACATAAGGCCTGTTATCTTTCCCTTAGTGGTCATGGGAGCTACCTCGATCTCCAAGGGTGTGTGTGCTGTGTCCTCAATAACAAAATACTCATTGTCCAGTCCCTTGTGGTAAACCGTCAGGTCCTGTGAGATGTTTGACAGGTCCACTATAATGACTTCCCAATCAGTAGATCTGAAATGAAAACCTTTGGTAGTCATGAGCCAAAATCGGCCTAGCGGCTGCCAAACCTTGTTAGTTGAACCTTCGACATTTTTATTTTTCCGCCCTCCCCCACCGTGGGTCCCATCCTCCCCCTTTTTTGTTGAGAGAGAGGCATTTGCCAATGTGAGTCCCGCTACATTTATATCTTTGCACATGGTTGTATTAACAGCAGGATGCGCTGTAAATTCAGTTTTTTTGTTTGTTAAACTTTTTCTGTTTCTGGTTTAGGGGGTAGGTTCTGGCAAAATGTCCTGGTTTCTTGCAATGGAGGCAGACATGTCTGCTGCAGCTGGTCTGATGACATTGGTTGCCTCCTTGGACCTGGTACCGCAGCTGCCACAGGCTGTGGGTATGGCGATCCTGTATTTCTGTCAGGAGTACTGAACAGTTCTGCTTTCCTGGTACAGGCTTCTATCATCTCTGAGAGACTAGGTGATGGGTCAAGGGGAAGGCTGAGAATAATTCTACGACAGGTCTCATTAGCATTCCTCTGAGCCATTTCTTCAATCAATTCTGCCTACACCACTGAATCTTTTACTTGTCTCTCCACTTGTCTTCTCAGATGGTCCACAAACTGCAAGAAATTCTCTGAGGGAAACTGTTTAATGTTAACATAACTTCCTTTAACTTCAATTGTTGGTAGCTGATAAAACGTTTTTTCTGCAACATTACAGATCTTATCTAAGACTGACTTAGATAACACTGGAGTTTGTTTTTCTGGGCAGTGCCAGTCCCCTTCACCACACAGGTGGCCCTGTGTAATAGGGTTCCCGTCATTGTCTTTTGCTTCGTCAGGAATTTGTTGAATCTCCTGTGATAGTGCTGTTAAAGCCCTTTTCCACCTGTCTTCCCAGAGATCATACTCTGAAGGAGTTAGTAAGCATCTAAACAGATCTTTAATATCATTGGGTACCACCTCATTTGAATTAAAGGTTGCCCTCATAATTCTTTTGAAAATCTCACTCGATCTCCTGAATTCTCTCTGAATTTTGCAGATTTCTTTTTTATTTTGATAGGATAATGGCTGGTAAGCCCTGATGCCATTTCTCTTAACAAGATAAACGACAGGTGCTACCGAGGGTATGCTTTCATAAACATTTTTCTGAGTTGCTAAAAATTCTGCTGCTCTTCCAGTGCCCAGAGAGGCAGGGGGTATAACTTCCCCCACCCCTTGGGGTCTGGCAAGAGGCAGCTCTGGTCCCCTTGCCGCGAGAAAATCGCCCCCCCCGCTGGAGCTGTTGCTGGGGGTGGGTGGGCTTGCCCCCCCCATCCGGCTTAGAGGCTGCACAGGGGCCGCCCCCTCCCCCATTTCCGTGGCAGCTCGGAGAGAGGCACAGGGAGGAAGGATGGGGCTGGACTGCCGAAGGCACAAAGGGATTGGGAAAGGGATATGGAGTGGGAGAAGGGATTGGGGGGAAGAAAGGATTGTGGGAAGAAGAAGGAAGCAAATGGTTCTCTCCATTCCTCTCCAACATGTGCTCTGCAGGTCTCAGGGACCCTGCCACATAGCCAGGGCTCTGGGAGGAGAGCATTTCACCTTTGGAGCAGTCAGAACTGTATTCTTGAAAGGAAACAGGTGTGAGAGAAGGGTAGAGGGGAGATGGTCCAATTTCAGAACCGGGATACTTTGGTGGAACAGGGGAATCAGGAAAAGGATTATTTGGAAAATTTGTTTGTGGCTGTGTGCTTTTTTCCACTTTTAAAACCTGCTTTCGAGCTTGTAAAAATATTGGAATAAATAGAGAAGCTTTGTGATCACCATTTTTGACTTTCAAGGTTAGTAACTGTCCAATTTTATCCCAAAATGAAATGGAATTCATATCTTGAATGGTATAATCTGGTAATTCAGCTGTCAGCCAGCAGACAAAGTGGACTAGCTGCTTATTTGGAAGTCTACCATTAATTAAAATATTTTTAAGGTGTTTTAATGTACTCTTTTGGCGGACAGACAACTTTGCACCCATGATACTGCTGTTTTAAAAGCTGTTTGTCTAAGATCTACCTCCAGACACAACACAGCACGAGTCCCCGCTTGCAGAGAGACCAGAGGGAGCGGGGCGGCGGGAGGGAGAAGCCCGCAGTGCTGGGAAGCATGGGTCCCGCCGCTTTTTCTCGGCTCCTGGAGGCAAAGGGAGGTGTTTCGCCACCCTCCTGGCTTCAGGTGCCCGTCCCATGCCGTCCCCACCCCCGAAACGCGGGCTCGTCGGCTCGGGGTGGCTCCTCTGCCCCGAGCTCCGACCGGCAGAAAAAAAACCACACAAGCCCACTTGTAACACAAACTGTGACCACTGGCTCCTAGCTTACCTGGCAGTCACCGTTTCCACAGCCGCAATGGTACAGGCTCCCCTCTCAGCTAGGAGTTTTTTTCCCTGGGATAACACGGAGGGGTCTTACCGCTCCTATTGGATCGTTGTCGTCGTGTGTAGCAGCATCAGGAGTCCTTGCCCTGGGTCAACTTTGCCTCAGGTGCCGGCAAGCTCCCAACCTCAGCCCCGTCACTTACAGCCACGCAAAAAGCAGCTAATAAGTAACAGGGTAGTTGAACTTCCCAAAGAGCTTTTGAGACCCTCAGGGGCCTCCAGCTTCTGCGTGGGCTTTTAATATTTCATAAAAACCACGTTGGGAACCAACTGAAATACCCCCTCAGCTCCCTGGAGTTACAAGGCTAGCCCAGATCTGAGAGAGCTTTGGGGGAAATATTTCAGGGTTAAGGCAAAAGATTCCAAAAGAGGCTCTAAGCCCCGATGTGGTCCAAGCAGTTTATTCCTGGAAGTTTCCGGGGGAGGAAGAGGGAAAGAGAGCGAATAGTGGACGAGCATGGCCTTTTCTAGCCTCCTGCTCAGGAAAGGACAGTTGGCTCCCAGCCAATTGGGTCCAGAAAGGAAGGAAGGGTTAAACTAGCATGGTTACAGCTACAGGGGTCTCTGGGGGGGGGGGGGGGAACCATTCCCCAGAGCGATGCAACAAGTGGTCTTTCAATCATTTGCTCAAAACTGCACATATTATCAACAGCATCATTGTCAGAAACCAGGCTTCTGTCATAGCCTTGCTCTTTATTAAAAAACATCATCTAGTTTCAGATACTCTTAAAACATTTTAAGGTAATAAGGAAGAAAGCCAACCAAAGAGCAGGAGTTTAGAGGAGGTTATTTTCATGCAATCTGAAGTTAACCAACCAAAGGATACAACCCAGACGATACAACTCCATATCCTCCTTTTAAACCCTCAGTGACTTTCTCTGGAATCTAAATGCTCATAACATCTCCTTGTGTCTACCTTGTTCTCACCACCAGGAATAAGCCCAACTCAGTGACTTTAAAGAGATGTACAGAGAGAAGAAACCTTCTAGTAGTAAAAGTGAGCAAAGTAGAGATTTCACTTTGGAGACAATGAAGAAAAAAAAAACAACAAGAAAGAGAGAATAGTGCAAATACAAAGAAAATAGTCAAGCAACTTGAAATAATGTTCTGGTCCAACATATATTTCATTAATTCAAAAGCTGGAATTTTTGCTCTTGGTTAAAAAAATCAGACAATATGTATGAGATGAAACACTAGGTCAGTTCCAGCAATGAGGGCAAAATAGAATGAAAGGCAATTGTAGAATTTGGTGTTACATGTGCAAGAGCTTCAGTCACCATATTTTGATTGGTCAAAATATGTTCTACCCTATTTCTAAACAAAAGTGGTACTTTTATTTACATGCTAGACTACTTTATAGAATCCTTTTTTCCGACCAAGCAGATTATTAATTTATGGACACTATAATTTTATGGAAACATCTGGTATAGGAAATAATTTCCTTAGCTGCATGTGTCCTGTTCCAATCTTTATGTGTTTCTTCTGCAGTGTAAAGAAGGAAAAAAAAATGTGTATTTTAACTTAGTAAAATATTATTTAAGGACAGAAGAAACATACATAATATAATTTCATTTCAGAGCATCTCATTAATGGGATCCACCCTTCTCCATAGAAATATTAATTCCTATGAGCAATAAAACTTCCCTAAATACTGTGAATTACTTACTCCTGCTATATTTCTTTCTATCTGACATCTATTTATTGAGGAAACAGTGTAGGTAAATAAGGACATAGAAGCCTGACCAAGTCTTAAAAATCTTTTTCAAAGTGTGGATACTGTTGGTATTTCAGACTTGCTCCTAGCTGTTTTAAAACCAGGGCCATTTGTGATTTTTTATGTCAGGACACAAGAGCAGTATGGCAGGAAGGCAATCAAAGGCAAAGTGGACCCTAAACACAGCACTTGCTTTCCATTCTTTATAGCACAGCTTTCCCACCCTGCACCTACCTCCCTTGAAAGTCACACAGGAAACTGGAATTTTACCAGAATTTAGCAAATGGTTGATAGACACCATTGTAACTTTCCAGAATGGTAGAGAAGTGTTTTACAGACACCTTCTGTCTGAATTTCCAGACTGAAATACAGTGTGTATTTGTCCTTCTGATTCATACACTTGGATGAGACCGTGAGAATACCTCTAGAGGGCAAGGAATGAATCACTACTTTGTTCCTTCATCCTTTCTCCCATGTGGTGGGCCACCATCTGCAGGACATCACGACATCACTGTTACAGGCTGTCCAACACGGATGTGAGCATGTGCCTGGTATTACTGGCTTGGTTTGCAGCTGATGCCTCCTCATCAGCAGCAGTGGACGTCTGCAAGCTTAGGTCTCTTCTCTCTCTTTCTCACTCAAAAATGGTGTCACAAGGTATACACAGCACATCCAACCCTCATTTGCACTTTGTTCTCCTTTTATCCCTTCACTGTTCAGTCTTTCCCTTGTTTTCCTTCCCACTTTGTCACATACACTAAAAGCCAGCATTGGTTCTGATAATGAGATGCTAACACTGGGTCCAGGCCAGCCTTGCTCATTTGTGCTTTAAGCTGTTTGACACATTTTATAAGCTTTTAATACATTTTAAGTTCAGTGAAAAGACAGTTCTTCGAGGTTATTCTTGGCTCTGGTAATTCATCAGCGTAAGTTTAGCAAGACAGGCGCTCCATGTTTCTCTACCAGGTTAACTCCAGACTCAGTATATTTTCTTTGAAAGCAAATAAATGCTAGCTTTCTAAAATGTCTTTGCAGAAAACAATTGAGTAATATAAAGTATAAGAGGAAGTTTCTCCAAAGGATGACCCTAGTATATTCATGCTCATTCACTGAAACATCACAAAGTAAATATAACACATAATCCCTCCCTTTGCACCTTTTGCATACTTAGTAGAAAGTGAAGGAAAGAAAAAAATAGGCAATTTTGCATGTCTGCATGTCTGGAACTACAATGATGGCTCTCTTTTCAATATTAAATATGCAAAAAAAAAAAAAAAAAAACCCTGCACACACTTTCTACAAGTAGTGTTCTTCTGAATTATACACCTTACCTATGTTTTTTCAACTGGTTTATGCTTACAGTCTTTATAAGAAAACAGGCCTTTGCCTCAGGACAACCTGGGTACCTGTGTGAAACAAAACACCACCTTCTTCAACACAGGAATTTCCAGACTGCATACTCCAGCCTCAGCAGATATGACAAGTTCAGATTCAGAGTTTTGAGGTCAAAGGTCTTCCAGAAGTCCTCCATATATGAGATTTTTAAGCTCCCTCAGGAAATCTATTTTGTGGATACTACAAGTCTGTCTAATAACAGGAGATAATTTCTTCTCATCTCTGGTAGAGTAAGGACAGTGAGATTCTCTATCTGACTTGCATTGTTATCTACATTATATCAGTGGCAAAACTAAAGAGACGTGAAAATGGTCAGCAAATCCATCAAATTTTTCATCTACCTGTTCATCCCTTGGCTATGCTCCACTCTCTGGGATAATGTGTTTCTGTACACACACACACACAGAGCACATAGGCAAAGAAAGAAAACTGCGTAAGAGCTACTTGAGGTAGAGACACAAGGACCATTGGCCAGAGCAATCAAGGCATCCTAGTCAGTGACAGAAGGAATCCTACTGAGTATCCTGTCCCTGCCAGGACTATGGACAGTCAGATATGCTGAGGCTGGAAGGTGGGAGGTGGAGACCGCCAATGCAGAATCGCAGGCAAAGAAAGTGAGATGTTCCATGCACACTTGCTGCCCTTGTGCATGGGTTACAGGAAAAATGATGAGTCTGTCTTTATGTCCTGGACCCATCTCAGCACATTCATCTGCAGATCCCAGGAGAGTGAACAGGTTTCAGTTGCAGCAAGTGAAGGGAAAAGCAGAAAGAAGTTGAAGAGAGAAAGGTGGAAACAGTCTGAAAGTTACACATTATAGGATTAGCTCAAATAAAGGAAAGCTTGGTTAGAGAAATACAGGAGATATCACTATCCCCCTCCCCTCAAGATCTCCCACTGATTCTTCTTCATTCCTCCTCTTCAGCAACAGTCCCTTTGACTTCATTCCCCATCTCAGACCTCAGCCTGCTCCCTAAAAAGACCCAGTCAATACCACCCCAAAAGAGTTTTGCTCCTCCAGACAGGGACAAAACAAGGCATCTTGGCTCCATGGAAACTTATGGTATTCTGAGTCTAGTGAAAAGGCTTGGACACTGAGTGGTCTCTGGTTGAGGCCATGAACAGCTGGGATAAATCCAAGAACTGCCTTGGCATTGATTTTATTTATTTCAAGGACTTAACTGTCCCTGGCAGCGACAGAGAGCAAGTGTGATTTACAATCATAATTTCTATTGTGGCCAAAGATAGATACTCTCTCCCAAGATTATTTTCACTTTTTCTTTTTCTTTCTTTTCCTTTTCCTTTTCCTTTTCCTTTTCCTTTTCCTTTTCCTTTTCCTTTTCCTTTTCCTTTTCCTTTTCCTTTTTTCCTTCTCCTTTTCCATTTCCTCTCTCCTTATGGCAATGCATTTTCTGCCTATGTCCTTTGATGTGGATAGCAAATGTCCCATTCATTTCTTTAAGGACAGGACTTATCAGTGTGTGGTACAGTGAAAGCCAGTAGGCTCTCCGTTTAACACGCATGGGCAGGGCATTTCACTGTAGGACTAAACCTCTCTCCATCTTTTCTAATTGAACCGTGTTGTACAGTAGCTACAGTGCATGAAGTAACACGGCATGATGTGTATTTTAATGGACACTGTAGCACTGGGATGGCAGTGAGACAAGGAACCGCACCCCCATCAGTGAAGCTGAAGGCACATCAGCGGCTGTGGTGGGCTGGTTGTCACATCAGATCAGCTAACCATCCTTACTGGGCAAGGAGGGTGTAACACACATGATTTTTTGATTAGTTTTGCCCTGAGTCACAAAGTGCTATGTTTTTCCTTCACATTTTTTCAAGCAGTTTCCTTTATGTCCTCTCTGGTAGCAGACACAGACATTCATTCAGCATACAATGACTCTTAGGCAGATAAGCATTAGCAGGTTTTGGCAGTAGCCTGTGACTTCATGTAACGCTGAAGTTCCCATGACAGGCTAAGCTTCCAGCACATCAACCTGGCAATGACAGTCCTATGTATCCTGTGACTTAGGGTGCTGCTCTGTCAGGGCCTTACTGCCATAACCCCAGAAAAAAATACTAGAGAAATTCAGATACCAGCTTTTGCCAAATCATCAACAGTATCTTTTCAGACAGAGACAGAAGAGGTAAGAAGCTATTCAACAAATTATCCACGTGACTTCTGGATTTTCTTACCAGATTGCTGCACAGTGTTTCCTAAGGGCCTTTCAATGGTGACAAGCCATGGACTCCAGTTACGCAGAGATGTTTTGCATGCTTCCATCAAAAATATCAATTCCAATGCACTTCTCATAAGCAACGTGTAGTGGGCATTGAATAGAGGATTCATTGAGCATGCAAAGGAAAGTTGCATCATAATATTTTCTCATGATTAATGGCATTCATTTTGTGTTACAAGAGGGACACTGTAATGACCCAGAATGCTGCACTTTATCAAAATTTCTATTTTCTTGTTTAAAGAACTGAAAAATAAGATTATAGAGAGCTTTGATTGGTTATAACTCTGGATTATTTTCCATTTAAGTACATTTTTGAATGTGAAATGGTAAGTAGAGTTAATGGTTACACAATATTGTGTCAGATAACACAGAAAAGATGGCAGAAGGGATCTATCAGCAGACCAGATAATTTCTAAAACAAAATAAGCTTCTGTTTAAAAAGAAGTTTCTTTCCTATATTGTTTATTTGATGGTATGGCAATCTGCCTGTTGTTATTTCAGGTGTGTAGTCTCCACCAAAGTACCTAAAATAAGCTCCATACACAGCCATATCCCTGATGGTGTGGCAAGAGAATGTGTGCGAAGAACAGCAAAACATGAGTGACTCTGGGGTCATAACAACAGCATGTGGTGACAGAAGTGGAAAAATATGATCATCAGGCAAAACAAACTACATTTACATCAACATTTCTGAAAAAATCCCAAGTTCTCATAAAACCAGAACATACTTACACAGCACAGACACCAGATCTTGTGGTAGCTAATGTATCTCAATGCTCATGAAATTTCATTTCTAGAATCTGGATTGCATGTTTACTTGTAAGACAAAGGCAAGTTGGGAGACATCACAGTATGTCCCTACAGTACAAAAGAAATATTGAAAAGAGACAGCCACTGATGAGATGCTGCATTTCCAATGAACAGTAACTTGATGTGATATCTAGTTCCCATAGTTTATTCACTGACATGCCTGTGTCCTAGTGTAGTCCAAGCACATACCTCCATTTTCCCATACAAATTATTAGATTCCATCTTTAAAGATATGGCATGTCTGGTAATGACAAAAATGGATTTGAGGCAGGAACAGTATTGTTAGGACCCAGTATGGTGACTGCACTGTAAAGCCTTTCAGATATCTAGTTTAAACCTTGTAATATCTCTTTCACAGGGTAGCAGCAGTTGTCTCTTTGAAGTCCATGGTGGTCAGGGCACCACTGGATGTTGTGGCAGGTCTCTTATCTTCTGACAGGGTTTAGAAAGGAAGCATTCTCTCCATGCAAGCAGGGACTAGATTTCTGTCAGAAACAGAAATGGGATTTCCAGACCACTGGCTTAACTTGGCTGGTTTTGAAATCAGCAGCATAATTCCCAGTGGCAGCAGAGTTTGGTCAGTGAGATTCAGTGAAAAAAAAAAAAAATACCAATGCCTGGTAATTGTAAGTGCATGTAAGTGCATGACAGTCCTTTGGATACAGAACAGTGCCTGCTTAGCTTTTGTCACTGTTTTGCATTGACAGGTTTGGGTATTTTCTTTGAGTTTTTTCTTTGAGCAAAAGTCAGATCCTCGCTATTAATGCAAAATACCAGAGGCAAATTACTTCTTACTATTTATAGTTAGTGGGCTTTTTATAGGTTTATTGAAAAAGACCTGTGAAATATAAATGAAATCTAAATCATTGCTTTCACTCTTCACATCTTGCCTGGAAATTTCTTCTGTATGGAAGTTTTGATAGACAAAGTCTTAACTGCTGGAACATGATACCTGTCAGAAGAACTGACACACACCACAAGAAGGAGAGGTGAGAATTGTTCCCTATCATTTCCCTGTCCTTTGTCCCATATTTTCTTTCACTTTCTTTTTCATTTATGCAAATGTTTAGGGTTTTTTCTGATCACTGAGAATTTTTCTTAACATATGAACCAACTCTGCAAAAATTGCTTATATGTTCTTTTTTTGTAAGCTTCAGTGGCCCCAGATTAAACTGCCAGTCAAATATATTTTTAGATTCGGAAGTTAATATATTTTGATAGGGAAGAAACGACTTTCCCTTTACTGGGTTAGCAGCAAAAAAACTCCCAAACTCTAGAACATAACTGTGCCCTAGCCACGTCTGCATTAAACCAGTAGAGAAGTTTCTTCTTATATAGAAATATTCATCTCAAGAAGAGAACCTACTGCAAATTACCATTTATAGAAGGAATCTGTTCCATCATTTGAAGGAGTTCTGCATGACATTAGGACAATCCCAGGCCTCAGATCACTTTGCAATAGATCTCAGGCAGCAAATTGAGAGTGTGCCTGCAGAGAGCCAGCAAAGAGAGGCTAATTTTCATGTGTCATGCCTCATAGGAAAGCAGGAAAGATTTTGTGCAGAAATTATTGGCTATGATTCTGAGCGACAGAGGCAGGTCAATGGAATAAAAATAAGCTTTTTTAGAACTCTAACTTTGCAGATTCTGCCACATTCCAAATGTTTTCTGACTTTGGATGCTTGTCCATCCTTTCTGTAATACTAATTTGCAGAGCTCTAATAATTTCATTGGTTGGTTTTGGATTTTTTATAATGATGAAAATATAAGTATCAAACTACCCACTTTACTATGATCAAAGAAAAATGTCATATGTATCAGCAGACATAAAATTGCTCTAGCAGAGTGTTGTGGTTGTTGCTGGAGGATATAGCCCCTATTATTCATATAAAACACAGTGCTGCCACAGGTCATTATCCCTAATAGCAGTAATCCTCCCTGAATGGGTTTATTAACGTGTCCTCAGCATCACTGTGGGCTGTTAATAATCTGGTGGTAGCAGCCTGCTTTGCTATATCTACAGCTTAACCTACACTTATTTCTGTCATTGCCTTTTTACCCCTCCACATTAATCATACTCTGAAAACATTTTCAATATTCTCTCTTGCAGCACACAGGAAAATGCCTTCTAATTGTCATTCTTAGTCTGCTTATTCTGGTTCTTCTGCATAAATATAATTGCAAAATCAGCAGCCTCCGATACCCCCACCCTCTCCATCCTCCTCCACAAGCAATTGCAGTGGTGGTCTCTTCCAGTCTTGTGAAGAGGGAACTACACTCTGCCTTCCATCTTAGGGACCCTGCCTGCACCTACACTCTCTGCCCGGGTACCACAGCACATTGTGGCCAGCACCCTGCTTCTTGGGCTGTCCAGAGAGGGTCCCCTTTCAGAGCATATCAGACTCCAGCCTGAAGCACTCCAGATGCTCCTATGACAACCCCATTCTGGGAGGAGTGGGATGAGCCTGCATGCTGATGTGTGCTGTGTCTGATGCATGCACCCTGATGCATGCTGATGTATCCTGATGCATGCTGGGTTTCACTCAGATACCATGTTGGGAAAAAAAAAACCAAAAAACTAGCATAAAAATGCAGCCAGGAACCAGGAAATAATCTCATCCTCTCAAGTCTACATGGAACCCCAGAATACCACTCACATAGTATAACATAGCAGATGTTCACTGTATATTTTTGTTCCATTTCAGCTTTATCTGAATTTTCTGTTTTGAAGAAAGCATCAATTACCCCAGCCAGTCAACTTTCCAAAGGCATACACCTCTTTTGATGGAAAAAGGTTTAAAAGTCCCCAGTTTTGCAAGCCTCAGTTTCCAGTTTACCTCCCTTTCACAGTGAAGGCTTTTCCCCCAACAAAAATAAATCTAATAAAAGATCTAAGTGTGAAAATTTCTGTCAGTAGTTCAATTAATCCTGCTGTTGAATTCTTGCCATCTTAGATAAGTTGATCAGTTGATGCTTTGCAGAGATGCAGCAGGAAAAATCCTAGCACTGATTTTCTTAATAGCTTTCCTGCTGTTTGGCATTGAATACTGTTAATATCTGGGTACAAAAACATGACTCAATTATGCAAAGAAAATACATATAATATTCCCTATAATTGTTCTGCTTAGATAGATTTTTTTATTTTTACAGATGAAACAAACTGACAAAAACAATCTTTGAAGTACTATCCTCATAGGCAGTAGGATAAAGGATATTATTCATAGTGATGTTCTTTGACACTTCATAGGAAGAGTCTTTATTAAAAAAAATCTCTTGAATTACCCCTTAGACAATATTAGAAGAATTCTTTGCCTTGCTTCTTTATTATGAACAGTATTAGAATTGTATAGGGTTGCTCTCCTTATTGTTAAACTTTCTGACACCTTTTCAATCTGCTTCTTTACCTTAATTCAGGGCCACAGGAAAGTAAATGCATCCTTCTCAGTCACCTACATCCACCATACCATATTTTAAAAAGCCAAGACATAGAGGATTGTTAGCTATATCATCTGCATTAACCACTAAAGAAAAAATGTCACCTAAATCCAATATAGAATAGATGGTCTCTTCAGCATTCAGGCAGAGATAACCTTTACATGGATACTATATATTAAGATAATTGTCAGTGAAAACAGGTATCAGTTAATCTAGCCTAGGTGTCAATTAGGTAGCTTCAATTTACTACTCTGCCACTGTTCACTGTATATCTTACTTTAGTCTTAAAATACAGTTCTTATTCAGAAGTTTGGAGAACAGATCAGTGCCTGAGGAAGTTCTGATGAAAAAATTGGCTGTGAACATGAAAGATACATGAATTGCTTTTGTCTTGTCTAGCTATCTCTGGTGTTCTTAGACTCATTTGGTTATAAACATGTTCTACTGTCTCAGAAGGTCAAAAGTAATGGAAAGAACAGAGATTTTAGTGTGCC
Source organism: Vidua macroura (assembly GCF_024509145.1). Lineage (NCBI taxonomy): Eukaryota > Metazoa > Chordata > Aves > Passeriformes > Viduidae > Vidua > Vidua macroura. Next base: position 25,736,437 of record NC_071611.1, read on the forward strand.
TGGAAGACATCCAAACAAATTATAGTTAGATAGATCTGTCTCCATGTAACTGGCTGTCCTATAATATGTTTTTTTTCTTCCAATGGCAAAAGATATGAGGATGGTAAATTATTAAGTGAGGTTGGTGAAACTCTGGGACAGGTTGCCCAGAGAGGTGGTGGGTGCCCCATCCCTGGAAACATTCACTGTCAAGTGGGACAGGACTTAGAGCAACCTGACCTAGTTGGAGATGTCTCTGCTCATTGCAGGAGGACTGGACTATACTATGTTTAAAGATCTCTTCCCACACAAACTATTCCATCATTATATGGTACAACAAAAAAGGTATTGTAAAGCAAAAACTCCCATAGCAATTTCTAAAGGAATAAAAGGTTTGTATTTCTATTTTATGCATACAAAAGACAAGACCATAGCCAAGACCTAAGTCTCTGAACACACCCCTGCAATCAAGAGTTGAATCTGAATCCAAACATCTCAGCATTCATGCTCTACCATTAAACTCTGACACTATATTCCAAAACATTTCAGACTTTGGGGATAACTTTGTTATTCTTAAAGTGACATTGCAAGAATATGCTGAAACTTAAGTTTCTTCTCTTCCCTACTGCTTTCATTTGAGCTGAAAATTGTTAGTTGAAAGCAACATTTTTATAAACTCAAAGCACAGAGACAGTATAGAAGAAAAAAAAAAAAAAAAAAGAAGAAAAACCCAACAACACCCACCAAACACCAACACCCCACACACAGTATCTTTGTCCCTTTAGAGAAAGCTTTGTACTAAGCTCAAACGATTGGTTTCCACCTTTCACAAATGCAATTATTTTTGTCCTGAGTAACATTAGATACCTTGAGTATATTTATGTTAAGCAAAGCAATAATTTGATAGTTAAGATGCACCAAGCCTACATTAGGAAGCTATGTTCTAGTAAGCAGGGATATTCAACTTTCATTTGAAGCTATCATAAGTAACAAATTATGCTTTATACTTCCAGGCACACACCTTCACAGTTGCTACAAAGTAAGAGCAGTGAAATGCTATAAAAGAAAGCAATGGTTTCGTTTATGGGTTCTCATCCAATACCCCCAACTTACTTAACTGGGACTTCATCTTGAGGCCACAGTAAAACCACTTACCCAACAAAATCAGAGGCAGCATTCAGAATGATGAATAAATACTTCTGACTAATTGTGTTAAACCCCCAAATTGCATGGGGTTTTGGCAGGTATTTTATCAAAAGGTGTTAATGCACTGGGTCATTAGGTGTGCCAGCTTATTTTTTTCCCTGAAGGGACTAAAGTGTACTAGAGGCAAGGATTTCCAAGGTTTCTGGGGAAGAACCACCTGTGATGCTTTAGAAAGACTTGTCTGTGATTTCACATGGTGTTCTGAAGGGCTCCATTGACATTCACTTTCACAGTGTTTTCTGACATTCACAGAGCACAGTGACGCTAGTGTAGTTATTTGTCCTTTTTGTTGGCCTTTCCATAAGATGTTTTGCACTTTTACATTTCAGTCTGAAACGAAGCCTGTCTTTAGAAACTCACAGTTAATGCTGTGAAACGGAAGGAAAGTTAGGCATTGGTGAGATGCCTCTTCAGACCACCCTCAGTATTTCAAAGCTGTGCTGTGCTACACACACACGATTTCTAGAACTATACAGCTAACTGCTCTTTTTTAAGAACAAAAGTCTGTGGATTTCTCTTTAATGCTCTGCTCTTCTTACAGGATCTTCAGCAAGTCAAAAGCTTATGTCCAAGAAAAATCTCTCCTCATGGTAACTTTTGAGAAGCAAGGATGCCATTTCAAATTGATAACTATGTGTGCAATAGTAAATAATTTAATATGCTGAGAAATACATGGGAAGTAACAGACAAACCAATGCCTCTGCAGTATTATTTAGCTCATTATGCAGGTTTATTCCCAGTGAATGGCACTTACACAGTTCTTGCCACTAACAGCCTAACAATGATTAAGCCAAGGTGTGTATGCAAAACAACAGTTAAAATATCTGGACAGTGTTTCTCAGAGGAAATATAGAATTGAAAATCTATTTTCCAAATTTTAGGTTTATAGCAAAACCAGTACCAAAGCTAGACTGAAATTATATCTTAAAGAAATTTCTTCCAGGTACACCTAAAAGAACATGTCAGGGTCATGTAGCTGTTTATTGCAACGGCTTGTGTTTGACTTGATTAAATGAAGGATTGTATTGATTGCATTTCATTTCTAACTGAAATGTTTTTGAAATTATGCCCACAGGGCATTGTTTTATAACAGGGGATTAGTCAAAGAAAGCCTTTGCAAGGGGACAAATCTTCACAGAATTAACCTATACAGACTCATAGAAGACACTCAGTCACTGGTTGCCCTTTGCTAGTGTCCAGCTTCTGCGTAATTTGGGAGCTGCCAGACTACCTCCCCTTTGTGAAAAAAAGAAACTGACTGTGAGATACCTAGGTGTTTTGAAAACAGATAGAAAGAACAAGATAAGGTGTGCCACTGCAACATAATTTGCGAACCCATTGCCCTTGTGCAGATGCACTGTGCTTAACTGTGCTTAAGGCTGTATAGAGGGCATCTGAAGTATATCCACTGGTACAGCCTAGAGCTCACAACACTTGCAAAGGAGAAACTGCAGTTTTCAGTCCTTTGTAGTCTTATCAATCTGTGAGAAGTTCAGCAAAAGGTTTTAAAATAGAAAAAGTAAGTGACTAAAATTGCTTTAGACAGCTGCTACGTGAGGTAGCAGATAATGAACCTACCCAGAGGTCACTAGAAATATTAGTATTTAAAAGGTCTTACATTTCACTAACTTTAGAGAAGTGTGTGGCACTGTCTGTTGCCTTACGGGAATGGGAGTCATAGAAATGGGAACGAGTAAATATATTTGCAAAGGGCTTTCAGCTTCTCTGAAGTATTTCTCTCACAGCATTTCCCCAACTCATCAGCATACCAGGCTGACACCCTACTAGGCTCTTGGTAGCCTCCCTCACTAACAGTCTTTGTCCAGGTCACAGCAAGCGACACATATCTAGCTAAGCACTACTCCTTCCACCCCTGCCTCTGTGAATCACACATTTAAAATTATAATGAAAATCCACATTCATCACACAATCTTCACTCATATTGTCATAGGTTGTGAATGTGAGATGTGGCAGGGGGTGTGCATTCTATTGCCATCTGTTAGAGGTGGGGCAGTTATCTTCTGTTAATTGGGCCACCTGTTAAAACCAGGTGGGGCAGTTTTCTTTATCTCTTCCACAACCAATCCTCCCTCTGGGAAATATCTTCTGTTAATGGGCCATTGAGTCTCACTGCATGACTGATAAAAGCTACACCATCCCATTGTGAGATGCTCCACCCAGGGGGAGGAGCCAAGCATTCCTACCTGGATATAATCTGAGACCGGGAACACCAGAGCAGCCTTTTCCCACTGGATTCCCAGAGGAAGATCTGGCCCAGCTACACCACCACTGGACCTTCAGAGGAAAACTCCACCCTTCTACAGGATCACTGCTTAAACAGAACCACATCTGTCACTCCAGGAAGACTGTAGCCACCATTTAATGACACTGCTACCAACACCCTGATCCACAGGGTGTCAGGTCATGTTCTGACTCTGTCAGTGCTGTTTTATATTACTGCATTTTTATTTTATTTTTTCATAATAAAGAACTGTTATTCCTACTCCCATATCTTTGCCCGAGAGCCTCTTAATTTCAAAATCATAATAATTCAGAGGGAGGGGGTTTACATTTTCCATTTCAAGAAAGGCTTCTGCTTTCCTTAGCAAACACCTGTCTTTTCAAACCAAGAGACATGTCAACAGCAAACACCAAAAAAAAAACAACCCAAACAAACAAATAAAACAGACAAAAAACTTTATCACAACACTGAATGAAAGTAGACAATTTACACACAATTAACCTCCTGTTCCTTCATCACAATTATAACAACAGTCGTTCTTTACAATCACTCCACCCTCACCCATTGTTCATTCCAAGTTTTGCTCATTACCGGTCTCCACTACCATCCTTATCTCAAATTCCTCATGCCTCATGTTAGACATCAAAAAAGATTGTGGTACTTTGACCATCTGAATGACAGATGCCCCACCAATGCTGTTCTGTCACTCCCCTCCTCCGATGAACAAGGGAGAGATAACATGACAAAAAGCTGATTGGTTGAGATAAGACAGGGAGATATACTCAGCAATTAACCATCATGGACAAAAAAAATAACTCAGCTTGGAGAAATTAATTTATTTTCTTGTTAATTCAATCAAAATAGGATATTGAGAAGTAAAACCAAGTCTCAAAAGTACCTTCTACCACCACTCCTTCCTTCACGGGTTTAACTTTATTCCAGTTTCTCTACCTCCTTCCCCATAGCAGTGCAGGAGAATGAGAAGTGGGGATTGTTCATCACACATTTCTGCTGCTCCTTCCTCCTCAGGAGGAGGTGGAGGAGTCCTTTCCCTACTTCAATATGGGATTCTTCAGCATGATCCCACAGCAGATAGTCCTCCATGAACTTCCACAGTGTCAGTCCTTCCCAGAGGCTGAAGTTCTTCACAAACTGCTCCAGCATGGGCCCCTTCCATGGAGTGCAGTCCTTCAAGAATGCAATGCTCCAGCATGGGTCCCAGTGGGTCACAAGTCAGCAAACTTTCTCCAGTGTGAGCTCCTCTCTCCATGGGGCCACCGGTCCTGCCAGGACCATGTTCCAGTGTGTGCTTTCTGTGGAGTCACAACCTTATTTTGACACATCCATATGCTCTGGTATTGGGTTCTCCATGACCTGTAGGTGGATATTGATTCCATCATCATTCTCCATTGGCCATAGGGGCACAGAAGTCTCATCACAGCATTCACATGGGGCTGCAGGGGAATCTCTGCTCTGGCACCAGGAGCACCTCCTCCACCTCCTTCTGCACTGACCTTGGGGTGTACAGAGCTGTTTCTTTCACATATTCTCACTCCTCTCTTCTCTGGCTGTAATTTGCTTCTGGCCAATAACTTTCCTCCACTTCTTAAATACTTTATCCCAGAGGTGTTGCCATAGACACTGAGGTTTGGCCTTGGGCGGCAATGGGTTTGTCTTGGAGCCAGCTGGCACTGGCTGTGGTGGACACAGGGAGAGCTCCTGGCAGCTTTTCAGAGAAGCCACCCCTGTAACCAAGACCTTGCATTGCAAACCCACTACTACTACATTTTGTAAAGATTAGTGCTGTAAAGCTTAGCTCTGTCATGGCTGTGGCTGGTACACAAAGACAGCACAGCATTTCTCAGAGATGACTCTCAACTGTCACATCAGTTTTGCCCTTAACAGCCTGTGGTTCTTTTGAAACTGTGTAAACATGGAACATGTGTATCTGTAGGTGCCACCATTACTTTTTTTAGCTTTGTGGCACAATTCTTTGCTGTTCTGGGCATTGCTTACAGCTAGAGAGGACTATGCTTCCCTGAAATTCACGTAAACTGTGTTGAGACAAAGTTGGCAATTAAAAAAACCCATTTTTTTACCATCTAATGTTACACTATTATTATGTTTAGAATTTAAGGTGTGTCTCCACGTAATTCAGGTAAGTGGCCATACAGTGGTATCTTAATATCAACTCTCTCTGTCTTCTAGTTTAACAAGATGGTCCTTTTTTGGCAGGGAAAAAAGAGGTACTTTGTGGGGGTTTTTGTACTAGGTCTTGTTGGACGTAAACAGGTACTACGTCAATGGGAATAATGTTTATTAATCTAACACTCATAAAGGTGTTGAAGGATTAATTATAAGGTTTAATTCACTGTGCTATAAATCACAATGTTTAAAAATCCAACTGGTGGCACACATTTTTTAGGGAGACATTCAGCATTTTAGATTAATTTTTTTTAGAGAAAAAAACAAATATCCTCTTTAGAGAAAGCCTTGGGAAATTTCAGTGTTTCCAAAGTTAAAGACTTTAAATCTTGCAGGCTACAATAAATTCAGGATTTTGTTTATATCTGTTTATTTCAAGAGAAGAAAATTACTTTCTAGCTTTCTAAATTCTAATTTTATATATATATAATATATATAAATATATTTAAATATATATATAATATAAAAATATTATAAAATAAAGATTTTATATCATGGGTTTGAAATTACATTAGCCATAGTGAGAATGCCGCTGATGTGCTAAGCAGTGCTGAGACCTCTATTAATATCAGATGTTGCATCCTTTTACCTGACGAGTCACTGTCTTAAAGAATACAGCTGCTCTTTGCAAATGTATCTGACATTTTTCTTGCATTTAAACACAAAACAAGGTAAGACTAGTGCTTCTCTCAGGAGGCATTTCAAAGGTACTTCAACAGCAGCCTGACAGAGAGTTGGTGCAGAATAACATTTTATTACAAAATTAGGCTAAGATTTTAGTACAGTCTAAAGGTAGGCAGTATGTTTTTTCCGTGGAGTTCCTAGACTGCAGGCATTCAGGTTTCATCCTTTCAAGAAACTAAATGAGCAGACTGAACCACTACATATCCTGACAATGCAGCTTGAGAGGGGGGAGGGTGGGATGGTAAGGATAGATAGATAGATAGATAGATAGATAGATAGATAGATAGATAGATAGATGCCAAATAAAAAATGTAACAAATTTTTAAAATCATAGGATATTTTGAACTGGAAGGAACCCACAAACACCATCGGGTCCAGTTCCTGGCCCTGCTCAGGACACCCCAAGGGTCACACCATGTCCCTGAGGACATTGTCCAAATGCTCCTTAAGCTCTGCCAGGCTGATGCTGTGACCACATCCCTAAGGAGTCTGTTCTGGTGCATAAACACACTCTGGGTGAAAAAACTTTTCCTGATATCCAACTTAAGCCTCCCATGACACGATTTCACGCCATTCCCTTGGATCCTATCACCACAGATAAGAAAACAGTGTCTTCCCAGCACTATATCAAAAGCCATATTTCTTAAATTTCATTTGGGAAAAAAATACAGTTCTCAAGTTTCTTCAACAATACGAAAGACACAAATCAGAGAAAGTAGCCAAATACTATTTGAAACATTCCACCACCTCTCTTTTTGCCAGCATCCACTACTTGTGGGCTCAGAGAGGAACACTTTGATTTCCAAATCCTCTGGCATGACCATAAAGCACTCCTTCTTGTTTGAATAGTGTTTGACCTGGTAGGAAGTCACACTTCACTGGCCCATCCCACTCCCATCATGCAACTTTAATGGCCTGCAGTAACAAATAGTTCAAGGAACACATACAACTATCTATCTTTTGGCTTCTTCACTCCCCTGTTTTTTTGGAAACTGAGACCTATTAAAACCATTAAATTGTCAGTATGACTGTCTCTCTCCTTCACCTACAACAGTTTCTTCAAAAATTGTGGCCATATTTTACTTGCCTGTCAAATATGGTTGAAGACTGAGAAATAAAAATCTCCAATAAATGCTGTGAAAATTCATGTTTTCATAGAAGATTAAAATTACCTTTTGAAGGGTGAGTTAATCACCTTTTCCATATCAAACCAGAGAAGCTTTATCTGGACTGTCTGCAAGCACACAATTGCTGTCCAATTGATCTGCATATGCCCATCTTTCAGGTAATAGTAATGTACTTCTGTACTCAAGTGGACCAGTGTGAGAGAGCAGCTGCGCATTACTTTTCCCAGACCTGGTCAGCTCCTGAGCTCGCGGCTTGGGTGCCTCGACTTCTCGTTGGGGTTGGTGCTGGCCGCTACTTCCGGGCGCTTCTGCAGCTGCGCCCTGGGGTGGGATGGCTGTGCATTGCCGTCGGCGCGAGGGAAGGAAACGAAGAAACAGGGAATTCGTCCAAATCCGTCCTCGTGGCGGCTGGATGCTTTATTGGTCGCGGGAGCCGTGATGGAGAAGCCGTGGCCACTTCCAACCTCGCATGGACGATCTGGCCCCAAGGCTGGGGAGCTGCAGAGGGATATAAGAGTGGGACGGGGGAGGACAGGAACCCTCCGCCCAATGAGCGCAGATGCCGTGGTGGTGACGTGGCCACAGTGACCAATAGGAACACGACATTGCTTTGGGGTGAGTGGGATCGCGGGAATGAGGTGACAAGCACGGGACTGCCGGGACTGGATGGGGGATTGGTCACAGGAGTGGCAGGGGAGAAAACCCAATGGCCAGCAGCCTGGGGCTAACTTCCGTGGTGGGGACGGGGGAACAAGGGGGATGCACAAGGATACATGGAACCGGTAAGCTAGCAAAGACTAGAACCCCAAATCTGAACCTAAAACCCAGGATGCAACATGAGAGGAACTGGGAAGGTACTGGGGTGGGAGAATGGCACTTCAGAGAGCAGCATCATGGTCATGGATGAGAAGATGTTACAAAGAGAGGGTTAGTAATGTTCAGGGCACACACAACACAAATCCTTCAGGAAATCAGGCTGTCTTTTTCAAAGGATTGTGGTATGACACATATAAACAGAGATAGTAGGGAGGAATGCAAAACACACGCTTTGTGTTACACTGATGCAATAGAAATACATTTTAACTCTCTGCCATATTGAAAAGAAGTGACACTATAAATACTGATCAAAGAGCAGAGTACTGTCATCCTATGGAAATAGTCTTGGTCTAGACATCTGAGCGGACTTAGCTTATAAAGACACCACCCTCAGACGAGAATTTAATGAGGGCTTTCACAGCACACAGGCAAACTCAGTAACTGGATCATTCAAATGTCTGAGCTGATAGTGAGCAGCTCTGCATTCTCTGCATCAGGAGGTTAATATCATACAAACCAGCAAGAATTCAGGATCTCCAGAGCCTGAATTAAAAAATCTCTCTCACAAATTGCAGGCCCTCAGTCCCTGTAGTTTTGTTGACTAGAGAAGAGTCACATTGAATGTGAAGTGTGCAGCACCAGTGACCTCAATCAGAGTAGATGTTACAGCTAATTTTTTAATCAGAATTTGCTCATCCAAAAGCCAACCATTAGAGCAGCCAAGCACTATGTGCCATCACTAGCCTACTACTAATGCCCTATAGACTGCTAAGAAATGGGGGATCTTCTCCAGGGGACAGTATCATGTCAGTATCTGAAAGAAGTTTATGCCCGGTTTGAAAGTAGATAAAAGTCCATCACTCCAGCAGCTTTATTCTACACAGCTTTATGAAGGAGAGCCTTCATGTATATAGAAGAGTTTGAAGTTCTGTATCACATCCACACCACCAATTTTCAGATATTCCCTAAGCTTTAAAATAACACTTTCCTCCACTTTAACTACCCTGTCCAAGAGAGTTTTATGCTTTTCTCTTTCAATATATTTTATTATATAAAATATTTATTGGGTATATGTATACCAAATTATATTGGGTAAACATGTAACCTCTGTCAAAAAATGTCAGGAAAAGTATGGGAAATAACCTACCATTTTATGGAATGCCAAATATTAGCATAAATCTATTAAAACAAATTTCTGTGAAGCTTGCTGCTTCTACTTGGCATGACTGGCATAATTCAAAGTACTATTGACTCCTGTAATCTGGACAAAGTCCTATCAGTATAATTTCTGCATTTTCTGCAGTAAGACAACAGCTGGCAGCCTTGGAAAAACTCTTCCTACATCCAAACGTTGTAGTTTCAGTTTTCAAAGTGAAGTCATCACCCTGACCAAATTTTTCTAAATGTGGCATAGCCTGGTAGTTCAATGTTTTTTAAAAAGGAGCTGTATTTATTTGCAGTTAGAGAATATATGCCTGCCAGCATTTAATTAAAGTTTAATCACATTCAGTAGTACCATAGAACTGTACTCCAGCATTCTGGAAACATACTGCTGAAAATCCAAATGGTCTCATTAAAGATCCTCTTTACACTTCTGTATTCTGTGCCACCTCTTCATTTGCCATTGTGGGCAAGGGCTTTCTGGGATATTTGCAACTCAGGTGATGAGATGTTTGAAAAGAGCAAGAAGTATCCTGACTACTCACTGTAAAATACTGTTGTGGTTTAATTTAGTAGGCAGCTAAACACCACACAGTCATTCACTCACTCTCATTCACTCACAGTGGGACAGGGGAGAAAATTGGGAAAAAGGTAAAACTTACGGGTTGAGATAAAGACAGTTTAATAGGACAGATAAGGAAGGAAAAATAATAATTAGAAAAAGAAAATGCAGAACAAGCAATGCACACCTGCTGACCACCTCACCACCTGTTGACAAGTGCCCAGCCCATGCCTGAGCAGTAGGTTCCCACTTACTACACTAGTCCCCCAGTTTTATTGTTCAGCATGATGCCATATGGTGTGAAACATCTCTTTGGCTAATTTGGGTTAGCTGTCCTGGCTGCCTCCCCTCCAACTTCTTGTGCACCTGCAGCTTCCTCTCTGTCAGGACATGAGAAGATGGAAAGTCCTTGACTTAGTGTAAGCCCTACTCAGCAACAACTAAAACATCAGTGTGTTATCAACATTATTCTCACACTATATCTAAACCTAGAACTGTACTACCTAATAGGAAGGAAATTAACCCTATCCCAGCCAAAACCAAGACAAACAAATAATAGAATGAAGTCACAGTCAACTTTAATCTATAAAATCAAGATTTAACCTAATACACACAGGCAGGACAAATGACAGCACTTAATATGTGGCTTCTACACTGAGAATGTAAATACAAGCCTCATGGCAGGGGATAAGAAGGGAAGAATCTTAATCCAGAGTTCATAGTGACCATTTTCAATTTCAATGTTGTACAGAGGGCCCCCATATTCCCATAGGCATATTTCTGACTCCCAGAGTTGTTCCTAGCACTTTGTGCATTCAGCCTAGTTTTAATATGTTCAAAGGATTAAAGGGACTGGTTCAGAGAATTAAAAGGAGTCATTATTCTCTTGATCATATCATAAGCCAAATATGGCCAATTCTAACAGAGCTGAGATACTGTTAATGCTAAAAAGCAGCTTTCTAGGCAATAGCTTCAGAAGGTGTACGTTCACCAACTAAAACCCTAATGGGTGACCTTGCACAAGTCTCTTACTTCTTGCCCCCTTCTTGCCGTCTTACTTCTTGGAGAACATAAGTGTCTTGCTACCCTACAGAAATACAAAGATAAAATGAGAAAGGCAATGGAAGTTGGCAATGGATTGCACACTTTTGACATTTTCCATGATGAAATTTTTGCTAGATAACAACCAATAGACTATTGGTCTAGGGAATGGCCTATAGTTGTTTCAGAGGAGGTTTAAGTTGGACATTAGAAAATGGTTCTTCACCCAGAGTGTAGTAGGGCACTGGAACAGGCTCCCCAGGGAAGTGGTCACAGCACCAACCTGACAGAGTTCAAGAAGCATTGTTCTCAGGCACGTGGTGTGAGTCTGGGGGACGTCCTGATCAGGGCAAGAAGTTGGACTTAATGATCTCTGTGAGTATCTTCCAATTGAGGATATTCTGTGATTCAAAAAGGCAAGATAAAATGCAGCCCTTTATAGTACAAAGGTAAATGTTAAAACTACAAGTTATGTAAGACAGAAGCTCATTAAAACCAAGATGACCTGATCCATGTTCAGAGGCTATTCAGGCTCCAAGATGTTGTTCTGGTCACTTAAAAAAATGCTTACAAATATTACTGCTAACAAAAGCCTTAATACTGTGGGCTGAAAGATTTGATAACAACATAATTTAGAAATTACTATTATCTTCCAGTTTCATAAAGCCACAGCTGAAGTGAAATCCTGCCCAAGATGGATAATTGTGGGAGGTGTCAGTCACTCTGCCTTCAGCTAGAACAAAGTAGAGTTGGGCTCTAGAAAAAGCACATTAACAGATCAAGGAAATTAAACTAGCTTGTAATTTACATGTGTGCTATTCCATAAACATGCTCACAGTAAACTCATTCCTCCCATCATTTTTTCAAATACTGTTTTTCTTTCTGCTGACCAGTGATTTCAAGCACATCACACTTTTGGCCTCTTCCTTCCAGAGACAGAATGAGCTTCTGCTGCCTGTGCCTCATCAGTACATCGCAAGGTGACATGACAACCACCAGCTTCAAACAGTGCCAGGCAGTGTGAGATGAATAACTTCTCCCTAAACTGAAAAGTGGTTTGCTCAAAGCTAAAAGCTGTATTGATAAATTATAGATATTAAATCTGCAGGAAGCCATAGCATTCCGAACTTACTCGTGGTTTCATTGATTTGCAAGCAGAGCAGGTTTCTAATGGTTCAAAATATACTCAAATATATCCAGACTACAGTTCAGCTAAGCCCCTGAATTAAGAGGTAGTCCAATCCATCTGTTCATGCCTTTCATAAACACTGAAGAAGACAAAGCATAGCACAGCAATTCTGAGAAAAGCACCTTTCCTCAGGGCAGTTAAGTAGGTCTTAATGTTCAAAATTTGGGGGTGGTGCTCTTTTCACTGAAAACTAACACTCCTTTGGTAGGCAAGATTTGCTTTATAGCAAATCAATTTTCTCTAGTTCAAATCAAATAATGAGAACATCAAACCTAAGCATATTATTCCCAAACAATACATAAAAAATAATTTTAAAATTCCATTTTGGAATAACCTTATATTCCTAAATCAAATAATTTACAAATAAAGCCCAGCAAGATTTATAAGAAGCAGAAATTACATACTAGCCTAACTGCTGCTGTTGTGGAAAGAAAATAAACAAACATTAAACAAAAATAATCTTTCAGGTCTGAAACAGAAGAAGTAAAATGTCAAGACAAGTACGGGTAAAGAATAATTGCTCAGTTTCAGCTTAATGGTAATCAAATAAAGACTGGTCAGGTTGTATTAATTCAAAAGAAGAGCATATGCCTTAAAGTAAGTCTGGTTTCTAAATGGTAGCACTAAATGACTAGTAGCAAAGGCAGTAGGCTTGCAAAAGACTGATGGACTGTTTTCACTGGTGGAACGTGTATTTTTATTCCCATAAATAAATCAGTAAAAAGTACTGGCACTAGCTGCATATTCCATATTCTTTCACTTTTTGGCTGTTTGTCCTCAGTAAGTAACTTCCTAAACTATGACTTACTTGACTTTAGACTGAAACAAGACTACAGCTTTCTTCACTCAGGAGATTTTTCCCAGACTGTTGAGTGTTTTCTTTGACATTTATTTTTAAAATAGCTTTTAGTAAGATTGAGCTCACAGAAAGTGTATATCTTGTTAAAACATTTGAGACTACTACACTAGTTTTTTTCAGACCTGGCTTTTCTCCATTAAAGTTCAATGAAACACTGTCATCCAATTGCCTGCTTTGCAAGGTCATGAACCAATTACACAGATTTCTTTACAAAGTGAAGAAAGCTTTTCTTAAAACTCTGCAACACACAGCTCTTCCAGCATCAGTAGGCAAGTAATCCTTCAGCTGGCTCAGCTGAGAGAAAGATTTGTAAACTCTATGCCCAGTGTTATTGTTTGTTTGTAATACCGTAACACTTAAAGGTACCATCTGGGGAATAGGACCTGTTTGTCTAAATAGTGCATTTACTCATGCATGGGAAACAAAGGTCATTTAAGAATAAGCTGGAATCTACACTATACACACAACTTACTGTAAGAGATACTAGAAGCAGAGATCAATAATTATTAAGAATCTCACACTATTTCTATGTTTTCTATGTAGTTCCCCAATGTCAATAGCAATTGCAGAACTAAAATTGAATCAGAATGACAATACTGCTCATTACAAAAATTCTTTTTCCAAGTAAGGTATTTTGCTTGGAAAATCCAAACAAGCTCTTTTAGTTCCCTCATGCTTAGCCTAACTATCATCACTACACCCTTCACAGGTTCCACAGTTTTTAGGATCGCCAGAGGACTAAACTGTAGCTTTCAACTGTCACTTGCAACCAGCAATAAGCCTACAGCAGAAAGACTAAGTAAGAATGTTATGGTCAGATTTATTATTCTGTTTGGTTTATGATCCTTTTTATTTACAATTTATGCATTAGTTATAATAAAAACAGGAAGTGATACTAATAGAACAACAACCAGTATGTTGCCACAATGCAAGTCAAGGATAGGTCTTGTACACAGAAGTTTATACAAGAAAATAAGTTAAATCTAATAGTGTGATACAAGAGTTGTTAAACACCCCAAAGACACTTACTAGCACACTGTAATTTACACTCGCCTTAATGACATGGCTTGGTTACCTAAATGCCTTTTGATAAAAATTTCCAGTAATAAAATCCAGAATTACATAGAATGTGTTCATAGACAGTCCTCAAGTTGAGGTCTTGTTTTCAAAGTACACCATATAGGTCTCATTTTGTGCCTTTTATTTGCTTTTCCATTATTTCCACCTTTAATCCAGCCAATTCCACAATTAATATGTTTCCTGATATTCCCACTGATACACAAATACAGTATTTCAGGCTCCAAGCAGAAAATAAAGGTATGAACAAGCCAGCCCATTTATTGATAAACTAAGGCAAAAAGGAGCTAAACAGTCAATATTTCTCAGATGTGTGTTGCAATGCAACCCAGAAAAAGGTTCATGAATATCCTATTATATTCCGCACTGATGCATTTCCCGTAACCCATTTTGTTATTTCTCACATTCTGCAAGTTTTACAAGTTGGACCCATGCAATTAATCCCATTTAAAGAGTAGTCTGGTTAATTAATGGAACTACACTTCATGGGAACACCTCTGACTAAGGCAGGATTACAGCTCTGGGCTCCCCACACCTCTAGGTTGAGTCATTCAACATCCCTTCCACTCATACCCAATATAGATTCTGTTGGTCAAGTACAGGGCTCCAGAAATTAGTCAGATATCAGCAAATGAGTACACTTAATGTAAAAGTGAAATCAAAACAAAACAAAACAGGGGATGTCTCTAAATTAAAAGAATGAAAGCTTCACGTACTTGTTTTGGAATTCCTCAGAAAAGCAGCCACTACCTCAAAGTCTGATCCTTTTAAACAGCTTCCAGCTTTGGAAACACAACTCATTAAAATTCATACATTTTCATATGTGTGTTTGGCAAAGGATGTTTGGCTTGGCTTTTTAGTCCTTTTGTAATCTGTTTTCTATTTAATTTTTCCTTGGGCCTTTTTAGTTTTATCTAAATTGAAGCCACGTCATGCTGTCTTTTTTTTTTTTTTTTTTTTTTTTAATAATCAAACTTTATTCCTGCATTAATACCACAATTAACAACTGAGTTTTGTTCTAGGATTATGTTGGTACATAGAACTTCAGAGAGAAGAAGTGACATATTAAAGTATTCTTTGGGCAATTTCATGTACAAACTGTATGGTGTGAGACAGACATGATAACCTGATTATATAGAATTTCTGTTGCCTTTTTCAGGTAAAAAATATTAAGAGTTTAGTAGTGTGTTTCATTCAAGTGCATTTTCCCACTTTCCTCGTCTATATATTTGTTCTGTCTGATGTCTAAATTGTATAGAAATGATGTATTAAAAAGGAAGAGAAATCTTGACAGTTTGTTACCCAATATTCAAGATAAATTAAATCTCTTTTTGCAAAGTACTTTCAGCACTGAGCTTATCAGATCACTACAGACTGAACATTTGCAAGACTGGGAGCCTCTGGCTACAAGGCAAAGTGTTTCCCGAAGTTATTAATGTCTGCCTGTGAGGAAAGAAAACAGTGCAGCACTTAAAATTAGTACAGAAAATAAAAAAGTTTAAGCTCAGTTAGTTGCTGTAATGCCAGTGATGATGAATTTAAAGATAGCCTGAAGACAATCGCATGTCATACTGCAGGAAAACTAAACTCTGGAAGGCTAACTGTTTATGTTATGTCAAGATGGTAAGCTGATTTTATCATTATAAAAGGGGGGAGGGGAGGGGAGGGGAGGGGAGGGGAGGGGAGGGGAGGAGAGGAGAGGAGAGGAGAGGAGAGGAGAGGAGAGGAGAGGAGAGGAGAGGAGAGGAGAGGAGAGGAGAGGAGAGGAGAGGAGAGGAGAGGAGAGGAGAGGAGAGGAGAGGAGAGGAGAGGAGAGGAGAGGCACTTTTCTGAAACCAATTTCACAATTAGTCCCTATTAAAAGTATTTTGATCTGCAGGTGCAGAGAATAAAATCATGATCCTTTTGGATGAAACTAAACCAGAGAATATACTCTGAGACTACAGCCAATACTCTTTAAGCTCCAATGGACTTTCAGCTCACAGGGCCAGATGTGAGCTTCTCAAAAGTGTAATATACAAATATACATATACACAGATCATCCACAAAATGCACATAATTTGGATGTGAAATATTCAACACCATACACATTTTGGTATATGTAGATGTTAGGAATGATCCTATAATTATATTTTAAAGTATTTAAAAGTTACTCAGCCAGTATTCATTATTTAGATAAGGGTGGGGGGAGGGCTGTATGATTTTTGGCAAAATCAAAACTCCATAGACAAGAAGGCATTAGCCGCATGCAAGGACCTTAGCAGAACTAACCAGCTCATCTCTTGGAGAATCAAGATCTTGGTCAAGCACCTGGTAAGAAAACTCAGGTGTGATAGTTCAGCCTCTACAAAGTCCCATTTTGTTTCCATGGCTTTAGGCACTTTAACTCAGTTTTTCTTCTACACAGCCAATAGCAACCATGTCAGCAGATGCAGGTCTCTGGTTGAGAACTTTCATTTGCTTCTGAAATAAAATATAGTTGAATTCAGAGTTTGACCTTGTCTTTTTGATCAACACATGCCCTTCTAAGAAGCACTTCCCAGGATTATCAAGCAGCTATCCAGTTAAGTGAGTGTCAGCATCCTCTGTCACCCCACTTTCTTTCTCCTCCTTCCTTCTCTTGCTCCTACTTTTGTTTGCTGGTTCCCACTCCCTAAACACACATTAAAATCCTTCCTGAGCTGATTCATATTGCTAACCCAGTGGAAAACTGTTTTCTTTTTCAGAGGCAGATGAGGGATGACTAAGCTAATGTTCCATAGAACAGGTGAATTAAACTAACTCACGGGGACGAAAGGGACAAAGACAAATTGAAGACAAAAAATACATAACCACAATAGTTATGAAGAGGAGGAAGCCCTTCTTCTTCAGTAGCTTTCACACTGGGACACCTGTAATGCTCAGTTTCAGCCCAGTTACCCCCCAAACCCCATACCTTTTAGAGCATTTTACAGATAGAAACTCGAACACACAACACTTGCAAACACAATTCATGTGCTTCAGAACTATGTTGCTACAGACAGATCATAACAAACCACAGCCTACCTCAACTTCTCCCACCAGCAGTGAGATGATGACCTATCCCCCATCTCTGTTTGCCCTCAGCTGGGCTGCATTTCACATCTCATGTACGAGTTTTTGGTGACCCTTCCCCAAAAGGGAATCCAGCAGAGGTTTTGTACACACAAAAATAGATGTTATAACCCTTCTATTATCTACCTTAATAATCACCCCCCTTAGGAACCATGGGAATCAAAACCTTCACTGTTCAGTTAATGGATCAATTGATATTACAAAACAGGAATCCAAGCAATATAGCTTGGATATTTCTAGTACTAAGTATATGCATAGTGTGCTGAGCCACTTGCTGTCAAAATCAGATTGATATTATTACTGTTGTGTTATTTCAGGGAGACTTTTGTGTTTCTTCTAATTCCAAGGTTAATGTTTTGCTGTATTTCTCCATATCTGAAATCTTAAGGGTTTAGAACAAAGGACTGATCATCAGCTTTGACAATTTTTTTCCATCAGCTTTTGTAAAGCAACTCAGTTGGCTTGTCTAGGCTGGAAATTTTTGTCAATATATGCTGATTTTTACTACAGACTGATGTAGTCAGTACCTGCCATATAACCCTATTCTCATACAAACATATTTTTTCTAGTTTTAGTTTATATTATTTTAGACATATACTATCAATAATTATTAGGACAGAGGATACTACTTCTTAAACCCACATGACTACAGAAATTTAACATCACAATGTAATCAGTAAGACTTCTCAGCACTCACAAAGCCTAAGATGCTCTAACAGCTTTCTCTTCTGGTATCAAGTAGAAACCCCTAGGTGAACACTAAGGAAAATTAGACTAATAAAAAATTTTGCCTTCTTAAAACTAGCAGCACTTTACAATTACACAGGTCTTTAGTGCAGAGGTATAGAAATATCCAGATTGTTTCAACAGTATGAAAACTTCTGAATGTCAAAACCCAGTTTATTTCTTTGTGAAACTGGAGAAAAGAAGCCTTATATTGATCTTCTTGCTTGATACACTGTAATCCTATAAACAGGAGATTCTTTAAAAAAAATAAAAGAAGCAATTTTCCTTAGGCATGAAGGGCTGCTGTGTGCAACATCCATTTTGCACACTGTTTTTAAGGGAGGCTGGGAAACGAAAGAGCAGGCAACAAAGTAGTAAGAAAACAGTACAATTGTGAACAACTCTAACAGAGTGAGTAGTGCTGGCTTCTAAACCCCTTTTTTATATAGTTGGGAAAAACACAGCAAGAAGCAACAGGGTAAAGGTGAAGACAGATAAAATAGTCTAACAATGTGATTTGCTAAATTTGGGAATAAGCTACCTAGTGAAAGGTAGCCTCTCTTCTCCTGTGCTTTTGAATCAAATTCAAATGTCTTTCTGAAGTGAACTCTGAAAGATATTCACCTCAGCCATGCACCAGTCTGCAAGTGAAATTCAGTGGCCTGTGTGGGATTAGTTTAGAGATCCAGTGATCTGTCCCAAACTCTGCAGAACTGTGACTGACACCAAATGAATTAGAAACAGGATCAGGCTACATAAGTTCATTAACTTAGCGAAAAGAGATCTAATGAATAAGTCACTCTACAAATACCCAGCACAATTATTTCTATTTGCACCCTCAAATGCTTCTCACTCCAGCTGCTTGTCAGGCAGACGAAGCCTGTCATTCACTCCTTTATAACTTTACCCATTGTGCAAAACCTCTTTTCTTCTACTGAGGAACCACTTATTTTGGTCTTATGGAGAAACCTTTAAGAGCTGAGAGAGGGAAAGGGAGCCTTTAGCTCAAAACAAAGGGAAATAGGGCTTCTGCCAGCAGGATGCTAACAAGTAAATGACAATTTCTGTATTTCTAGGATCTGAGAACAATCCCTGCAGGCCTGTGTCAGTTTCCTGCCCTGTCAGCCTTCCACAATAGATCATATCTGCTTGGGAGAATAAAACCTTCCTTCCCCAAAAAAACAGCTCAGCTAGCTCCCAGGCTTGATGTTCCCTGGCCCAGGCCATCCAGCGTGCTACCCCTCCACAACCCTGAGGCTGGCTGACGGCTTAAATAACAGCAAACTATATCTGTGCTGAAACAATCAAGTACCAATAATGGCAAAGGCAGAGCATGGAGTACATATTGTGTGGACTCTGTTTACCATTTAATGTTCTGCATTAATAGTCACTATACTGTAAGATAAGGTAAGGTCTGTGACAGATGGAAACATGAGTTGAATTTGTACTGTGCCTTACAGCACCAGAGAAGACCAAGGATGGCTGCACTAAGGCAAGTCATTTAGCATCACAAACTAAGCCAGCTACAGGGAGTTCTTTCTCTAAGCTTTCTAGGCAACTCCTCTTGATTGGCTGGGAGGAGACAGGAAAAATCACTTCTGTGCAAATCAGATCTATTAAAGCTGTCTCTGCAAAGGCCAGCAGGAATTTTCTTCCATAGAAAAAACAGAAAAAGAAAAAGAGGAAAAAAAATTAGCTAGCTCACTCACAAGGTGGAGGAATTCCAGAGAGAGCAATTCTGACACATGTGCCCTCCTGCACCCTATGGGCACATTACATATGAGCGAAAAGATCATTAGGAATTGAACATACCAATTGATACAACATGCCAAGACCTCTTTCAGAAGCATAGAGGGAAGTCACTGCACCTGTGATATTCAGGACTTTCTCTGAAGAACCATAATTCAGAGTCATCATGACAAGTCTTCTTTTAGCATTTTTCTAATGACATTTTTCTTCTACCTGCTCCCTTTAATTTTTTTAATTTCTGGACAACCATATTTGTAATGGAAGAGAACAATCACAGAAGAAGCAATGAGGTACATCTGTCTCAATTACTGCTTATAATATGCTGTTCTAAATGCAGCTTGAATTCTGTGAAAATGCATTGCTGGGACATCTCTAGTGATCAATGCTATTGGTATCAAGGGAAGCATCAGTTTTGCCCAATTCATGTAAGAAGGAACCTCCTGTTGACTTCCAAGAGGATTGAAAATTTTTATACTTAGACCTCAGAGTAGAAAGAAAAGTTAGGAAAAAAAAAAAAGCTTTCAGAGCCCTTGCAGTCAAATTTGCCAGTGAGATAAGCAAGAGTTCCTCCTTTACATGTCCCAACAAACATTCTTTCTTTTTACATGGTCTTGTATGGCATGTTTCATAATCATTCTATGATCATTCTTTAGTACAAATAATTCCCTTTCTTAATTACTACAAGGCAGTAAATAAAGGAATAGCTCTTTCTGTGGCAAGAGCATCTAAAAATGTAGGAAGTGTTCTTTTTTTACGGAACTGACCTCTTGTTTAATAAAAACAGAAAGATCATTTATTATAAGTGATCCTTTGCCAACAGCCCCTGTGCCTGTTACCAATTTCAAACATTTTACGTTCTCCCTCAAGAAAGGCTTTGTACTCTTTCCCACTCATTAGAAGATTGCTATTATAAATAGCACTTCCAGCATTAATATTAAACACAGAAAGAAATACGTTGAAACCAGGTTATGGCTGTAAGGCAAACTGATACAAGCCAGGAAATTCATAAACTAAATCCAGCCCTGGCTGTTGTGAAAACAAATACGTGGGAGTTAGCAAGGTGCCCAGGGAGAGTGCAGAGTGTGCATTTCCTGGCTTTTGTCAGATAATGTCAAAACATCAACCTGACCCAAACATTAGATTTGCCATTTTGAAAAAGGGTGTTTAATGCAGGAAAGAGAGGAAGGCACACCTACCTACCTTCCTGTAGTCCCTTCCCTGGATTCAGGGAGGGATGGCATGTGACCACAATGCCTGCCCTGGCCCACAGGGACAAGAGAGCATGAACCCACCAAGCTAGTGACCCACCAGCACCCAGGATGAACACCTCACAGCACGTGCATTGAGGGATGTCCACTGGAGTGAATAGTCTAATTTGTTTGGTTTGTCCTCACAGAGAAAAAAAAAAAAAAAAAATCAAGATCTTTATCCTAGGCATGCCAAAATTCTCTTTGTCTTCACCTCATGAGCATCACAAGCTCTTTCAGGTGGAAGGCAGGTGTGCAGGCTGGGTTGAAGGACCATGCTGCTGTGTTGCCCGAGAGAAAATGGACTTGATAGGTCAAAGGGTCTGCCAGGGCTGGCATAAGGCACATCAACCCCTTTAGACACCCTGGTGTAACACAAGAAACAAAATGCCCTGTTCTTCCCTAGCAGAGGATGCTTGGGAACACACTATCCCTCATGCTGGAGCACAGCTCTTCAGCTTGGCAGGAGCTCTGTGCATTCCTGTGGGCTCAGGAAGCCTGTCCCCAACTAGCTAGAGGTACTAGCTTTGCCCCACAAGTGCTCCAGCAGTGTTCCCGTAGCTCAAGGAGGCAGAAAAAGGGTGAGCAGTCTGATAAATGTTCATTTTGTTCAAAAAGTTAAATTACTTTGATGAATATTGACTTGACAGTCATTATTGTAGCAGATTTCCCCAGTAGGCAAAAAGACAAACTGAGGGGGATGGGAACTTACCTAGAAATAGTTCTGGTTTTATAGAAACAAGTTTTCTTGTTCCCATATGGAAGTTCCCATATGGAAGTTATATGTGTAAAATCAGTGGGCTCTGGTATTTTTTCTAGATCAAGAAGGTGGCAGCTGATCTCTGCATTGCCCAAGAGGGTGGAGGAAAAATATCTTGGCCTAAATCCTTTTCTTTTAAGCAACACATTTGGGAAAAAAAAAGTTTCAGTATCATAACTAGTATTTGATTTAAACTAGGTTAATTAAATGGCTTCATACCTCATATAATTAAAAACACGCTGTACATAGTTGTATTGATACTAATTCCTGTCAGTTCAAGTTAAATTGAAAAGAGGTTGAATCAAGCGGTGCTTGGGCTGTTGGTGCAGCTTTTTGGACCAGATTGGCAAGGACACACCATCTCCTAACTGAGTGCAGATCTCATACAGCATACCCTGAGGTCACAATAAATATTTAATTGTATGACTTGTATTTTATCTGACTCAGGAGGCTGACAGAAATACAGGTGGTCAGCTGAGTGCAAGCTGAGAGAAAGCAGGTGAGTCAACCTCATGCAGAAGTGTTAGCTCATTATTCTATGATGCCCAGTCTTTGAATGAATACTTATTTTATAACCCAGGAGAATAATGAGGAGACTGCTTATTGAATTAAAAGTTCCCAGCTTCTAATTAGAAGGAGAATAATTGCAGTGTCATTTGTAGGGATCTTAGTAATTTATTTAATTTTCAAGACAAGTATATTTGTGCTGTATAATTTTCATTCATATGCCAACCAAAACAGGACACTTTTTTCAGTCCTTGTGCTACATGTTTTCCTTCACTTTAACCCTCTGTTGAAACCACCTGAGACAAAAAACACATAACAAAGGAATACTGAACTTTGAAAGTGACAAAATGGAAAATTTAAGATGTTTCAGAATTTTCCATACTTTCTTTGGTTGGGTTTTCTTCCTCCTAACATAACCTGTTATTCTTTGAAGTAGTGCAAACTCACTTCTTCAGCTGTCATTTACTTATTTCATTGGTGCTTTGCAGCAAAAAGAAAGAAATAAATAAACCAATGATTCCTTCAGAATTCCACTAAAACATTCTAACGATTTACTCATGGCCTGGAGCCTTTTTTGATATTTTTGGTATGAAAAAAAAAAAAAAAAGAGCCTTTACTTTAGGCTCTAAGACTATATTGGAGACAATATGATCTAAGTGCACACTACATCAAAGATGAGACTTCAATTAATTCCAGAATTGTTTATTTAAATGCAAGTTTTTCATTGGCAAGCTGCCACTGAAAGACCTCAAGAGGAACATGGAGGCAACAAGGGGAATTCCATTATTCCCACCCCACAACCTCTTCTCCCACGTACAGGACTAACACCAAGAAAATAAACCAGTCACCAAATATAGCACAATGGGCTTTTTCCTCCTTAATTACCTTTAAAATTCCCAGCTGAGCACACAGACCTCACACAGGATTTCTATGCTATGTATTAGCACCGGTTCAGCTGAGTGATGAATCTCAGAAAATAAAACGCTTCATGATGGAGCTGCTGACACAGCAGAGAGCATCCCTACACAACAGTGTAGTTTCAGAGGGGCAGGTTCACCCCTATCCCCATTCTCATCCCCATTCCCATCCCAACCCAGCCCGAGAGGCTTTTCTCTCTTTGAAAGCTGCCTTTTGTGTCTCACACCCCGATGGGCTGCTCCCGGCCAGGCTGTTTGCTGTTCTTTGGAGGCTTCTTCTGTTTCCTACATCACATGGAATTTACCTTCATGTAATTATTTGTTCTGTGAGCTTTGATCTCCACTTCCCTTGTAACTGCAGTGTAGTCACACTTTGAACTACAAGAAAGTACCAATTTAAGGCTCTTGCTGAAAACTTCATAATAGTTAATCCTAACAAAAAAAAGTGTTAATTGGTCTCCTGGTGATGCTAAGCTAAGTCACAATAGGTTCTTATATTTGTTTACCACCACTGTATTTCCTCCTCATCCCAGTAAAAGTGCACTAGATCTGATAAAATTTTAGGCAAGCTTATGGTGTCTCAGCTTATGATTTAGGGCAAAACCCAAGTAAAGCATAGGGTTGGAGGGACAATTCTGGCCCAATCTGATGACACTACAGACTGGTAGCTGTCAGCCGTTGGAGACTGCCTAATCAAGAAGAAGAAGTAAAAATTTGAACAACTCCAAAACTCCTTCTGAAGCACAATAAGGCCTCTGTATGAGATGAAAGCTGTTTCTTCATATAAATACATTTGAACCTTTGACTCTGATAGAGAAATCATAGAGCCAGCGAAGAGCATTATTCTTCTTCATTTTGGAATCTATCTTAACCTGATCAGCATGAAGGAAATGTTTTAAAAACTCAAATTAGTGAAAGTGGCTCATCATTCTGGGCTGCACTAATGGATTTTCGAAACTTTTTTTGCTTTTTGTCTTACACAAACAAGGCACTTTGACACTTACTTTTAATGTCACCACTGAATTTTGGCCATATTCAGGTACATCACACCTGTCTCTCTCAAAAAAAGAAGTGACGTATTTCAGTGAAGACACTGAAAGTGGATCTTTTCGAGCCTTCAGGCTGTTTCTTCAGTGTTCTCAGTGCAATGACAAAAGAACTAGACAGAACAACAACTTCAGTGCTTAGACTGCATATTTATGGAGTGCACATGAGCCTGCTGTTCATCAAGAGGTTACCTGTAAGATGAACATGAAATTATATAGGACACCAGCATCCAGTCTTGCTGTTCTGACTTTCTATGGACATTTCCACAGTCTCAATGAGGAGGAAACTCCACTTCTTCCTCCCACTTTTTCATTTGGTATTCTCACAGACAATTAAAAAATTTTTATTCATTTCTGCTTGGCCAGCTCTTCCCACTGACCAGCTCTCCTGAGGTGAGTTTTGCTTTCATCCTCTTCATGTGATTACAGCACTTCATAGTCAAACACTTCAAAAGTCCTGATGAAAACACCAGGAGAGCCAACCCTGGCTCACTGAGGACAACTCTTGAACCCTGACTGAACTCCCAATTCCTCCTTGTGTATAGGGATGCAGATTTACTGCAGCGTGATTGCTGTCAAGGTACATCCCTGCAAGAGCACTCTTGAAGATCTGCACAGCCTTCCTGCTGAGAGCCTGTCCACCATGCCCAGCCCATGTGGAGAGGGTTCTGTCCCCAAGAACAGCCGTTCCTCCCCAGCCAAAGGCTGCCCTTCCTCTCTCTCCCCTATAGAAGCAAGATACACCTGAATTCCTTAAATTATCTTGGTAGATGTCCCATGCTGTGTAATGCCTCCACAGTGCTCTGCTGCATGGAAAATCCCACTAAGCCTGTGGATGAGCAGAAAAATTATATCACCACAACATACTTCAAACTGTCTCATAAACATGGGAATTCAGAAAGGGAGTATTGGTTTTGAGATAGAAAGCAGTGTCCAGCAAGCTTGGTGGGAAGAGGATGATCTATGTACAGGATCCAGGCTGAAGGAAAGGAAATATTTATTTTTGCTATGCTGCAAGCAATGATCTCACATATCCTCAGTAAAGGCCTTTGTGAGTTGTTAAACATATGCATGCACACTCAGTTGCAAACAGCTAACCCAGGGTATAGTGAAATTGCAGCCCTGAAATGAAAACACCACAACAAGGGTTTATATCAGAAAAACCTTTGTTTTTCTTTTTCATGTTTGTTTTGAATGACTTTCTGTAATCACCTGAATACAATCCAGACCCGTGGCAGATGCAAGCTATAGTCTGAGGCACTGATAAATTTATTTTCCGAAATATCTGCAGTATTCTCATTTTGTCACAATGCCCCACGTGAATGAGGGGAGGGTAAAAAATCTATCAGATTTCCCAGCGATGTTACAATTTAGAGCCTTTGCATTTTACCCTTGGGGATGCTGACAGTCACTCTGAACATGTTTTTGTCCTCACAGTTAGAGTTTGAATCTATGCCTTAGTTTTCTAGCTCCTACAGGCTGATTTGTTCTCAACTACTTTTTCACGTTCTTGTTTGTTTTTTTGTTTGGGGTTTTTAATCTAATCCTATTAGATAATTAAACATTACATATAATTTTATTATGTGATAGTTGTTGGATTGGGATTTATTTTTGTTTCAAAGTTTGTTTTGGGGTGGGGTTTTTTTGTGTTTTAAAAGGGGAAAAAAAACCCAACAACAAAGCTTTTAGAATAAACTGGGCAATATCATCCCAGTGGTCCTGCCCCCAGGATATTTATAGCCCCATCTTCCTAGGAAAACAAGGGGGTTTACAAGAGCAACTTGATACTACAAACCTAATCATAACCATAAATCACACTTAAAAGTAACATTTCAGGATTATGAAGGTTTAGCAATGAGTCTGGGCAGTAAAAAAGAGTAAAATTCTTGCTATGGCAGGTGACCAGCTGAAGTTTAATACCTGTCGTGGTTTGACAGAGAAGTGAATTTTTTTCAGGAATTTGGGTCAAACCAATCAGTGGTCAGGTTTGGATATTGGCACCTGGAGTGACCACTGAAGGCATGGACACGCCTCTGAGAACACAGGGGGTTAAAAGCAAGAACTCCCAGGGGAACTGTCTCTTTGGTTCCGGTTCGTCGGCGAGTGCAGAGTCTCCCCTGCCCAGCCTCAGGCTGGGTGGGGGAGGGGAAGCCATGCAGCCTGGGAGAGGTAGGCCAGGGGCTGAAGGACTGGAACTGAGCCAGCTCCTGTGGACTGAAGGGTGGAGAGAAGCGGAGATACCTTTCCCAGAGGGAAAGAGACAGAGCCTGACAGCACCTGGAAATTTGCCGGCAGAGGAGAAGGAGAAGGGCGGGGGGGATGATGCCCAGTGTGGGAGTTGAGAGTTCTGGGCAGAGATTTCAGCTGTCCGGGGAGTCTGAACTTTTAACCCTTTCCTAAGAAATGAAGGCTTTGTAAAATATTACTCCTCCTCAATTTATAGTGGAAGAGAGACAGTCCGGGACCTGAGATGTTAGAAGAAAAGATGTTTAGGTGGGAGGAGATAATAGAGTAGCTTTTAGCTGGACTTTTCTTGTTAGCCATAGACTAAACCAAATTCTCCTGCAATAGAGACTGCATTTTAGAGAGATGCAGTAGTGACTCAAAAAGACCTGCTTCAGCAACCACCAGCACAAAAATAGCAAGAACAGAGAAAAGTTGAAGAGGGTGTAGTGATACCCTCTGCCTTCAGGGAAGAAGAAGAGAAGAAGATCTCTGTTCTTGGACCCATAGCCCCAGAGGAAGAAGAAAATAGGGGGGGACTGTTGTCCCAAACAAGAGAAGCTGTTAGACGCTCAGCCCCAAGGGGAAATGGGGGGGCTGTGGTCCCAAAATGAGAAACTGAACTGTTGTTTTTCTTTAGTCCTTAGCAAAGCATCCTTGAAAAGGAGCCCTATGGGCAGTCTGTCCATGCACGGTGGTGAGAGCACTGTGACATGGAAAGGAGAGTGTCACACTGGCAGATTTTCTCCGGGCGGTTGCCATGTGTGACACGGAAACACAGGAGGTGGCAATTGTGTTTCCGGGGGGGGGGGGGGGGGGGTCTCTATGGCACAAGAGAGACTCCTCTCTCCCTTGATAAACTGAGTATTGATTATCAGAAGGGTAGTAATTTGATCAAGAATCCCAGGTGATATTTCATAGTAGTTGTTTTAGAAATTGAGAGGAGGAGGAGTGTTTTAGAGAGTCTTTATCCTGGATTTAGTGTGTGTGTCTTTTATAGTAGTAGTAGTTTAATAAAGTTTTTTTTTCCTTTGTTATTAAGCTTAGGCCTGCTCTGCTCTGTTCCTGATAACATCTCACAGAATTTATTTAGGAAAGTGTATTTTCATGAGGGTGCTGGCATTGCACCAGTGTTAAACCATGACAATACCTTTGTTTTCAAAGTGCAATTCTTAGCTGGGAAAATGGGTCTCTACTGTATCTTACATAAACATCCCCTTGCAAGTTATGTGTCTGCAAAAAGTCAATCACAGCACTTTTTTCTCATCTAGGTACTTCATGGTATGTATTGGAAGCCCATAGCTCACATTAAGGCATGAAGATGCAATGGAGGGAATTAAAACTATATGATTATCTGGAGAAGAATGAAAATTACTGAAACAAGTTTTTTGCTGTTTTAACTGTGCCAAAGTCAAAGTTAGCAAAGAATTTTAGTCATGCCTGGGGCTTGGAATCAGATAGGTTTTTTTGCTGAGGAAAATGGCTTCTGGTAGTAAGGCTTCATCTTCAGCTTCCTTGATTGATTTACCCTAATTGATAAAAACAATCCAAGGGAACCATATATTTTATGGCTGCTGGCAGTCCTCAGTAGGTTCATCCTGCCAGGACAGACACAAAGGTAGGAATTTAAGGTTAAGGCAGGAAAAAAAAGGCTCAAAGAGAGTAAACAGTAGTTTAGTATCACTCACAAAGTTTCAGAGAAATCAATCCTTGTTTGTGGTCTGTTCAGAATCAAACACACACTTAAGGCAAACCCTATTCTTACCCTTCTTTACATGACCTTCAGTCTTAACCAGCCCTGATGCTTTAAAAAAAAAAAAAAATCCTTAGTTTTAATTGCTGTTATTGCCTAAATTAATCTGGAGCAAAATTCTGATCAAAGTCAGCAGTAAACAAAGGCATAACCAGTTGCAAAGCCACTGATAATGCATTCAGATTTCTTGCAGTGCTGCTGCGTATGTGTCACTTAGACACCACAGTCACAGGCATGGCAGATATCTTAGGAAACTATCGTTCTGTGATCTTCTAGTCACTGTTCCATTCCTCAACTGAAGAAGCAACTCAGTCTCTCAAGCCACTCTTCCTCTAAAGTACTAACATAATTAAAATTACAAAACATTAAAAAATAATTATCTTTTCAGAGAGTTATGCCCAGAAATCTACAACTGAAAATCTGTAAGGGCAGGCTGTCTCCTTTCAAGTGTCCTGGTACTTCCAGCTGCCATCATGGTAATTCAGCATTTCTGGTAAAAGACAAGTGAAAATGATAAAGATGTAAACTCACTGTAATTTATACCATATGGTAAATAAAAACAAATCTTTAAAAATTAAATTATAGTTGGATTGGTTTTGACTGGCATACTTCATGCGATCTCTGAAAGCCTGTGGCTTATGCCATGTCTATTAGTCTGCATATTGCTATTTCAGGTAAGGAAAGAAACCCTATTTTATTTTGAGTACAGTATCCAGTGCAAGGCTGGATATAGTCTGTACAGACAGTGTTTGAAGAATTTCACAATTCAGGGTAAACATTTGGCCAAAAAGGGCATTATTTCTCAACATGTAATTCTTTCCATAAAACATGTTTTTCCCTCCTTCCTTCCTACACACCACAGTGTTCTCATATCCTTCATCACCACCTCCCCACCTTTTTATACACATTTTGCTTATGTCCCTTCCCACTTTGCTGCAATGTCCTTGCTTTATTGAGTTTTCCTACGCCACAGATCTCAAATATAGGTCACTCTCAGGCTGCAGTTAATCTACCTCACCTACATTGCCACTTAAGGATTCCAGGCTCCCCCAATTTCCTTAGCTAGACCATAACAAACCCCCTCAGTTCTTCCCCATGTCCCCAGTCTCCTGCAGTGATAGTCTCAGCTGTCTCTCTCTCTTCTCTGTTCCTTCTTCATCATTCCTCCACACTATCCTACAACCCTCAGCTGCACACTGATATTTGCCAAGGAGCAGTCTGCCTACACCACAGCTGGTGTGGAGCCACTCAGGCACTAGCTGGTATGCATGTGGCTATAGGCCTGACCACCCAGGATTCCAGGAATTCAGAGAACAAGGTGTGCACCAGCAAGCCTGGCAGCTGACTCTTCTCAGGAAGCCAGTGTGACACGCTGCCTACCAGATGCCTGACAGATGCAACAGATGGCATCAAGGATGGCATCCCAGGCCTCTGCTTCTTCTGACAGGTCCCATTCAGTGCGCCAGCTATTTGCACGGAAAGTGGGATTGGATCCGGAAGAATAGAATGGGTGCCAGCCTCCCTTTCCTGTGATGTTAGCTTTGCATAGCATGATTATAATCTGACTGCATCCATATGGCTGGCACCTGCCGGCTCTACTTTGGTGCCCTTATCCTTGGAAGGTACACCAAGCACAGCCACAGACCTCCTTCTTCAATATATTTAGAGAAGTCTTCTTTGTCAGGATGCAAACAACAGTCTGATCCTGGGGGTTGGGATGCCGAGGGGCCGAGTTCCCTGTCATTCTGAATGTGTTTCCACAAGACAGCTGTGCTCATTTGCTCATCTACATGCCTCTGCTATCTCTCTAACATCCAGAGTGCACAAGCTTTATGGGGACAGCAACTATCTTTTCATCCTTTTCCTATACAGCATCAAACACATCCTACTCTCCTGGCCAGGATTACAGTCACCAGAAGAGAGTCATTAGTAATCCAGCAAAGTCTTACCAGACATTTTGTTTACAAACAAAATGCCTGAAATTAGAAAGGAGTGGCTTTGCCATCATAAGATCAACTGAAAATTTGCTCTTCCTGTGGGAGAATTGC
The DNA here is from genome assembly GCF_024509145.1 of Vidua macroura. Lineage (NCBI taxonomy): Eukaryota > Metazoa > Chordata > Aves > Passeriformes > Viduidae > Vidua > Vidua macroura. The sequence continues at coordinate 25,766,654 of NC_071611.1, forward strand.
TTACAATGAAGAAAGGTCATTTGGTGACATTGGAGTGAGCCCTTTTTCCAGCTGTTGACAAATAGTCTTGGTTCAAAGCTTCCAATAGAGCATGTGTGGAGAAATCCTTTCATCTTCACAAAGGCGAATTCAGGCTGTTCTTGCCAAAATGAGGTGGCTTCTTTTATTTCCTGTAATCGTTTTATACACTTCTAAATCCCCAGGAACAGTCTGCAGGTACATTTCAGAGGGGATATTTAATATTTTGTTGCCAAGCAAGTACTAAAGAACTGGTTCCCATAGTCACTATCTGCAAAAGTTTCCCCCACAGGGCTCATGTAAGCAGAGAGCATGTCCCTTTCTACACCCACTGTTCCTGCTGAATACAATGCCAGGAAAACCCACTGCTTCCATTGAGGCTCATAAATCTCCTTGTTGATCCCTAACAGTTTTGCTTGCCTTGAAGAATGAATGAATACACATGCTTGAGACCAGCATCCTAAGCCATTATCAGACCTTTAGAAAAGTGCCAGCTGCATTACCTAAAAATAGCTCAGGTACCCATGAGAAAAGATTACCTGCCAAACTGTAAACTGGAGAGCCTATTGCCCAATATACCTCTAACTGCTGAGAGGCAAGCAACACACACCTCAGAGGTTTGCACATGAACTCTGAAGAGAAGATATTTAAAGTTAATTCATTAGGGTAAATACTTTGTCACTGGGACAGTCATCAGTGCACAGTTCTCTTTAAACTTGTCATCTTTGAGGCTGTCTGTAACCCACCACATCTGCATTGGATCTTGCATCTTATCGTGCAAATATTTTAGAATCATGATGATTTTCAGAACAGTACAGTTTCACAGCAAGTCACATGTGTACTCATTAATGCTGCCTGATTGACCACAACAGCTCTCTTATCCCTCCTATCATGCCAATTCAGTGAGTCCTTTCAATCCTTGTGCCTATGTATAGGCAAGACACCAAAAATGGCTTCCTAATTAATCAAGTTATTCACAAGTCTTCATTTTTCCCCACATAAATCCCAAGCCATAGCCATGCCAAACAAACAGAACTAACCAATGTTCTGCCTTGCCACATTTTCCAAGACCATATGCATCTTGCTTTGTTTCTGTTGTACATTCAAAATATTTCTCTTGTATACTGTGCAATTCTCAGGAAACTGTTTTCATCGCTCATGCAGTCATGTACATGCAAGAAAGGCTGTATTAGCAATGTTGAAGGATGCAGTTCACAACATATTTTCTGCTTGGCAAAGTTGATTTAGAAGCTCCAGTTCCTTCATCCCAAGAGCTGCATATTTCTTTGCTATGCCACAGCTTTGCATGCCCTTGGCAATGCTATGCACTCCTGTCTGCAACCTGGTTTGCAGCATGTTCCATGAGCACTTCTATCACCACCACTGGAAGGGTGGTGGCTGCAAAGGAGGGTAGGAAAGAATGACTGAATGAAGAGCTGAGGACAAAGAGAGATTTCCCAAGCTGACTTTGTTGTTAAAGAAAATATGGAATGACATCCTCAGATGGAAAAGATTTTTTCTTATCTGCCTTCCTGCCAATTATCATCTCTCCCATATCTATAACATGAGCCAGCACAGCTACACAAACATGCAAGGTATCACAGAAAAATCAGTTTAGCTGCTGTGAGAGGCCTTAGATCAGATAGGTTCTTAGGAAATCTGTTTGGTAAGAGGGAAGATTATACAGCTTCTCCAGAGTAACATTGTCAAGCATTTAATTTGAACACTGACTTTTTGAGACAAAGTGCTTTTACACCTACTTTCAAACTGTACTCTAAAGTCACACCCAGATGATACATCAGTGGTGTTCTGCACAAAGAAATGGTACCAACACAACAAAACCCACTTAGGTGTTATCACCAGATTAATTCATATTCAGCTAGTGGCCACCTAAACCAGGTTGAAAAACAGGTACAGTGCCTCTAACCAGAATCACTACACATTCCTCAGCCCATGCCCTGAAGCCCCACATCAAAGTCCATTTGAACATGCAGTTTATATACATAAGACTCTCCAGTACCAGAAGCCATCGGGACTCTAGCAGATGCGTTGTGCAGCACATTTGGGTACGTGCCTAATTCCCACCACCTAAACAAATTAAATTTATTGTGCTAGCATTAACCAACTGTGCAGAGTGTGTGCAATACCAATAGCAGATTCAGGTATCCTAGTGTCCCTACCTGGGGCTATTACATGGAAATATGGGTCACATGGAAATGCCTCTGCCCCAGCTTTCTCCTAGCCCCATCCACTGCTAAAGAAAAGCTAGTCAAAAGGCACAAACTGTTCAACTTCAGTGCAACTACGCAATGTGCTGCCTCTGTTTGACCACATCTATTAATTCTTCTAGTCATGGGCAGGATATTTTGGTTGTTTGCAGATAGCTTCATGTTTTCTAGAAGAGCGAACAACACAAATTATGAACATGGGCCAGAAAGAGACTGTGGGGACTGCAGAGTCAACATGAATTAGTATTGTTTTCTAAGTATTGTGATCTCTTGACCTGATTACTGGAGAAAGCAAAACATGTAGGAAGAGAATAAAATGGATTTTGTCATCCTTCAGGCAGAAATGATACAAGAGAATGGTTATATTTTATCAGCTACATTACCATTGAGTAGATAGCTCAGTTAATTCCAGGGAATCAGTGGCAAAACTCTGTTGATTCTAATGGAGCCCAGATGCAATCCAGTAATCAAAACCAGTTTGGTCTTCTTTAGACTCTGTTGTGACCAAATGTTATGTGATAAAAAATATGGTGGGACAAACAATCTAAGGATAGAACAGAATTAAACAGAACAGCATTGTAAGTTGAATAACTCTCAAAGATTTAGTATTTTTCTGTGCACACAAACCATGGATTACAGAGTTTATATACATAAAAGGCTTATATATCAGAAAAACAGAACAAAATTATTATTTTATTAGGTTAAACTTACCCTTCTTTTACTTGCATAACCCATAACCCTGCCAAATTACATGTTTACTGGTGGAGTACAGAAAGGCTGCATTGAAAATCAAAACCAAAAAAAAAATACCCCACAACAACAAAAAAACACCTTTCGCAATGTAAAAAATGCCCAGTAAGACTCTTCTATTGTGGCAAGAATTGATGGGGACATTTCAACAGATCTGTTAGACATCAAAAGGAGCTGAGGAAGCACAGTGATATAAATGTGAGAGCACAATTGTTATAAGCTTTTGGTTCTCAATTAGCTCTTTGTAGAACCAAGATTTTTATGGATTAAGGAATGAGTCTGCCTGCTTGAACACATACTGCACAAGTGAGAAGAAAAGTATCTCAAGATACAAGACATTTACTAGATCAATACAAGAAAGGAAGGTACTCACATTTAAATGATAAAGGAGGAGAATAGACTAAACAGGTCCTTTCAACAAAGTTTCAGGGAAAGCAACTATGTGGATAAAACAAATATTCAGGAAACAAACATGACAATCAAGAGACACAGCCAGAAGAGACACAGTGAACAGTGAACATAAGTTTTATATTAACTCATTCCAACTACAAGATACCCAGCAGTCCCTTCCAAAGTAAGCAATCATTATACCAACAATGAATGGGCAAGATATAGTAAAAAAAAAAAAAAGACAATGGAAAGATTAAAGAAAAAAAAAAAAAACCATGGCTGAAGGTAATGACTGCTGAAGAGAAAAGTCACTTGTAGGAAACATTTTAGAAAATTCCAGTAGTAGCTTTACCATGTTCCATAGACAAATAATTTCAAAGTCCATCATAGGAAAAGATTGAAGAAAAATGGGGAGTAAAATGCATTTAAAAACCCAAACCAAACCAACAACTCAAACACTAAAGCTCTTTTGTTCTGCCCTATCTTTTTAAGAGACTTTGAAATCATAATGTGTTCTATCACAAGAAAAAAAAAAAAAACAGATTGTCAGTGTGATTGCCACCAAATAACAAGAGATATTTAATAATTTGCTTCAGTAAGCTTGGAAACTTACTTTGGGGCAAATTTTGGAAGCCTAAATACTGTTCAATGAAATGTCAAATGACTAGCCCAACTGCAACAATATTGACCCAGCATATGAGAAAACCCAACCTCTAGAGCCCTCTGCATTTGTATAACCATTTAAAGAGATCTTTCCTTCTCTACTAATATGAACATGAGAACATTCATAAGCACTTCTTACATAGCCCAGGAGAGAAGAAAGCCCAGTCTGGGCATATTTTGATTCACCAGAAAACAGAGGACAAGCAGAGAGACATCATGTGGGTTGTGGGATGTTTCTTCCCAGGATTATCTTGGTGATAATCAAGAGTTCATCTGAACTTGGAAAAATGTCATACTCCTAACCCTGGAATTTTGATTGACATTTTCTCATTGTGTCATCTGGTGACTACATATTTATATGTCTCCTAGTTTTGTTCTCATCCTGCACTAAGGAAATCTGCAAGGGTGGCTCCACTACACTCACCTCACAGCTCTCTCCTATCCATTTATCAATGGGAACAAAGCCAGGCATCAGCCAAGACAAACCTCATGTGATCACTCCTGCATCCCTGGATCTGAGAGAAAATGAGCCTTACTAGTAGGTTGGGTTCTCAGAAATGGAGATAGTTTCCTGCTGCTTCCTACAAGTAAAAAGTTATCTGAACTTTCTCACAAATTATGCACAAACAAGTTGGAAGAGAATGAGCATTCTACATGTTCCTCCAGACATGAGTTCCTCCTTTAAATGTAGGATGATTTTAGGACATCAGTTACAATGCGGTAATTACCATCAGAGGATTGACTGAGTTTTCACTGGGAGCAAGCAGGGTACACACAAAAAAAAAGTTGGGTCCCTATGCTGGAATTGTTTTAATGCTTAGTTTCCATTTCCTCTTCTTGCTTATGGAGAGCAGAACAGCACTTGCCTGGGTTTGACCTGTGTAAATATTGGTCCTGTGTGCATTTTATTTTTAAACATTTAGCTAAGGAAAAAAAAGGCTCAAGATGATTGATATGAGGACAGTGTTGGAAAAAGTCATGTTACAAGTTAACCATAACAGATTTCACTTGGTCCTATTCTGTAGGAAATTAAATCAAATACAGTAGCAGAGCAATCTGTCAGAGAAAACTGGTTTCACTGAGCAGCAGTATCTGCTTAAAAGTATGTAACTCACAAGCATATGGAACAAGTGACTTTTTAATTTCTTTAATTTCTTGTGTCTTAAGAAAATGGGATCTAATTCATAAATTGCAATATACAAATCAGAAAAACTGTAAGAGGCAACGTGTATGGGTTAGTCTGTTCATTCAAGATTGTTCAGCAGCTTTACCTTCTTCCCCAAGGCTTATCTCTCAGCCACATTTGTCCCAGTAAGAATTACATTATGTGAAATTGTTACAGATTTAAAGATTGTGCAGGGGGATAACTGACTAAAGGACTAGTCATTGCACTCCTGCAATCTACCAATAATAACAATGTACTACCTTTGCCACAAAAAGTGAATTTTCAGAGTGATAAAATGATACTAGGCAATTTGAAAGAAGGGCAGGCTGTGTAAAATATTGGCTTTTCACAAGAATAACAGAAATAATTGGTCATTCAAAGTCACTTCTGCTGACTCTACATTGTAAGTCTTGCAGGAGAGGCTGTCAGTAAGTAATTTGGCTTGAATTTCTCAAGTTCACCCATGCAGAATAAAACAGTTCAGAAATGTGTTGACCTCCTGGGTGCCAATGTTGATTACTCAGTGTTATGAGGAAAATTATGCTATTCTGGTCTTTCTTTTTATTAGAAAATAGGAAGCTTTAATTTTTTGATAGCTTTAGGGTGTTAGGCTTTTATTTGCATTTCCTGTTGGTTTCAATGGCAATGGTTGGGATGGACTAAAACTTCAATCCTCCATGAGACTTCACTCAAATTTTATCACTTTTAAAGAGGCAGAAAATCACAAAAAAGATTGTCCAACAAGTTGAACCCAAGTGGTTCAACAGTAGTTTAAATTAGTGGGCAGGGCTGTGCGATGTGGTACCCTTTGGCAAGAGGTTGGCTGGAAAGGCAAGAACAGTAATCTCCTTAGCCATTGCAGCTTGTTGATATTAAATTCCTCACCTTGTCATGATAAACCACCAAAGCACCATACCCAAGCAGCATCTCTCTCCAACTTGTTTTAACCTCTCCTCTGCCCCTCTGCCTGCTCTAGGCCTGCATTGCTTTAGCAAGTCATCCGCGCAATGTGAACATGTACATCACACGTCAGGCTTTTAACACAAGAATGTGCATTTCTCATGGCTTTTCTTGTACTGATGATGTGTTTTTGTCACAACACTCTGCTTGTCACTTTCTGTTAAACCTGAGTATTATGTTTCAGCAGCAAGGAAGAAGTCTCCTCAGCAGCAAAAGTATTTTATCAAGAGAAATGTGCACAAACACATCAAGGATACCTTTGACTGCAACCTTTCCTCTTACAGTACTTTATCATATTAATATTGAAATCAGGAAAATCATTGCATTTGGGGACTGTTTATAGTCAATCTATATTAACCTTAAACCATATATATTAACTGCAGGCCCAACAATATTGTGGTTCACAAAGTCACTCTAAAGTCAGCTAGAAATTAAAGACATTTAGACCCATGCCGTTGCATGATTAGCAACATATCACTTTTCAGTTTTGCACTCCAAACTATTTTTCTACTGCTGAATACACATCAGAATTCAGTGCAAGTTAGCATAAAAAAAAAAAAAAACTGTGCTAAATGAGGATGGAAAAAGGGATACATATTTTTTATTGTGTCCTCGACTTATATAAAATGTAGCACAAAAGTATCACAGAGAGAAATATATACTTGAAGATGTCAAAAAAGTAGCCCACCACTGTAAAATGGTATTGGTATGATTTCACATCAATTCCTTGTTCCAAAATCTTTGATTTCTTGCTGTTACACTCAGCATATGTCATCAGGCCAATGAAATGTCTTACCTGAATCACTGGGGAAGGGATCAAACTCTGAGGTGAGAAACAGTGTGGTGGTCCAGCAGTGAAAACAGATAGCAACACAAGTGGATGTGCCTCACAGCTTGCAAGAGAAATCCAGATTTCCCAGTCCTTGTATGGTCCCATTTGTAAAAGAGCTGTGCAAATCATTTGCCCAGACTGTGACAGGTGTTGCACTTAATATTTAATCATTTTTAATAGGTACTGTTCTCTTAGCCAGGTAGATCACACTTCTGCACTGCCTTTGTATCAAAGGTGCTAATTTTGATATAGTACCACCACACCCAAGAGCATGAGGAAGAAACTTATCTGATGATCTGATGATCTGATGATCTGATGGGAAGAGCAAAGGAGATGATCCAGACAGTGCTCCTATACAAAGCTCCCTGCTACCAGAGTGGGAAAGGTGTTTCTTACTCTAGAATGATTGCATGTGAGAGTTGTGGTGGAACAAGACCAGAACTGGCCACATGATGCAAATTCTACTTCCTGGGCAACTGAGCAGTTTTGGAAAATATTTTCTTTTTAAATCTGAATGAATGTTTAATGAAAGGCTAAAGACGCACACACACACTCTCAGTGACACTCTTCATGGCTCTCACTTGCTATGAAGCCCAGACTGAAGTTTTTGTTATACCTGACCTGAGCCCAGGCTCAGGACCTGATGGTGAGAGCCCCTACCCCAGGGCTGCTGTCTTACTTGAATGTGCTCATCTTCCCTCTCTTCGCATTGCCTTTCAGCAGAGAATATGCAAAGAAGGCTATCCATATGTATTCTATGTTCTTAACCTCTTTCCATAGGCATCTAGATTCAACCTGACAAAAAATAGGATCTTTAATCTGATTCAGTAGAGTCAGATAGTATATGTTTCTCCATTTCTTCCTCTCCCTTTTCTCTGACACTCACACATAAAGTTCCAGTCCTTTGTGAGAAGCCTTTGCTAGCTATGTCTTCAACAAAGTCGCTATGTTTCTCAAGAAAATTCCTTTTCAAAAAATCAGAATTTTGTGATAATGTTTCTCATTACAGAAAAATTTTCCAACACAATCTTTTTAAGAATTTTCTCTTACAAAGGAGATAAGCAGAAGTTTATCCTTACATTTTGCTGATACCATTGAGCTTGTCATGCAAATAAAGTCTACCTGACTGTGTGCAAGTCCTTGAAGTTTAAGCCTTGGCTTTTTCTTATGTAGTAGCTGTTTGTCTCAGGCAGCAATGTTCCTGGCATCCCACCAAAGTCCATGGAAAAGTTGTGATATGTCTCAGGAGGCTCTGGTGTAGACTCTATCTGCATAAAGAGAAGGCTGGGCCAATAGAAGGTATACCTATCTCCATTAAAAAAATCCCAGCATATTAGAACTCAAAACCAAGTCATAACTTGAGATTATCCTACTTTGACAGTTGTGTGGCTCTCTTGAAGAGATCCAGATTATTTCAAGAGCATTCCAAAGAAGACCCAGTCCTTGATACAACATTGAAAACAAAATAGATTTGTTCCTCAATGAAACTACATGTCATACTCTGTGTACCCATAAGGAGGTGGTGTATAGAGATGGAAAGTGTCCTGTCACACTTCAAACCTGGAGTTGGCCCAAGAACTGCAACCATAAGTGTGGACAGACTGCTGCCCTCACCAGCCTGTTCCAGCATGCCCACGGATCAAAACAGGAAGGCGACATAGCGCTGAGCTGTCATAGATGAGACTCCTCCAGGCATTTAATGCATCAGAAAAGGGCTATAGACGTTTTAGGATCCCTTAGCACTGAAACACTCCCTAGGAATGAACTGGTTTTCAGTGACCCAGATAGCCAAACTTGAATAGATCAATTAATTACTCTTACAATATTCTCCAGTGACCCACAATCCAGAACTGCACCTGTAGAAACTTGTTCTACTTGAGCTTTGCGACAGTCAAGTCCCGAACAGCCACAGCAGGCAGTTTTGCAGGATGTGGAATAGTTGTTCTGACCCCAGGCTCCTGACAGCTCTACTGAAGCCAGCTGCCTTTTTCCTTGCAAGCCATCAGGAATGACTCTGCTGAAGGCAGTAACTATGCTGAATGTACCTGCTGCCAGAGCAGCATTGAGCACAGAAACCCACAGTGTCCCACAGTGCACCATACAGCCGGCCAGTACTCAGGGAATCCCATAATTTCTTTAAATGGCAAAAACAACCTTTCCTAGCCTTCCACAACTGAGCTCAATACATGTTCCAATTATCTCAAAGCACAAAGATGGAAGGGAAGTAAATTTTTAAATTGCAAGTAGGATTCAACTTCTCAGTTTTAAGGAAAGATTCATAGATACAGGTATGACAGCACAGTCTTTTTCACATATTTATATTGAAAAAGAAGGAGGCCTTACAGAATAGCCAACAAAGGAATGTAGGTCAGTAGTTGATCTGTTCTGAAATTACAGCCATAACTCTGGAATGCTATTCCCTCTACACTAATGCTGCTGCAGGCACTTACAAAAATACCTGTGATCCACCTGAGTGCACATAAGTGAATTGGCCCTCTGTGCTCTGCAGAATATTCTTCAGCTGCAACACCAGCAAGGTTTCAGCCTCAGTGCCTGATAGGTTTGGGTTTTGAGAGAGGTCTCTAATGAGACTTTCATACTCCATACTTTTGCTTGGGAGCAATCAATGTAGACTGGTGTTGCCATTTCTGTAGGCTCTTTCCTTCTCTCTGAGACAGGAGGGACACCATCACCCTGCAAATTGCAATGGTTTCTGCGAATGATAATGAAAGAAAAGCAGATTAAAAGAATATGACAGTTTTTCCCCATGCAGCATGGATGTATGTGTACACGCACCTGCATGCACATATTGAAAAAGTGAACAAGAGACAAGTCTTAAAGAGGTCAGCTCCTGGTTTCAGCCTTTACAACAACCCCTGATTTTCATTCTCCTAGATTGAGTGGAAGTGATCCTAAAACATGGATCCTATTTGATTTCAAGATGATTTTCAGGTGGGGAGGAAGAAAAAAAGTGGGGGAAATGGCCTTTCTCTTCACCAGTAGAGTGGCTGCATGTTGGTGGTGTTGAACAAAGTTAGAGTTTCACCCCTCAATCTCTCAAAGTCAACATATCTTGAAGTTGTCTTCAAAACAGTTCAGAGACAATTTATAACTTTGGAAGCCTGCAAAATAGACATTAATAGAAAAGTTAGGAGAATAGACAGTTATTTTAGCATACTTAGACAAGCCATTCTTAGAAAGAAAGGAAAAGATAGGATGACTAAAATGGAAGTAATGGAGTTTATAGTGGAGAACACAGCAGAGTGGGAGAAAAGCTACTCTGAGACCAGTGAATTGACTGGCCTTATCCAAATAAAACACATGACGGATCTGCATCCCTCTTCTCCCTAGAAAGGCATGGTTAGGTGAGACCAACCTATGAGTTACCCTCAGTCATAAGAGTGGCTCCCGAGCTACATGACTCCTTGAATTCACTGTGTAACACTAGTTACCCAACCATGGATGCTCCAAATTTTCCCCCTTGCTGCAAGTTGCTTTTGCAATATCAGTGACCTGAATATATGAGAGCAAAACTCTCAGAGAGAATTAGATTCAAGAGGCTTGAAGCTTCCCAGGAGTCTGAAAGAGCTGGCATTTTGGTGTTCATGGCCCACTAGAGCCAGTTAAAAGGTCAGAAATAAAAGGTTATTGACCTGTAGATTTTCTTAAGACTCAGAGGGTACCATGACTTCAGCCCTTGAGTTCTTCTCACAACATAGGGATCATAAAGGTTTTCCAGGTCACTGACCCCACAGCATATGAAATCAGGAAAATAACCGGTAAGTTTACTCTGCATTTTATATTATTGCAATTGAGTTTAAATAAATTACTAATCAATATCACTAACTGGAAAAGTTTACGAAGGGCACAACTAATCCCACTGCAAGAAATACTAAAAAACATTCTTTAGCCTAAATTGTACAGCAAGTCAAATTAGAGATCATAAGGTCCTATCTGACCTTACAGTCCATGAATTATAGCTGTTTCCCTATAGCAAAATAAGTCCCTCTATGTCTGATTTTAGTTTTTCTTGTATTTCTTAAATTATATTTCTCATTGTCCTTCTAAAATCTATGCAGCTACTACTTCAAACAAATATATCCATGCAACAAACCATATTATTATATATTACGCACAATAAGGGTTTGTTCTTGACATGTTGCCAAGAATGCTTGAGAATACAAGTCTCTCTATCACTTTGATCATGAAAGACAAGTGGTTCCAGTTATTTGAAACTTTATTTGACAGGATGGAAGTAAGATAGGAAGTGAAATGTTAAACTCCACTGTAAAGATCAATGCTTGAGAAACATATAAACAAAACAGAACAGAAGTGGATTTTCAAAAGGCAAAACAAATTGCAGGAATGACTCTGGTATACATTTTATCAAATACCCCTTTAAAAGCTCTACCCTCATGCAAGTGAACTCTTGATTGTTGGTGTGCTCAGAGCACTCTCGCTAATTCTAGAAAGCCGCTGGCTGGCAACAGCAGATTGCTAGTGCTTAACAGTGCTAATCAGCATCAAAATGCTGCTGCAGCTTTATGAGCACCTTTTCACCCACATTCTTCCCTCACAGCGACTAAATCCTTGAAGTCAATAGAATTAGTCCTGATCCAGGCTGGTGGAAATGAGAGTAGAATAAGCACCTTGTCACTTCAACTGATAATCCTTGTAATAGTCTTCTTCTAAAGGAAAGCAAAAGCCACTGCCTGAAGAAGTTACCACAGCTTTCAGCTAGATTGAATATTTTGCACACAAAGGAAAGCCTTGGAGAAATTACATCAGAAGTGGATGTTTATTTTAGTTAAGTTCCTCTGACATTACTGAGCAACTCTAGTTTTGCCTCAGGCCAAAAGCATATTATATAGATGAAAGGCCAATAGCTTATCTAGCCAGCCTGATCACAATTAGGATAGGACTAAGCAAGAGCAAATTTATAAGGTGGAAATACTTGCAGTATTTTAAAAGATTCAAAGAGCTGAGGAATTATTTGTGCTTTCCTTTGTATGGTGTATATGCTTAAAGACCATTGGTAGCCAATATATTAAATTAGACAGAGCAAGCATTGTGGTGGCTGCTGTTCTTGTGATCTTCTCAAAGGCAGCTGGGTTAATAAGCCCCAGAAGTATACATCTTTCTACTAGTCAGGAGAGAATGTATCTGAAGCACTAACCATTGCTAGGGCACCACTGCACATGAGGCAGAAATGCAACACAGCACAGCTGCCATAGGCATTAATATTTTCTGAACTCTGCTTTGTACTCCAGGGGATGATTCTGTGGAGAAGAACACATAACATGTAGCCATTGGATGGTAAGCTAAGTAGTCATTTTTTTCCCACAGTAACCTCCCCTTTATGGATGTTTTCATCTCACAATATCACGGGGCAAATGAAAACTGGTTCATCCATTTTTCATCAAAGGGCGCACAACTTCAAACTAGCTCACCTGGACCATGGAGGAGGAGCAGCCGTGGGAACCTGCAGCTCAGATGGTGTACAGTAACCTGTTATCTTCAGTGACTTCTTCACGCATCCACTGTTCGAGAACTGTCATGTAGTTCTGCTGTAGTAACACCACACTGCTGGGAAATCCATTTTCAGTTTATATATGAGAAACAAGAATTCAGTCAATTCTAACTAGAGATTTATGAGCCCAGAGACTAAGCCACTAACCTTCCTGCTATTATTTTATCTAAGAAAATCAGTTTCAGCTGTTAGCCTTTTTCTTCCTCTAGTGAAAACTTGATCATGATTCCTTTGAGAATAAAGTACACATCAGTATTTGCAATATGAAGTCTGGAATAATATATTAGGACCTCAGGTTCTTGTTGAAGAGATCTTTGAGAAAAAATCAGTGACAGACATCATTGTCAATACCCAGCTGGTAAGCCAAATAAGAGTCTGATGTGTCCACTGATCTGCTTTCAGACTATTTAATTCTGAGCAGATTTTGGAGAAAGAAGGAAAATAGAACATTCCCATCATATTCTCCCATAAGGAGGAATAAAAGAACCGGAAATTCATCAGTTGGCATCACAATAAGCACTTAAGAATCAATAGTGATAGCCTGATGTCTGTAATTCCTCCAGAGCACTATAACAGCAGAGCCTCCCAAATATATCTCCACTTGTTCTTTCCACTGTTTCCTTATGCTCTGACATCTGAAAACACTTGTTGTTTTCTTGTTTCTTATGCTGGACATCTTCCTCTGGGCGTAGGTTGAAACATCTGCATGCTGTGAGGTGAGATATATTGACATATGTTATTACAACAATAATAGATTACATTTTGCTTTTGTTGTATTTAATAATAGATAGAGATACTGCAGCTGTTAACCTCAGCAGACCTGGGTCTTTTCTGTTCATGTTTTTCTCCACCTAGTACTGAATGCCTCCACTCTGTTCCCTTCCCTGTCTGTGAATTGTTCCAAATCAATAGCCATTGATCCTCTCTCTCCTTTCCTTCTATAATTTGATCATTACTAAGAGCTGAAAGCCTTCTCCTCCATAGCTCAATATTTACTAGTTGTTTTGAAATTGCATCCAAAAGCAGAGCTGACTGACACACACCCTGAAGCAACAGAGAGAGAAAGAGCAGGAGAGGGTTCTCCTGCAGAGAGAGCCACAGGACCTCATTGTATTTTTCCATAGCTGTTTCAGTTAAACATTTTCTTCCCACTTCCTTAGTTCTTCTCAATCCCATGCTTGTAAAGTTGGGAATTTGGGCACTGCTGCTGCTGACACAGTGTTTGGGCTAAACCCAGGCATCAATGCTGCTCAATAATTCTTGGATCAGAGGTAAAGCTTCATCTTAGAACACTCTGGTGGTGACTGAAGCAATAGGGGTATTTTCACAGAAATGAATCCAGCAAAACTAGTATAAAACTATTTAAAGAGTTCTCTGAATTGCAGTAACTGGTTAAACCTGTTCTAAGAACACCTTCTGGCATTGAGAGCAGCTCCAGTGAAGCTGCTGCTGGAGGAGAGCTGATGTTTCAAATGGAAGTATTTTACATTACTTTGGACTTTCTCCAGGCAACTGTAAGCGATTTTTGGGACAGGGCAAAGTCCTTCAGCTATGTCCCTAGATCAATCATCGTTCTTAGTTTAGCATTCAGTACATTTTTTTCCCACCTTAGCAAAACATATCATTGTAGGCAGATTGTGTATTCCCACTGTGTAGTTTAACACAAACTGTTAATGACTTCTGACTTCCTCATGCAGTCAGGCAGAGAACACTCACTTCATACTAAGCAGGTAAGCAAAATTTAAACCAGATGATTCCAAAAATGACAGGCATTAAGAGAAGTTAAATTAACATAATTTTATATACCTAAATAGTGGGGACAAAACATGGGAGGAAAACAGCAATACATTGAGAGCCCTCAGTGCTTACTTGGAAGACTCATGTTCAAGAAATGACTGGATGTGGCACTTACTGTCATAGTTTAGTTGACAAGATTGGACTCGATCTCGGAGGTCTTTACTAACATAAATGATTCTATAATTCTGTTAGACAGGAAAAAGAGCTCAAGGTAGGAGCTCTAGAAAAATGTCAGTAAGAAAGTTCTCCAAAGTACTTATAAGCCTTGACTTAGAGAATTCATTGAATATAACAGGGTTCTTGGTCAACTTCTGATTTGTTCAGTTGGACTGTCAAAACACACTGTGAGACATTAGTCACACGACAAGAAATCAGCCATGAGAATATCATTTTAAATTTCACGTGAATCCAATTTCTCCTGCCTTTCCAGTTCAAACAATTGAACTACATGAACATATGGATGTAAACAAGTTCTCCCTTTATGTAATAGCAACGTTGGTTGGAGTGGAGGGATGATGTAACTGAAAGCTTTTTGTAACAGTTTATGGGAACCTCGCTTCACTTGAATGGGGAGCAAACTGGTATTTGCAATCAATCTGGTTCCAGTAATTAGAGGGATCTTCTAAATCTACTCCTTAGTCGCAAGAGACTCTATTTGCTGGTTAATGAAAGACTGTTTCTTAAGCAATTTCAGAAGAGACATTAAAAAAAAAAAAGAGAAAGGAAAGAGAATGCAGGGCTGAAAATACTGGCTAGGCTCTAACCAAAAGAAGAGATTTTACATTTATCCACTTGCTCATGTCGCCTCTGTTTTGAAATGTCTTGTTTGCTTTGATAGAGCTGAGACTGAAAAGGAAGGTTCATGTGTCCTAACAGCTTCATGGACACAAGTGAGCTTACCAGAGCCCCGTGGCCCAGCAATGGTGGCACACCTGGGCTCTCTCTCGTATGTGCTGGCTGCATGGCAGGTCACTTTGTTGTCAGTGCTGCAGGGGACCTTGCAGGTACTTCTAGGCAGGTACTGTCTGAGAGAGGTGCAAGGGCAGTAAGGGACTGATTAGCATAGGTACAATATTAGCACAACTTTATGACTGTCAAACTGATCAGGGAAAAAGTATGTTGTGATATCTTTACATGTCAAGATATTTCACTTAGAACAAATTTTCTTGTGTTTTGTTCTAGCCATCTAGCTCATTATTCTTCAGAGTAAGATGGTCCAGAAGTCTGCATGCTATTAAAGGCTCCAGAAATTCAGAACTTGTTGTCTCCCAAACCACAATCTTCTTTTTTAACCCCTTGTTATCAGAGCATAAACCATAAAACATAAGCAGCATATCAATATAAAACATAAACAGCATATCACAGTAAAAATTACAGTTTGCACAGTTATATCTCTGTGACTTCTTCTACTCAAGTGATTGCTCAGTAAAGTCACTAACACAAGAGTCTGTCCCTCTTTGCTAACATGTAGCTTGAAGCTTTCCACTGTGGATTTGTTGTAAGAACAAACATATCAGAAACCATCTGTGTCAGTGGGCACAAAATAAATATATCATCTAGGGGAGCACATTTGGGCTGTTCTTAGATCGTAATGTTAAACTGCAAAATCAGACTTCCTAAAGGCAAGATTTTAAATGCGTTTTGGTAAGGCATCTAATCAGTTGTGGAAAGTTCTTTCAGATTCAGTGCTAAACTGTGTGCTGGGTGTCATTCAGTCAGGCAGAATTGAGTTGTCTTCCTGCCCCAAGCCAACAAGTAGCACTGGGCTTAGGTCGGTAGTCTCAACAAGTTGCTAGTGCTTCAGCTAATATAGTCTGATCCTCTACAAGGCTTAATTCCTCAGATTTGGAATAGTGTTATCTATCCCCACACAGCTTTCTGTCAGCCCAGGTCATGAACAGAAAAAATGATGGTCTAGCCATAGAATATAGCACTAACTGTAAATTTTGTCCAGTTTGTTGTTAAAAAAAACTGTTCTGCACTCTTCCTCTTAAATGTAATACTCTGAACATTTGCAGTAATTTGCTGCATAATAAAATATATAATTTGATCATACTTCTCTAGCTCACAGCCTGGATTTAAAAGATTTATTCAAGTCAAATACAGATGTCTCTTCTGCCCTGTGTAACTTCTTACTCAGTCCTTATTGGCATACAAATGAGTGAATTCAAGCAGTGTGCTGAGCACATATGGGTGCAGTAAAAGACAGCTGATCATGAGGGCAAGGGTGCTTTTTATGTTTACACCTGTATTTGTATGTGTGTATATACACACATATGCTGGTAAGCTTTGATTCAGTTAAGTCAACTGAATGTGAGCAAAAGTGCAATTTATTGGGTCTTTGATTCAAAGGAAGTAAATTTCAGGGTTTTCTAAAGAGCCTGTTCTTACTTATTTCCTTTTGCATATCCACTCTCCATTCCCAG
This sequence comes from Vidua macroura, assembly GCF_024509145.1. NCBI lineage: Eukaryota > Metazoa > Chordata > Aves > Passeriformes > Viduidae > Vidua > Vidua macroura. The sequence goes on from NC_071611.1 coordinate 25,783,413, forward strand.
AAAAGTCCCATTTCTGGCCTGTGTAGTACTAACCTTCCTGTGGAAGAGCTTGGGAAGCAGACTCCAGTCAGGTACCTGCAATGCTCAGTGAGCTGACAGAACACCACACAAGAGTCACACACCATGATGCAACTCAACAAAGAAAGCCTTCAACTACTGTAATAGCTGTAAAACCTTAGCACATAGATGTGAAAACAGGATAAAATCTCATACAAAATCTTCTTAACTGCCTGCATTTTGTACCTAATCAGATGCCTTTTTTTTCTCATATAGTAAAATCTGACTGAGTATTTTGGAATAGAGGCTGCATAAAAGACCTCAAGAGACAAGTTGTGTGGTGGTGGTCCCTATACTGGTTGTGTTCACAGTCCTTAATTCAGCTGAAAATTACACTCCTGGTCTTCTGAGGTCTGTCTGCCTTGTTCCCAGTTCTTGCTCTCTCATAGTGATTTGCTTTTCCAGCAGGAGTAGTCTTCTGTCTCTGCTCCCTAGTCTCTGTATAGTTGTCACTGTTGGGAAGTCTCTTTCTCCACCAGTTAGGTCAGCTTTTGCAAAGCTCTACCTCAGTTTCTTCTGTCCTTTCACAAACCTCTTCTAAGTAATTTGGCTTATTTAATCATCCATTTGGACTCCTTCCTCATTCATAGGAGGGAAGTGTGACAGACAAATAAATCTTCAGCTGTCATCACTTCTCCCCTGGCAAGAAGAACGGACAACCAAGGCTTTTCCCATGGCTGAGCAAACTAGAACCCATGGGCTACACGATTGCCAGTAAATTAAACCACTAATCTGTTGTGCTTAACTGTTACAACAGGTCTAGGCATACTTTCTGCCAGGGCAAATTTACATTCCCCTAAATTTACTAACTTACAGATATTACTGATTGAGTAGTAGATTTTGTCCATGTAACGGGATGTTTTTAGCTCTTCATTGCATACTTTTCAACGAGAGTGATATGTCTCAATTCACTGATCAAAAACTGATCACAACATGCAAAAGGCAAAACCTACTGTGGTTAAAGTCAGCAAAGTGCAATGCCATGCAGCTTGCTCTGTTTGTGTAACTCCAACGCCCAGCATCAATCAAGAGGTGAAAATTGCTGACAAAGGCCGCCTTTCATGAACATTTCCACATCCCACCATTTTCTCAGCCCTTTGTTTCTTCCCTAGGAAAAAAAGAAGCTTTTTTGCTTTGCTCCCAAATTCTCCAAAAGAGTATGCTTCCTAGCAGTGCCTAATGAAGTTCCCTTGGAGAACATCACAGTTGCCCATCACCTTCTGGCAATGAAAGTGTTATGAAACCTCATCCTTCCAATATTCACAGGGAAGAGCATAGAGAGGTCAGAGAGCATGCTCTCTGTACAATGTCCTCAGCAGCAGTCACATGCAGCCCAATCTCCTCCTTGCTGACAGCAGGGACAATCATGCAGTACACAACTCTAAACCAAACTCTTCAATACTTTGTCATTAATTGGATCCAAAATGCAAGACTATTCAAAGCAGGTCATAGCCAGCATTTAGGAAGCTTGCCTCCAGATTTCTTATTCTTTATTCATTATGTGGTAGAACAACCTGTTGCTTCCACTCATTTATTCTACATAAATAACCAAAATTGAAGTTTTCACTTGATTATTCAAGCAGAAAAGATTCTTAGCAATAACAGACTTGAATCTCGTTGGCTTTGCAGAACATGGGTTTATATAATGGTACGTTTTCACAATGTACAGACACTCCTCTAGATTTAAAAACATATGTCTTTTTGGTAGGCATAACAGCATCAAAGATTTTTTTAAATTTCTCAAGCCAATAAATACCAATGTGCTTAATGTAAATGCCAAATTCAGTGTTGCCAGGAAGTCTGAAGTTTTTCCATTGGAGGCAGAGAGATTCCAGTTCCTGAACACTTCTAGCAGGCCTTATTAACAAAAGGCACTCTGTTAAGAAGGCTGCAGAGAGATTATATATGATCAGATGAAAGCAGGATTAGATATGAATATCTGAATCACACTAAATAATACCTGATGGAGGCTTGAATCTGAAATTCATATACAGATATTCAGCACTGATTTGATAGTCCTACAACTCATGAAACCCTTTGTAGCTCAGGTCTGTGGGACTATGATCACACTTCTTTAATGCAAAGAGAAAGAAGTGAAAAGTTTAACTATTTTAAGCATTTTTCTTAATAGCAAATATCTTGAAGAAATAACATTTAAATTTTTGGTTGAAAATATATTTTTAAACTGTTGTGGTTCAAAAACAATAGGTGAAAGACTGTGGCTGAAATTCATGGAAAAGGGAAACAATATAAATCTAAGTGTTGAATGTGCAAGGGTTCTTCCTTACAAAATTCTCCCTGTTTTGAAGATATTTTTATCTACATACAACTGTTAGAGAGAAGGTTTGTGGGCAATGGCCACAGTCAAGTCACCCTCCACTTTTTTGCCTCCTAAAAAGCCTCTCATACTGCAATTTGAGAATTTTCAATACCACCTTCTCTGCCTACAATATATCAGTGCCAAAAGAATGCACAATTAGCAAGATTTGTACTTTATTGACTGTAGGTCTGCGTAAGTTGTGCTTTGTTTCACACACCCATTTCCTACTAATTTCTTTGTGAGCACTGCGTTACCAAAAAGATTCAGAATCAAGACTCAGCTACAGGCACAAAGTGTCACTTACTGGATAACAATAGGAAATATTTTCCTTCCAAACCTTACAAGTTGTAATATATTTGCTAATCAGCCACCCCCCATCCCAGAGATTATCTACCTGTCCTTTGGAAAGATACATCCTGTTTATAAAATAACAGTGATTTTTAGGTGCCTTATCAGAAAAACATTGATCCTTTCTTTATTGTATTATGAAAATACATACATGCATGTGGTGGAGCAGCACTGTATCTATGAGCAATATATTCAGGGTTCATAGAGTAAAAGTCCTTGTGAAAGAATCTTAGAATTATTAAGGTTGGAAAAGACCTCTCAGATCACCAAGTCCAACCATTAAGAAGACGCAGTTTGTGATTTGATAGATACTACCCACTCCACAAGAGACTCTAAATTCAGCAGGTATATGATAACACATTATTCTTAATTTAGTACCAAATATTGGTTATATGGGTCAGAGATAGCCTCTACTAGGTTACATAAGCCACACATATTCACTGCAAACTGCACTAAAACAGCCTTTCTACTATTGTGCCATTTCAGCAGATAATTTTAAAAAGACAAATATTTGTATACATTTAAATCATAGTTAAACTGAAGAGATATATGACTGAAATATAACAAATTCCACTTTTACATAAGCAAAAATATTTTACTGTGAGAGTGGTAATACACTGGTACATGTTGCCCAGAAAGGTTGTAGCATATCCATTCTTGGAGATACACAAACCTGACAGGACATGGCCCTGAGCAACCTGCTATGACTGACCCTGCTGAAAGCTGGGGTGGAGGTTGGATTGCACCATTTCCAGAGGCCCTTTCCAATCTCAGCCCTCCTGGGATATGGTGATTGTGTGATGCTTGAACTTGCTGGATAGGCACTCATTTTCAATCTTCATACAATAAAACTACAAAATTATTATGTGCACAATTTTGCAGTTCAAGATCTTCTGTCCCTTACTGCAGGCTCAGGTGAAAAATGAGATGGTGAAAGAGCTATTATGTCTGCCCTGAGCCATGGCTGCTGGCAGACATAATAACTCTGACACTGGTTACAGAGTGCTCTGGGAGAGGCAGTACACAGTCTCAATGACTTCAAGGAAACTTTCTCATACCCAGGAAAGCAAAGAAAAACTCCTCAGGAAGGTTAGCTGTGTCACAGGTTTCTAATGTAGGGTTTCTCACAACTGCTCTGATGCATTTTCTTGGTGATTAATCCATGTAGGATGCTGAGCCAGACTAACAACTGTCTGCCCCAGCCTGACTGTAGTCCTAGTCCAAGCATTTGATTCCAGGATATGCTCAGTGCTAACAGCACATTCAATAAGCACATCTCCATCAGAGGTGTTGCTGGTGTCCAACAGCAGCAGAAAATTAGTGGATCACTAGTTCTCATCATCGTAAGAACAGAAGGAAATAAATTTAGAATTTTTGTATCTGATTGTTCACAAATATTGTGAATTCTCAGACTTGGCTGTCAAGATCACTAAGTAGTTTGTCTCTTCCTATTTATTCAGAGAAGAAAAAAGAAACATCATCTCCCTCTCTTCCAATATAGTTCTTGGCAAACTGCTGGAAACTATTTCATAATTTTTTTTAAATGCACACATCACTGTCTAGACAGGGTCATATTCAGTGAACACTTATGTTTTTGCATTTTATGAAACTAATAAAGCATATTAAAGAGACTAATACAGTGTAATGAAAAAATAATGTTAGATAAATTCTGACAGTGACAATCTAAAAGTATTAAAATTGTACTGTTTAGATAGGATTTTCCAAGTAATTGTAGTTGATTTCTGCATATTGTGTTGTTCAAGCACCTTTAAGTGAAAATAAAATCTGTTTGTCCATGGACCAATCTTTTTGATGGCCTCAGTAAAACATTACACAGTTTGGCTCTTTCTCAACACTTCATTTTAGTAGTCTGCAGTACTCCATCACAAAATTGTTTCCTGTTAGCATGTGCCTCAATCCTGCAAGTGATGCATGCTGAGATTGTGGTCTCGGAATTAATCCACTGAACTCAAAAGGAATACTCAGGCTGTGTGAAGTTAAGCACACACAGGCATGCTTTCAGGGCAAAGACTGTATTTGAGTTGACAGGGAGAAAGCTAAGGCATTTTATAGGCCAGCTTTTAACCAGATTAGCTTAACAAACATCACGGGGGAAAAAAGGTTTTGTCTATTTTAGAGATCAAAATTAATCCATTATTTGCCTTTCCAACACAGTTTAAAATTACTGTTATGTGTTTTTATTTAAAGATTCTTATTATGGGGGCTTGATTGTACAATTGTCTAAACAGCCAGCTAGTTTTTCTTTGAATTTATAAAATCCATACCACAATTTCTAATGGTTTGGAGGGTTTTTTACCACAAATACTATTTTCATGCTTGTAACTTTGAAGTTAACTAAAGCAGGAGAAAAAATGTTACTTGTACTTCTAAGGCCCAAAATAACTGAAAATAGTGAGAAAATGTACCTTAGCCTATTGGCAGCTTCACCTGTAATTATCTGCAGTTGAGCCTCAGTGTAGAGTCAGGATCCAGGTCCATGTCCCCAGTTTCTGGAGTTGCAAACAGCTCCGGTCATTTTCCCCATTTACTGCCTGTGGTCTCAGTTAAGAAACACCAAGCAGCAGCTCAACATGACCCTGCATGAAGCTTGAGGTGAGTGTGCTCTGCCCTTTCTTGACAGCAAGGTGGACCATAGATATCTATGGGCTTTTGATCAAGAAGTTAAACTGCAGATATCCATTTATTCTACTGTAGATATTTATTTGTCAGATAAAATATATTTTAAATAGAAACCCAAATGCTGTATATGAGGTTAACAAAGTAGAGTTGCTTGACCACAAATGTCACGTTTTCATGGAGAAGTGTGTGACAGAAAAATTCTTTTTTTTTTTCCCATCCAGTCTTGCCCAAGTCCAGCAACTGTGAACACTGAAGAAACCTCACAAAATCTTTTCTAGGTTCCTAGGAAACTTCCTCTAGTGTCTTGGAGGCTATTAGATCTGCTCCAACTGGAAGAAAGTTCCTATGTTTCTCAAGGTGCCACTCTCAACACTTCTATTATCAACACCTCCATCCCTGGGCAGAACCAAAGCATCTCCCACAAGAAGCTGCTTTTAAGCCAAGTAGATGTCCTTGAATCGCCCAGTACCCTGCAATGCTGTGGCCAGGAAGACACAGACAGGTGGGTTTCCCAGCCACTGTTAAGTAACACATCAAAAAATTCCACCTTTGTATAGAAAATCAAGTAAACTGAACATCCATCACAAGAAGACTGGCAAATAAATCTGAAAAAAAAAAACACTGGGTGTTGAAAGACAGACTTCACTGCTCTGTAACCAAAAGGGGGGGGTTTCACTAGTGTGGGAGGTGGGGGAAAGGGAATTGCTTGTATCAACTCAAATTGTTTTGCTGAAAATGTAAAGTAGCCAATAAATCAAGACATAAAATACCCCCAGTAACTGGGAAAGTGTTTGGAGACTTACAAGCAAGGTGAGACTGTCCCTTGTGAGAGCATCTGCATCCACCCAGCTGTTCCAGAAACCCATTTGCAGGATCAAACAAGAAAGGCATGCTTCAGACAAAAGAGGACATACAGAAGATATACATCAGCACTGATGACTAACCCTTTTATAGCAAACAAAGCTCTGTCTAACATATTATGTCAGATGTTACCTTATTACACGACTACTTCCAGGGTTTTTAAGTTAACCAGAAACAGCTAAGCACAGGTCTGTGCCACACAGGGCTGCAAACATCTCATAGGTACAATCTGTGTGGCTGAGACATACAGGTAGAGCAGGACAAAGGCAGATACTCCACAGGATTATCAGGCCATGGTATATAGCTCCTGGACTATATTCAATGGCAATATGTAAGCAAATGCTTCAGAAGTTTTTTACCTCCCTTCCTCCTAATTCTGCAGTATTCACTGCTCCCTGTCTAATTATAAGGGCTGGGGCAACAGCTCCATGAGGAATTTACACAGGTATGGACAAGAAGAGCAAAGATAGGCTGAGGGCACGTTCACATGAAAATGAAAGCTGAACCACTATCCTGTATGTTCAAGGACACTTCCACCAGCCACTAGTCTCCTCTCACTTCCCAAACCTTGAACCAAGCCACTCCAGCCAGTCAATTACCCTTGGAGGAAGGCCACATTGACTGAGTCCCTTTATAGGACCCCCAGGTTTTAAAACACTCTTTCCAAGTGTTTTAAGACAAGATGTTTCTGTTCCTGGAATGGGAAAAAAGCCTATTGCCTCTAAGATAAAAGGTCCAATCTGCATCTTTTTTTGCTCAGTATCTCTCCATACTGGGAGGGATGCCAAGGAGCAGGATAACATTTTAAGTTTGTGTAAATACTCTGCTACCAGCAGTTCCCTAAACTTTTCTGCTTCGTATCAGTGCTCTTTAGGTAAAGAGTAACCATCTGCCTGAAAGAATTATTGTTCCTCACTACTTTGTAAAAAGCTAGGTTGCTTGTGTTTATCTGATGGCAAGTCCTTCCTATTTCTTTTAGACCTAGTTTTGTTCATTTTGGGAGACAATATCTCTCTAAATAGTTTAACCCTGCTCAAGCCAATTAACAACATGAATGAGATTACAAGTTTTCACAGCCAGTCTCACAAAGCAGCCTGACATCTTGTTGATTGGTGCAGTGCACCCGGTGCCTCCAGGAGAAGGTGCTGGGAGAACCGAGGAGGCTCTGCTACTACTTCAGTTGTACTCTTCAACGAATCCCCCATGCCCCAGCTTCTCAGTCTCAGCCTGGAACTAAGTATTTTTGCTCCTTAATGAACCTGTTGGGATGAAATGTGATGAAGTATGTTAAAATCTCCTAGAAAAAGCTGTAATTTGTAAAATCTTAGTTTGTATTTGTGGCTTTGGCTAGTATAAATATGTAACTACAATTAAGTAACACAGCCATAAAGTTTACCTTTGAATCAGAGCATGGACTAAGACCCACAAATTCCAGAGTGATTACAAAATATCTAATGAACTTCATCTACTACCAAGAGTTAAGTAATTTACTGAATGTCTGATAACATAAAGAGAAGGATTAGGAGGGGTATTGGAAGAAACTCCTGCGGCTTTGCCTCCTTCATAGCTCCCTCTTGCTTCAGAGATACAGATTATCGTTTCTAGGGTAACTAGACAGACACACACAAAAAAAAGACATTGTCTAGTTCGGTTTCCTGAGAATGTCAGAGCATTGTCAGGCCAGAAGAATTGCCTAACATAATTATGAAAGATATTTGTAATTTATCTACTCACTTATTTTAATTCACAGTCATGCCTTATGTATCATGCTTTAAGGGTAATTATCATATTTAAATGTAGAGTTTCTAAGAAATAGCGAAACTTTAAAATTCAGACCATTATTAAAGACACAGAGAAGACAGATGGTCTTTGTGTGCATTGTGTATGTGCATATGTTACTACTGAGTGAGTTTGTATTTGGCTTTGTGTCACACACAAACATAAAAAATTGAATAAACATATGACTTTTCTATGGTATTTATGTTTCTGTAGGGTTTACATGCATGCACACACCCAGACCATTTGACAGCCTTTCACACTGTAGAGGGGAGTAAATTTTGCGTGTAAGGGCCAAAAATTAGGCCATCCTGGGTAAAACTGGGGACTAATGATCCTTTATAACAGAAGTGATTTGTCTGGCGTTTGCCAGCCAGGGTTATGGGCACACATACGTGTTCCCATGTGCACACTTGTGCTGTGGCTCTGATAGAATTCTGCTCAGGTTTTTTTTTTTTTTTTTTTGTGTGTGTGTTTTTGTTTGTTTGGTTGGTTGGTTTGGTTTGGTTTTTGTTTTGTTGAGGTTTTTTTTTTGTTTGTTTTTTGTTTTTTTGGGGTTTTTTTTTTTGGGTTTTTTTTGAGACCAGGAGTCACCATGCACCTCCTGCAAAACCCATAGGGCACTGTCACCAGGAAAGCTTTGGGCACACCAAACACTTTCCACCTACAGTGTGGACACTCCTACCCTCTTCTCTCTGCACTTCCAAAGCTGCATGCATGTCATTGCATCTGAAGCTGCATGACTCCACCTCTTCAGGACCCATCTTTTCCACTTACCAAGGTCTGTGTCACTCAGAGACAGCATTCCTTCATCCCTCCACTTTCATCAGCATTTAGATCACTGATGCCAGGTCATGTAACCAGTTATGAGTCTGCCCAGCTACCAAGGACCTAAAGGTGATGTTACTCATTGCTCTGGCTGGGACAATGGCAATATACTGAACTGTATTTGGACGTGTTCCCAGGCAAAGAACAGACTGTCAATTCTGCTCAGTCATTTGAGAAACCCCAATGTGGTTTTGGCCCATGCAAACTTACACTCCTCTGGACTGTTCCTGGATAGGGTTCAGGAGCCAGAGCACTCCAGCAGCCACTCTAAGCAGTTTGCATGCAGCCACCCTGTCTTGCCAGGACAAGAGGCTGCTCAAAGTGCTCAAGGCTGTTTCCTGCCAGCTGGCCTCCATGCCAGACCATCCCCAGGCATATTCAATTTACTAGCATAAACAGGGCCTTTGAGACTTTCACAGGTCAGAGCTGATCACCCCAGGATGCTTGATGAAGCCTTAGTCAATGCTATTGAGCTGATTTTTTTCTAATCATTCAAGGCATTTAGTTCCCATACTTACTGTGAATAAAGTAAATGCCTTGCAGATGTCTTGTACAGATTATCAGTTGTTTAAAACCTAAATGCAATTATTTTTTTACACTCATAAATATCAGAACCTCCAGTATGAGAAAACTTCCAAGCAAAGAAGTTTGAATCTATGACCAGATAGAGTAAATAACCCAGTGCCCTAAAATGACATCAGCTGAATCACTCTACAGCAGTTTGTTCATGCCCAGTGCTGCTGTAAGCATCCCATGCCCTGGTGAAATCCTAATAAAGGAAACCAACCCAGGTTACTGTCCAGCAAAGAGCTTGCAATAAGCACAGAAACTAATTTAACATTACCTTGTTCTGTGGAAAGGCTGATTTCTTCTGGTATTCTTCATATTTAAAGATTCTCTAAGCGTCCCACTCCCCCAGCAAATACTAATGGCAAATATCTCAAACACAGTTTAACCAAGCCATGCCAAGGCCAGGTAGTCACTTAATACTATGACCCCAACTCTTTGGAGTAAAGAAAGACCACACAGAAACCTGTGGCTTTTCACAGGGCAGCTGCAGGAGTAATAGAATAATAATAATTTTTAAAATAAAATTAATTTTATTATTATTAATACTGTATTAATATTATTATTAATATTTTATTAATAATAAGAATTAAAAAAAGTAATAGAGTAATAATAATAAAAATAATTAAAAAAGTAATAGAGGTAATAATAGAAGTAATAGAGGTCATTTAGAAGATGTCAGAAGACTTGCTATTTTATATCTGGACAGTATTCAGCAACACTTTCAGGCCAAACAGGTGCTAAGCCAATGTTGAAAATCAATAGTATTAAAATGGTATTTAAACAAACAAACAAAAAAAAACCCCCAAAACTTAGAAAACCACGACCACAATGTACAGACAAAAATGTAAGTAAGATGAAAAGTTCAAAGAGTTTGACTATACATGTATATAGAATAATTGGAATGTTTTACATGCAACCAGGATTTTCTGACTTGAGAATAATTAGAAAGGATTCAAAATGCCTAATTCCACTTCCAGGTGGTATCAGGCACTAACTAAACTGTACTGCAAGCACAAACAAACTTGCATTTCCTGTTCTTAAATGTTTTGAGGCTCTCCAAGTTTTAACTGCTGAACTTAGAGATAGAGATCACAGTAAGAGCAGCAGAAGAGAACAAAGGGAAGGAAAGCGCAGCTGAAGCAGAAGCTTAAACCAAAGCACTTAATTGCATGTTGTTGATGTGCTTCTTTTAAGAGGACATAAAAAAGGGCATTATAAAGGATTCAAAGCATTTAGTGGTGAGGAAAGAGAGAAGGACGAGACAACACTTCAAATAAAAATTCCATGAAAAGGAAACATCTAATAATTTATTGACCTTCAGTTTCACATTGTGAAAAAAGTGAGTTTTACAAAATCTTAAGACATAGTAGCAAACAACATAGACAATTTTACTTCTTCACTTGCAGTTTTCTTTTAGCACATGAACCACATCTTCAATGGCCAGGAATGGAAACTATTCCGTTCTAATCACTCTTATTCAGACAGGTGTCAGACATACAGAAAAGGGGCTGCACAATTACACCAGAAGAGGAAGGCTGTCCTTTGTTACGTGTTTCTACAGTAACCAGCCTGCAAAATGAGAGGAACCTTCCTATCTTATGCCAGGGTTTTTGTGTGCGCTCTGCTGTGAACTGCTTCTAAGTCTGGGGTGTTTCGCAGGGCTAAAATTGTCAAGTAGTCAGCCAGGATTCCCACAATTCATAGGGCAAGAGCCTCATGTAGTCCCTGCAGAGCCAGAGGCCCACCCTGACTTCAGTTTCCTTCGGCCTACACACAGGAATTAATTGAGGACTTGAAAGCACACCACAAGTTTGGAAACAGTTGCAGAAAATTCATCCCACTTTGGGAAGCTGAACATCCCACTTTTTGTAGCTGTCCTACAAAACAGATTTCATAAGCTAAACAGTCAGATGCAAGGCAGCTTCACCTCTGGACTCTGATCAGCTTGACAGAGAACACATATCTCAAAGCTACATGCCCTTGTTCAAACACAGGGGCCCCTGGGGACCCAGTTCTTTACTTCCTGGTACCTTATGTAATTGCTAGTGCCTGGGTAGAGGACATGCAAAACACAGGAAGTCTGATTTTATGGCTCCCTTCACTCCTGAGAGTGATCCACAAGATGAAAGGCCAATAGAACTTCCAAGGCTGTTTGCTTCAGCATGGCAACCTGTGCAGGTACAGGGATATAGAAAGGAGACCTATCCTAATCTTGTTTTCCTATTGCTAAAGGTTGTCTAAGGGGGGGCAAGGGTGGAGAGGCTGTGGGTTTAAATATTTTTTTAATCTACCACTTCAATGAATCAGTTTCATCAGTGGAACTATAATTTTATCACATCTAGCTGGAACTCACCCTTTTAAAAACTGCAAATGAGTGCTTATTAATCAATGTTCCCTCAGTATTCATGGAACTCCAAATACTTTATTTCTGAAATGTAAAGAGTCTACTCCAAACAGCAAATCAAATGTAAGGCAGCGCATACAAACTTCCAGTGACCAATGTAAACACTTTCAGATGACAAAACTTTCACAAATACAGCTACATCACTTTCACACAGAGAAAGGCAAGCATCACAAACTTGAGTATTTTTGTTTTGCATGCACACATGCAGCTGTTTACTTATACCACAGCACACACCAACCATGTTACACCGTGAATATGTCAGTTTAAGAGGGCTCCAGAAATATTTAAGAAAAAACACAGTACAATACAAGCTTCATTACAGGATCTGGTAAAGAAAGTACCTGTGAAACACAAGCTTCTGAAATTCCTAAGAAAAAGAGTAGCTTCATCTCTGTCCAAAGACCGGAATAATAAGAAACAATTTTATTTAAAAATCAAAGTTTGGTTTCTCAGGATTCTCTGAGGCTTCTGAGCAACCAAGTGATTAAAGACACACCTGGATAACAAAAATAAAAAGCAGCAGAGTTTGAGGGCTTTTTTTTTTTTTTTTAGATAAGAGGTTTGAAATTAATTTTCTATCCCCATAAGAATTTTTCTAGAGCACTTGGGTCTTTGACATCTGGCCACTCAGATTATCTGAAATCCAGACGGATGAGGCAATCCAGTCAGTGCAAAATTGATGCTCTTTCTTCTTTTTTTTTTTTTTTTTTTTTTTTAAGACTTCATCATTAACCTATGTTGAGGTTTTTGTTTTGTTTTTATTCTTGAATCACCATTCTCCACTCCTTCAGGACAATGTGGCTATATTGTAGGTAACCCTCCTCCAACCCAATAAATAAATAAATAAGTTTGGACAATGACTTCATCTGGGCTTGGTATCCAGAAGCTCTTCCACAGTATTTGCGTTGCAATCAGGAAGCTGCACAAAGCGAGTGTTGCAAGAGACTTTGGCTATTTCCAGGTTAGAAATTGAAAGGCATGACCAACAAATGAAATGTTGCAACGACACCATCTACAAGACACACCACATGCAACCTTGAGGAGCTGAGGAGCTGGTGGCCTGAGAAAGTGACCTCCATGGCTTCTTCCTTTAGTACATGTGTGATTTAAAATCCTGTCTTGTAATCCTTCCATTTCCGACTGGGAAGCCACTCCTCCCTTCCATCTCCAACTGTTACCAAATAGTTTTCTTTCTTTGTGCAGCAGAGCAAGTCAGCAATCACACTATGTGCAAAACATACAATTCACACAAGCCCTTGCAACATGAAGACAATTGCAGGCATTGTTTCAGCATGCAAGCACTGAACAATAAATAACTATATCTACAACAACATAATAGGAAAGGGACAGACTGAATTATAAATACAGGGAAGAACAGGAACAATGAGCATTTTGGGGATGTTATGTTTGTTCCCCACTGTTGCAAAAACATTTCACCACTGGACTGGTCCTTATGAAGCAGAAGATCACTTACTGCACACAGGACAATGCAACATAGGGTGTAACAGATGCTGTAGGCACTGCCCACAGGCAAGCACACTCCAGTCAGCAGAGTTCAGCAGCAATGCTGCTGTATCTTCATTCACAGCAGCATCTTGCTGCTTCAGACCTGGCATGCTGCCTCTGCAGCTGGTGCTGGCACTTCAAACCACCACAAAGAGAGGTGACAACCATTTCAAATTTCACATAAAAACAGTGGGGTCCATGGAAATCAAGTGATGTGTGGTGCACAGCTAAGAGGAGTTCTGTCTCTGCTTTTTTCTTCTTTGAAGGACTGATTAACATGGGCATTGATCCACAATTACTAGCAAAAGGACCAGATCAGAGGTTTGTCCATTCATATTTAAACCACGTGTTGAAGCACTGAAGACAGGAGTTTCTTCTCCCATTCCTTCATGTCTAGGTTGGATAATTTACAAGGTGCAGATGATTTTCTTCAAATCCAAGAAATGCTGAATGATTTTTCTTCATAAAAACTTCTCCAGATCTGAGGTTCCAATTCTCTTCTCCCAATAAAGGAGTACACTAAAAGCATGGGAAGAGGTGGAAGGAAAGGATAGAGAAATGACTTAAAAGGTTTTGCTGCAACAATATACCATAAGGTTTTTGTTAGATGTCAAAGAAAATCTAAAAGCTAGGCTTAGGATACAACCCAGCTGGATGGACTTCCCTGCCCACCCTGAACCTCAAGGTTCTTGTGCAATACCCAACTATTAATACATAAATGAGTCAAGAACATAATTATTTAGGGTGAGATTCTGACTTATTATTCTAGTAACATTATTCTGCAAACCATCCTATTGACTGCAAAAAGACTGACTAATATTTTGGTTATAAATTCAGTCACTTGAAACCTAAATCAAAGTGGCCTGATACACTTCAAAGTGATAGACTATGTATCCTGCATACTTCCACATTTTTATGTTCCCCGAAAATCTTACAAATTTGTGGACTTGTTTTAAGCAAACAACATTTTGTAACTTCTCTTTCACAAAAATCCACATGAACACTCAGTGCAGAGTTTTTTCTATACCTCAGCCAAAACAAACCTGATTGGAGCAAAGCAGAAGGGAAGCTGAAGGTGTCTTGCCCCAATACCTCTATTCACCTTAACAAATTCTGAATTGAATTTACTAACAGAGAGGGCCATAAAATTCCCTTACTTAAAATGCATCTACTCTTCATTTAAGCAGAATTCTGCTTAATTTCTTTTTAAACAGCAATATACCATCCATCAATAAATTCATCCTAGAGTCCTTTATAAAATCAATTATTCAATGAGAAACTCAGCCTCTGGATGCTGAGATTGTGTTTGCTTTTTCACTGTGAAGCTGTATCAAAATTCCAGCTTCCAAACCATAATCAGTTCATGACAATAATTCCTGACAGCACTGCTAGAATTTTAGAAGGCAAATACTACTTCATTACAATGCAATTGAGCTATAGTGCACTCACAGATCTTTTGAACACACCACATCTCTCTCAGGCTGTGATGTCTAAGAACAACAGAGAACATTCACAGGAAACAACTCAGCCTACATAACAGTCCATAGTGTTTTTGCAAGAGTGGGCAATTTCTTTTATGTCTAAAAAAATGGTCCAGCCAGTGTTGATTAGTCTTTTCTAGGCATTCTTCAGTATAGCATGACATTCTTCCCATCAAAACAGACTATCAACACTCAAGTTGAAACACTGTTTCTTGTCATGGGATGAACTTAAAAAAAAAAGCTATAAATAATTTCAAAACAGAGGGGAAAAAACCCGACCCAAAACTCCCAAGTTTGAGGAACAAGACAAAGCAGACTTAAGTCTTCCTAAAAGTTGTCAGATTGAGGCCACACAGCACTATGAAAACAGAGTAATCACAAGTAATTTCCTTTTTGGCCCTCCCACCCAGTGATAAAGCAGCAGGAGTCAGTAGGAAAAAAAACCAACCTACTTGCTGGATGAGCACACAGCACCAGAGAGATTTCAGACTACAGCTACATTCAGTTATCTTGTGTGCTAGTTAAGCCAGATATCTGGTGTGTTAGTGAAGATAAAATAATGGCTTTTAACAAGATACTGCAGAGTAAAGGAAAGCTTTTTGCACCGTTATATTCGGAGAACTCTTTTTCAAAAGAAAACACTCCCTCATGCACTGTAAACTCCAGAACTGAGAACTCCAGAAGTGAGACTCAGAAGAGTAAGTCAATATTTTTCTTGGCACAGACCTGAGTCCAGGCATTCAATACTGCTGTTCTGATAACATTGAGAACTGCATAAAGTCAGTAATAATACAAATTAACTGAAGATATTGAGATACAGTTCCCAGCTAGGGAGGAAGCTGACACACAGAAATGAGGGCTTCCATTTGCTGTTGGGGAGCAATTACGGCCAGTAACCAGGACCCGGTAAGTCTCTAGTTTGCTCTGCTTTCCAAAGAAAAGTCATGGCACAACACTGCCCAGTTTTACAGGAGATTTCAAAGCTGAGCTCTGGCTTTGCATGGGCCCAACCTTGTATTCTTTACTCAATCAAAACTGCCAGTCAACCGAAAGACAACTACAGGAGTAACTGTCTGCCCTATCTACACTGCTTCAAAAACCTTTGGGGTTTGAATTTACTGCAAGAGTTAGACAGACTGCTGCAAAAAAACACCAAAAACCCTCCCCAGTGATCTGTCCCAAACAGAAGAAACTAGAGAAGTCTTTACACACAAGTTCTTCTTCCTATATTCTGGAGAACCTCTTCAATCTGAACTTTTAGGTAACCCAGAGCCACATGAGTAGCTTGTTTAATTACTGCAACTTTATTTGCCTTTTTCTTATAAGCTGCCTGTCTTCATGGGTACAATATACACTGCTCAAATCCAAAAAAGAAGCCACCATTCACAGGGCATTGATTATTTAGGATCAAGGAGATCACTCTATTTATTTGGCTGGCAGTAACTGATTTTGTACTAAAGCCACAAGGAGGAAATGGGGAATAAAAGCAACACAACACAAATGGAAGTCTGCCAGGTTTGTTGCAAAATACACAGATTAAGAGCAAAAATCTTCTCCCCTCCTCCCAAAAGTAAGAAATGCACAACAACCCATCAAGCAAGACCAAATTCAGACTTGCTTGTGAGAAGATACAATGCTGAAGTTGCATCTGGTAAGAACCTGGCCCATTATGTATAATTAAATTGTTTTGGAACATTGTGTGCTATAGACTAGTAATTATTTCAGGCTGCAATATTAATTACATATCTTCCTGACACTATACCTAGTCCATCATATATAAGCATAAGTATGGAGAAAATGCAACCTTAGTCCATGAAGATGCAACCACGCTTTCTAGCTGAGATTGAAAATTAGGCCTGAACTCCTTGTAAAACACCTATCATAAGACAGCAGCTTTCTCTAAAGGCTGTCTGCACTGTCTGCATGAGAATTGAATTCACTATCAGGCTTCAGATCAGAATTTACTGTATCTTTTTCAGGTATTGCTACAGGATGCAGAGTGACCTAGTCTCAGTCATCAGACAAATGGCAGTGGAACCTTTGTTTAGCATGCATTTAATACTTAAGAGCCAGAGTAAATTTTCAAAAGATTACCTGCATTTCCACACAAGTTGAAAATGTTATTTTTCTCAGTCCTTTACATCTAAATCATATAGGAAAAAGCCTTGTAAAGGCCAGTGCAAGATATGTGGTAAACTACTTCCAAGATCTGGTGTTGTCACAGACGCGCTGCCTGGCTGACAACAGCCTGTGAACGTATGTGTCTCAGGTGATCCAGATGTAAAATTGCATCAAATAGACTAACGCCTCCTCAGAGCTGCTGCTGAAAAGGTTTTTGAAAAGCATTATTACACTGAAATTCAAAGGTGTTATTTCTTACCTGATAACTTGTAATTGCCAACATATACACAATTAGGAGGGGAGGTGCTTCCATGTGCTGACAAATGCCGTGGGTATTAATGAATAGGGCACAGTTGTTATGCTGTTCCATACATCTAATGTGGGATCATAGCAGTCCAACGTTTTGCACCTCTGAATGCCAAAGTAGCCTCCAACCACATACAATTTGTTTCCAGATGCTACTGCATGGCAGCTCATTCGCTTTGCTGTCACATCTCCCACCTTAGTCCACTGGTATGCCTCACTGTTGAATTTATAAGCAGAGCATGCAGAGAATTCAGTATCTCCACCCATAATAAAAATCTGATTTCCCAGAACAGCTGCAGCCGTGTAGCGCCAGGGCTGGGGGCAGGTGGCTGGTACAGTCCATCTGTTTTCACACTGATCATAGCACTGGACTTTGGGCAGCTTGTCATGGCTAACGCTGGTACCACCAAAAGCAAACAGCTTCAGCTTCGCACTGACTACAGCTGCATTGCTTACTCCCTCTCGCAGTGGGGCAACCATGGTCCATTTGTTGGTCACGGGGTCATACTGTTCTACTTGCTTTAGGGATACTGAAGGGGAAGCTGGAAGGCAACCAGTGGCTGCAGTGTGCCCGCCTACTACATACAAACAGTGCTTAAGTTCAGCAGAGCCGTGGCCAAACCTAGCTACCAGCATGGGAGCAGCCTTCGACCATTCCTCATGAAGGGTGTCATACACCCAAACGTCTTTGGAGACTCCATTTTCTGATCCTCGTCCCCCAGTGATATACACTTTGCAGCCTATGGCACAAGCACTGAATTCTTTCCGTGGGCTTGGAATGTCAGCTTTTGGAATGATCTCCTTTGCCTTTTGATCTACCAAATACAGCTTGTCACACATAAAGGTTTGGCCACCCAAAAGAAAAAGTGAATGGCCAGTTTTTCGGGGTCTGGCACACAAGCTGGTGACCACTCCATCATTCTGTAAGATCTTCAACTTGCATCTTATTGATTCTTCTACAATCTCCTTGCTTTTCCTTTGCTTGGTGATAAGTTCTTCCATGGCCACATTCTCCATAAGGTATATGGCTGGCAGGAGGGCCAGTCTCACTGTCTGCAGTAGCTCTGGCAGGTAACAGTGACGCTTACTCAGGTCATAGTTGACCCAGTTGATAGCTGATTCATATACTAGCCTTTCATCTTCAGTTTCTAATTCTTCACTGGAAAGGAGTTGCACTACCATGTCTTTTGGCAGCTGGAGGAAGTCTTCACTTTTACTGATACTCTGGAAGTTGCTAAGGCACATCCTCCAAGAGAGCTCATACAGCTTGGTACACTGATGAGCATCTGACAGCAGCAGCATACCAAGACAGTTGGTGGGATGAAGGTTTTTCTCTAGAAACTCTGCACAAGCATCCCTAATGTCCTGAAACTCCAACATGTCACCAGCCTCCAGCAGTGACTCTGCATTTTCCTCATTGATGATAACTCTGGAGGAATATGCATAGTCCAGAAGAAGCTCCAGAACTTCTGGGTGAATAGAATTGTGAAAGTTGACTTCACTGTCCTGGCTCTCTTTCAGTCCTCCACTGAACATTGCTTCAAAATAGCGGCTACAAGCAGCTAGAACTGCTCTGTGGCAGGGGAATGACCTGTTTCCAGCATGGAGAAGTACATCTGTAAAGAGACACTGCTGACGCAGGAGGTTTAGATGAGTAAGGACACTATCAGCATAGGATGACTTGTGGAACAAGTATATGTTTATGGAGCCAGTACTGGCCCTAGACTTGCGATTTTCATGCATGCTGACCGACATTTTCTTTCACACCTATAAGCAAAGAAAAAAATTAAAATAAATAGAAGTCAAAATCATTATTAGTTTTACATATCAAATAGTGTGTCTATTATTCACTATAGGATGGGGGAGAAAAAGCCTTAATTTACAGCTGAGTGGACAGAGGATTACATCTCCCTTTGGCATGCATTTATTTTTTTGTAAGCTGAGATTCATAAATGACAGTCTAAATTTGTTGCCCAAGAGCAGGTTTATCTTGGGAAACCTGATCTCCAACTTTCATAGCAATACAGTGAGCAAGTAAGTTGGAGAAAGAAAATTAACCAGGACTGATTTTCTCACCCTTCCCCAACCTAGACCAGCTGATTCATTACATACATACACATGCACATGCTTGAAACATTCTCCTGTACTGAATCATAGCAGGAAGAGCTACTAGACAGAATACCTAAGGAATGTCAAAAGCTGCATAGAGAACAAAAACCTACTAATCCCATTAGGAAGCTTCCCTTTGGTATAGTGATTCCATATGCAACAACACAAAATGAAAAAAAAAAACAACAAACCCTAACTTTAAAATAAAACCCTGGTATCATACATTCACACTTGTGTAACTGTAAAAAAAAAATATGATTAGTAAAGCCTACAGATGCCATCCTTATTCCACAGAATTCAGTGTCTGCTTGTTATAGTGGTATAGCATATACATAGGCAGGGTCAGCAGAAAAACATGTTTTGACCACCAGCTGAAGTCACTGAGACACTGCCTCTGAAGTCACCTAGAGAGTCAGGTCCTCAGAGCTTAAGCCATTGTTCATTCTGAACATTTGAGGAGGCATAAAACTATCCTATCCTGCCCTATTCCTAACAAACAAAACCCTACCCAGATCCTGTTTAGAGGTGAATGTTACTGTTACCTGCCATGATATGCAGGTCTACGTATAATTACAGCAAATTTCCAGATTTAACTAAGAGTCAAATCAGAATAGTATGGAGTATAGGGTAAGGGAGGAACATTGGCAGTGATACAAAGCTAATGGCCAAAAAGCCACAGTGCAAATAGTAGGAGATGAAACAAAGAACTCAGTGCAAGCTGTGGCTGTGACTGGTACTGTAATAATCTCACTTCTCTCTCTTCAAACTGCAGAGAACACTTCGTGAAAGCCAAGAACCAAACTTGACTAATTATTATGCTATTTGCATGTCCAGAGTACCTTTTACTGCACTTTCAAATAAAGAACTGGCAAAAGGTCTACCTGGAAAGCATGAAATGTCCTAAGTCAGAGCACCAGGGACTACTTGTAAAAGTTTTTAATGTGGATATACTTTGCTCTCACACAAACATTTCTGTATACTTGAGCATCTTTAAGCAGTACTGAATTGCAGAATTTCATTCCCACATTTCATGCTTCAAGATAATAGAAGAGCTTTACAAGCCTCAAAACCAGCATTTTTAATATATGTATTTTTCTAGATTCATATGACCAAAAACATTGAGAAAATCAAAACCTCACATTTAATTTGGATAGCAGACTCCATTTCAGAACACACAATCTGTCTATATGGAATATGCAACACCTGCAGTCTAGCTGCAGCACAGCCAGTACCACCCTGCTCACTATCTGTGCTAATGTAATTGATTCACCATATTGTACAACAGCAAGTCTCTGTTACACCTTTCCCTTCAGTTACAGCAAAAAAAAGCCCTTAAACCCAACTTAAAGTGAAGAATAGAGAGACATCTTATTGTAAAACTACCATAGCCCACTTTCTTTAATATGAAACACAATTTGCCCTATGAAACTTAACTGGGATTGAAAATAGCAAGCAACACTGCCCAATATATGGTGCACAATCCAAAGTCCTCCAAAACAGAGAAGAGTCCTACACATCAGTGCTACAAGGCAGAGTATCTGTCTCACCCTACCATTTTCTAAGCAAAAGCTTAGAAAGGGATCATACCAGTGCTCCCTAGACCAATGCACTAAGCACAGAACAACTTAAGGCAGCTGGTATGTCTTCAAAATACGAACTCTTACAAGAAAAATTAATGACCTTTAATGAAGTTGTATTGTCTGGCAAAAAAAAAAAAACAAAAACAAAAACAAAACAAAACAAAACAAAAAAACCAAACCCACACCCAGATGGCATTTGAGGATCTTGAGCACTAATCTCAGGCTAAAATAACCCACTTAACCTATAGCCAAAAATAAGATACTGACCATTTACAAGTTGAAATCTCCTGGAACTGAAGGATTACAGAAAGGTCATGGCCTGAAATACTAGTATACAAGCAGTTTGATGACACAAACAAGCAGCTGAACACTTTACTGTTAAATTTTTCAAACTTTTCCAGGCACTTTATTGTCTTAAATACTGTTATGATGCAAGGCACAGTATTCACTGGATCTCTACAGGCAGGTTTTCCTCACACAGAGGACTTACTCTTTCAAGGTTCCTCACCAGGGAGCAGGATGGGAGCTAAACACCCATCAGAGACAACAGAATAACCAGTATCTGAATATGCTCACTGCCCCCCACACTCCATTCCAGTTAACTGAATGTGAGTGCATACATCACAGTCTAGGCATATCAGGATCTCTATGAAAACACAGGTTCTCTTCTTTGCCCCCGCATATTGCGTGAATTCAGAGTTTACTGAAAACTTTCTTTCATCATGCACACAGGATTCAGGAATAGGGCAGGTAAAGTTCACATCAGAGGCTGCAGATATAGGGATTTAGATCTTTCACCAGGCTCTGTACTCCCATGAACGCTTGTTCAGCACCATTCAGAATGAGTCCATAACCACAACAAAATAGAGGCAAACATAAAAAACCACCCTGCAGTCATGCATACAGTGGAAGCTAGTGAAGTACAGACCACATGCAGAAGGGAGGAACAGATCACTCACTGTCTGTTACCCAAAGCCCACCCACAGCCAGGGTAACAAATACCACTGTAAAATAAAAAAAGTCAAAAATTTGTATAAAAACCCCTCCCAAACAGCTACTGAATAAGGCACTCAGCATTTCACCCTACTAAAACAGAAGACTTAGTCTCTTGGTGAGAAGTAGATTCTACATATGCTGGTCTTGAACTGTGCCTGTAAGATTGCCTTTATCATCACAATGTCATCTATTGAGAGGAATTCAAAATATGCCAATTCACATTTAAGATAAGCTAACATATTTCCTCAAATAGAACAAAGATACATATCTATACACATCTTTTTCCTCCGGTGTGGTGCAGAGATGAGTTTGCACATGGACTAGCTGAACAAACACCCTTAGAAGCAAGCATCCATCACTCACTAACAGGCAGTGTTTCTGTAGATTACCTAAGTCTCTGTAAATTAGGTCCATTCAGAATCTTGGAAGAATACTAAACTGCAAAAATGACATTTCCAATTTCTCTGCTTGGTGTTGGAAATTATGCAAGCCTCAAATACTTCAGCAGAGGTAATCTACTGTCAGTGATCAAGTGTTCATCTTGAATAATATTAGTCAATTCCCTTTAGGCTTTTATTTCCTTAGAAATAGTATTTGTATGTAAAAGACAAGAAGTGGTCAGTAAATTACAGATATAGATTTTATCTAGAAACAGAGGTTGAACCAAGACTTTGATTTATAATTACACTTCAACAGGCTACTTGTCACAGCAGCCCAGTAGTAAACACTACTTTAAGACTAAACAACAGGCTCCTTGTCCTACTTAACAGTTCTATAGCATGCAGGTCTCAGCTTAAATCAAATGAAAAATTAAGTATTTTCAAATTACTGATATATCCCTGATGCACGCTTATTTTAATACGAAAGTGGTGGTTGTGTTTTTCTTTAGAATCAGTGAAACAGCTGAAAGAGGAAATCTACTAGTCATCCCATCGCTTTCAATTGCTAAACCTGCACCGATGTGTGAGGCATTGTGTGCCTCAGTGTGGCAGAGGCAAACCGTGACACTGCCTAAAGTCTTCAGACTCACTGGCTGCCTAGGACCTGCAGCGAGACAGAAAGCAGAACACGCTGCTAGGAATGCACTACAGCTCACCACATGCAAACAAAGAAACGCAACTCTAAATTCCCCTCGGTTCGCCCCATCAAAACGCCTAAATAACTCCGTCTCTGAGAAGAAACTAAAAGAGCTTCTTCCCAGACTGTTATAAAAAACAGTGCGAGAAGCTAAAATGCATTTAGTTTGCTTTATAGAGCAATAACCACGTGCAAAAGTTTCTCTACCGGCGCAGGGAGAGCAGCGCCGCAGCCAGCTCGGGGAGCAGCGAGGCGCTCGCTCATTCCCTGCCCTGCCTCACGCCCGCTGAGGGATGCTCCGGACCGCCCAGGGCTCCAAGCAGGAAAGCCGAAGCCCAACGGGGAGGCTAGCAGCCTCCGTAACAAGAGCCCACGCTTTCCAAGTGCAGCCGAGTACAGGAGATAGCAAACCACCGCGAATGCCGACACCCCCAGTGCTCCGTTGGTACCCGGCGTTCCGGACAGGGCGGAGGAAAGCCGGCTTCCGCCTGTGCCGGGGACCAACAAGGCAGCCCGGCTCCAGCCGGAGAAGCACCGCCGGCAGCGCGGCGGCAGCTCTGCCCCGCCGCTACCCTCCCGCCTCCCCTCTGTGCCGGGCGCTGCACCGGGCCAGCGGCACCAACTTACAGCAGCGGCTCCCGGGCAAGCGCGGAGGTCCCTGGGCGACGCAGCGCCGCGCATGGGAGAGGAGCTGGGCTGTGCCGGTTCGGCGGTGCCGCGGAGATGCGGCGGGCGAGCAGCAGTGTCGGGAGCCGCGCAGCACCGGGCGGAGGTGGTGCCGCTGGCGGGAGGCGGGTCACGGAAGGAGGGCGGGAGCTAGGGAAGAGGGACGGAAGAAAGGGAAAGAGCGGCAGCTGCTACTGCTGGCACGCCGACCACAAGCTCTGCCCCAGCGACGGAGCGGAGAAGGGGTATATGGGCTGGGGGGGGGGGGGGGGGGCGGGGGGGGCGGGGGGAGGCTTTATGCAAAGCCTGTGAGTGACAGGCAGGGGAGGGACGGCAGGACGAGGGCGCCACGCTTGCAGTTGCTGTCCCGGCTAACGGCAGGGAAGGTGTAGTGGATTTCTCGTGTCGCCCTGAACGGGGGCTTCAGGATAGCCTCTGCTTCCTGCGTTGCCTACCCTGCCCCACACCCGACTGGGGTGGCGCGAGGGCCCCGCGGGGCCAGGCGGAGCAGCCTCTCGCTGTACGAGCTCCTGCCCTGCGCTCCGAGTGAACGAGCGGAGCGCCCCGCCGCGCAGACACCGAAATAGCTGTGCGGGATGGGGAGAACCGCGCGGACGGGACGGGTGCCGGTCCTCGTGGCGTGTCCCGTTGGGTGGCGAAGACCGAGCAAGGCAGGCGGTGGGAAACTCCTCCTCCTCGCCCTGGGACCGGCCGGGAGGCGCGAAGGAGCCCGGGCAGGGCAGGCTCCGAGGCCGCCGCCGGGCGCTGCTCCGCGATGGGGCGGTGCCGCGGAGCTACCGCGGGCCGTGCGGCCACTGCGCTCTCGGGCGGCCTTCGCAGAGCTGGCTTTTCATAACTGCCCAGTGGAGTGCTCCCGCAGCACAAAGGGGAGCCTGGCTTTAATTATTTCCCAATTAACAAAGTATGTGAAAAACGCATTTGTGCAAAAGGCCGATTTCAACACTAAACATCTTATAGACATGACAACAGTGTTTACATAATGGTATTGTGTGGCTCTGTACAAGAAAAACATAAGGTACCATGCTAAACATCGCACATATTGCTAGTTTACTATTTGCTAATATCACTTAAAGCAATGGTATTAGTCTAAAGAGGCTTTAAGGAAGATAAGAACAATTACACCAGCAGGAAGCTTCTTTTTTTGAATATAATAGTTTGGAGAATTTGCTCATTCTTCATAATGAAATGTCACCCAAACTCCTCCTGTTGAAAAAAAAGAATGCCCTGCAAGCAATTTGCTAACTTGCAGAGCGTTATTTATATTTGTGTTGCTGGACTCCAGAGTCTGCAGATTAGCACACACTTAATGTACAGCAGGACACATATGTAATTCTAGACATCCTGTGGGCATATGCAAGCTTGGAGAGCATAGCTGAACAGGCAGCAGATTAAAGAGTAATTTGTTTCATAGATTATTTCTTTTAACAATATTGTTTTATTACAACATGAAGGCTGCAGGTTGCATAGTCTAAAAATGTTGCACATCGTATGTAATAAAGAATGTTTCAGAGTTGCTTAGGTGTGAGAAGCTGTTGTAAATTGTAAGCAACCTTGCACAAGGGGTATTCACAGACACCAATGTTCACTTGAGTCATGTACCTGTAGAGGATTTTGGATTAGATTGTAAATGTTCAATCTTTCTTGCACATGGTATTGTCCATGTTATGAGTCCAGGTTTTCCTTTTATCGTAACATAACCATAAAATGCCTTGATCCTATTTTCCCACATTTCCCCCCAAGTAAACCTGAAGAGATTCCACCCAAATCCTGTCCATTATGGTGAATCTTCCACAATCTGGTGTCAGAAAGTCAGATTATCTCAATGTCCTGGGGTGACTTTATGATGCCTGTATCCCCATTCTTCTCTTTAGCCCAGAAATAAGTTTTGCACCTTTAAGACAGGTTCCAAGATTGAAGCGGGGAGAGAAGAAGCACAGAGTTTGATATCAGAATTTGCACTTGCTCCTCTGCATCCTTCTCCTGGACTGTGTTGTCTGCAGACAGACGGGCAGTGGGACAGAGCTCTCCTCTGCTTTTTAGTTAGTTTTTAGCTAGCTGAGGCAGATAAGTTCCCTAGACCGTGGTTTCTCTTTTTCTTGGAACTGTTTAAACCTGCTCTGGACTGAACACCCAGAAGAGCAGCAGCAGCTCACACCTGTGGCCCAGCGGGCTGGGCCTGGGCCACGGCATTTCCAACGCCAGAGGGACTGATCAGAGACTGAGTGAGCTGAGCTACAGCCCACTAAGGGGACTTTCTGAGTTTGTCAGTCAGAAGTCTTCAGATTGGCCAGAGGTTTTATTTCTAATATTGTTCACTTTTTGTGCAGGTGAATGCTTTGCCTGTAAAATAAACAGATTTTTTTCCACTTTTCTCCAATGAAATCTTTTCCCAAACCGGTTGGAAGAGGGGCCACTTGGATTTGCTTTCTAGAGGGACCCCAATTCAGAGGTTTCCTCCAAAATTTGCCCTAAACCAGGACACTCATTCTATGCAATTAAAAACACAGGGACACATTACTTCATACAGTCTTAGGACAAACTTTGAACAGGCATAGTTATCACTATGGGTGATAAACTAAAACGATAGGATAATGTTACCTATCTATTGCTTAGCAACATCTGAACTACAGCTGTAAGCAATGGTCAGTAAAAAACGAGATCCACATGGGGGGACAACATACAGGGATTTATGTGGATGCCCACAGCATGCAGATTTGGGCAGTACCCTTCATTAAAAAAAAATGGGGCAATAATCCTGTAAGCAAATGACCAGATGAAGTACTGATCTTCCTTTTTTTTTCATGAAATGAGCAACCTCTTGAAGTTAATCAGGGCAGGATGATTGGATGAAGCTTTAAGTCATCTGTTGGGGAAACAAGTACACAGCCAGACAGATCCTTCTGTGTGTGTAAAGCAGTGGTATTGGTGAGAGCAGGGAGAGAATGAGAAGAAAAAGGAACTCCACAGTCCATGCTTACAAACCACAGCAGTTATTCTTTTGGATGTGCTCAGATGAGCTCTTACTTATGCTTAACGCCTGAAGTGTTTCTTCTCCTTTCTGCACAGGAGTTAGAAGTCGATAGGTTTGTCTGAATACAGCTTATAGCATAGTTAGAATAAGAATGCTTATTTTGCTAGCATGGAAAAAACACTCAAAAAATAAACTGTGTCCAAGCAAATCTTTGGCCTGGTTTATGTTGGTCTGAGAACTAAGTCAGATCACAGTTAAGCAGTATTCTGGTTCAGCCAGTTTTGTAGATGGGCCAATCTGTATTTTGACATTGCTGAAAACAAAGCTGGCCTAGCCTATTCCAGGACATAGTTTAACATGCCTGCTGAACTAGTTGAAACATGTTTCTCCTAGTATTAGTATGCCAGGATGGATAGGATCTTTGCAGTGTTGCTAAATATCATGATTTTATCACAAATCAAAAGATAATTGGCCCTTTTCTCAAAGCCTCAGCTTCTAGAGTCATGTGAAATTGATAATCTCTTAGGGTTGGTTTTGTTGTTTGTTTGTTTCTTTGTTTTTAATAAGAAGTCTGAAAGAATGAGTATGTCAATATAAACCCCTAAATATTTTCATTTTAATCTCTAGAATTAAGTGCCACATTTGACTCTGAAAACACTGGGGCAGGAAAATCTTCATAAATCCAGCTTGCTTGCTATGCAAAGAACATTGCAGTTTCAACTAAATTATTTCACCTTGCTCTTTATTTAAATTGGTTTGGCTTCTGTGTTGAGACAAGTTCTTGGAACCTTGAATGTATAGCAAACTTTATCATATGGCTTTATTGACACATAAATGTTTTGCAGGCCTTACTATGTAGCTAAAAAAACCTCACAGATTACCCTAGTAGCACCAGAAAGAGTTCTAACACTGGCAGAGCCGTACTGGTAATCCATTTACCAGAGCAGATTATTTCACTTAGGACATGGAAATATGTATCTTGTTTTGTTTTGTTAGTATCAACTGCATCTAAACCAGCAGGGTTTGCCAGTACAGCTATCTTGGCAAGCCTTTTAAATGCAAGCAGGCAATATGTGCCTGCAGCACAGTCTGAGATCTCCTTTTTAATGTTATTAAACAGCTGTGTCTTGGGCTTTTGCCTTGTTAGATTCTTTTTAACCACATTATTTTGTTCAACTGCTGAATAAACAGCATGGGGTTAAATGTATTAGTGTCATTTATCTTCTTTCTTTCCTAATTTACACTTTGAATGAATTAATTAGAATGATTTAATTAACAATATACAATAGCAGTACCAGTACCAGAGCTCTCCCAGGGGGATGGAGTCTGGAACACCCCTCAGTGACCCACACCTGCTTTTCTTATCATTTGCCTTTGATGTGCTTCTCCAGGCTGCCCTGCAAACAGAGATTTGTGTGGATACAGCACAATGCATTATAGTGCTTGTTTAGTCCTAGAGACATACTAAAAGTGTTTGGGGAGGTAAACATTCAGTATTTCTTAGCAGCAGTTTGTCCACCAGTTCCAGGGGTGAGAAATCCCTCTTTGTCCAGTTCTGCCTTTCTCATCTGTGTGTACGTTTGTTTTCAAAAGGATTACATTAAGTCAGGCTGGCCCTTAGATGTCATTCCTTCATGTCATGACAGCTCAGACCAAAAATAAGAGAAAATACCTGCTGCTATCTAAACCAGCACCATGATGGGGCAAATATTGTTGTATGTAACACATAATTGCTCCTCTCCAAAGTATCAGTGTGATAAATTGTTATGAGATGTGAGTCTCTTGTCACTTTTAAAGTATATGAACACTAGCCCGTTTGAGTTATGCCATCATATTATTGGAAAGAGACAGGAAAAGTCAGGCCTTGGTTTCCATTCCATGAATGTGTTTTGTACAAAAGATTTTCAGAAGGATCAATTTGGGTATAAATAACGTAATAAATATGAATAATGTCTAGAGTGAGAAAGCTTTCCTAATGAAATTTCTTAATTCTTAGGAGAAACCCTTGTAAAGCCTGACTATTGCATCTAGTCCAGAATCCATTACTTCCAGCAGTAGGTACTTACAAAGATAAGTAGTATGGAGAAAAAAAAAATGTCTCAAGACTCTAAGGAGAGGTTACTCACTTCTCTTTCGTATGTAACTCCTCTACCCATTACCCTTTTCCATTTTGTCTTGCTCTCAAATTACTCCTCAAAGTCTCTGCCATAAGACTACTTTTATCTATTCCATATTGTCTGTTCTCCTTCTTAACAAGAAAAGTGATTCCTGTTCATAGAAGACAATGATGATGATGACCCATTTTTGAGCAGGTTTGGTTAGTGAGGAGTTCCAATTATTACTGATATGCAAGCCCTTCCCAAAGATATGTGGATCAGCACAGGACTGGGAATACCACTGCAAAGGATGAATGGTTGCTGCCACTTCTGCCATCACCCGTAATGACATTTGGGAAAAGTCATATGTTCATTGTCAGGAGATTTCAATTCCCTGTGCATATCTTTGCTGGCTATTCCCATCTCTTAAGCGACTCCATACTGGGTCATTTTCTTGCCTTTCTACAGGAGCTATCTCCAGTAGTGCAGACTCCAGGTCGTGCAGCAGCTTCCTTTTCCTTCTCTCTTGCTAAGTAGCAGTGGCCCCCAGTGGTGACAGCTAAGCTGGCTCCTTATTTCAGGTTTTACCACGCTGCACTGAAAAGCCTCCATGCTGTAACAACCTTGGCATAAGAATTTAGGAGTTTCCCACATCTTTCACTTCTGCAGGGACCAGGGGCCAGTTTCTTCTGACCACCCCTTTCCCCCCCTCGAACTGACCAACACTGATGAGGCTTTGAGAATAGGGGTATGTATTGTATTATTCTCTAAGATGTTTAGTCTTTAAGAAAGTACTGTATCACTTAAATGGATCACTTAATCTAGAGAGACCCCTAAATGATGGAGGCATTTTTCTTGTATTCGTCTTTTATGTTAGTATTAAAAGCAGGAAGACAAAAATGTATTCATTCAAACAATTGCTTTGGCATTTTAAGGACAGTAATGCACCCCTAAACAGCTATTTTTACATTGCTGACTAGCATTACACATTGAAACACAAGATATTTAAGGACTTTTAATACTAAAGGACTATTTAAGGACTTCATTTAATGTATTTAAGGATGAGGATTTCTGACAAAGATTTTAGATGGAAATACATATACTCTTTTGGAGATGCAACTTCAAGTCACTGAAGTCTGCACACACAGACATGTATGTCTCAAAACACAAAACCCCCAAAACATTTTACCTAGGGGACTTGTTTCATTGTTCCACTCATTAGATGATATTTTGCCCTTAAGTTAGAATGGAACGAACTTTTCACTTCTTCAGCCCTGCTGAAGAAGACAGAGAAAAAGAAGGCAATGCATAGGGACTGAAATGCCCTCACTCTGTCTCATACTGAGAAAGCTTATCAGATTTATTCAGGTGAATAAGAGTAAACATGACAGAAAAACTTCTATTTTTCAGCACCCAGGACTCTGAGTTAATTTGTCCTTCTGGATATATGTGTAGGTAGATCAGGATCTTATCAATAAGTGAAGATTTTTGGTCACCTGTCAATAGTCTATGCCTTAATGCTATTATCATCCACTGTACCAAACTAAAATGAGAGCAAACAAACCTCCTGTAGTTATGCTTTCCATTACCATATACCTAGATCTAAGTTTTCATGCCATGAGGTTATGGGAAGTGGTCCACAGAACCAAGGAAAACTGTAAAGTGTATATTGTTTCCAAATTTAAAAGTTTGATGATAAGAACACATAAGAAATTAGGAAGATTAACATGATTTTTGGATACCACTGCTTTAGGGAGAAGGAGACTACAGAATTCTTTTATTTTAGTGGGTTTAGGACAGATCCAGACAAGTATTTTAAAGTAAGCTTGTTTGTGTAAGTATGACTTTATTAATTTTCCTGCTCAGCAATTCACCACAAACATCTGGAACAGCATTATTAGTAGTTTTGAGGCCACATTAATTCTGGATGTTCTTAAATAGCGTTTTTACAGATACTTCACAAGTATCTGTAGAAGGCTCTTGGCAGAACATGAGAAGGTTAAAACAGTCTCACTCACCTAGTTTTAATCTGGGAAGTCTGATGGTTGTGAGGACTAAGTAATCTGATTCCAAACTCATTTAACAAAATGAAATGTGTCCTATGGAGTTGGTATTTCTGTGGTTTAGATCAAACTTTTGAACATGTTGCCTACAGCAAAGGTTGTTTCTCAGGCACTAAATGCACAAATAGCCTCAGTATCCTCATCAGGCTGTGCCTGTTTAATGAGAAGGACTTAAAAGGATACATTTATTTGTTTTAAAAGACTTGTTTATGCACTTTGACACTTCACTGTTCTTCTGTACAGAGGAAACCAGTGAATTTGATTCTGCCACAGAGCCCATATGTTATAAAAAGGTTTAAAATCCTTCACAGTTGTGATTTGAATTATTTTATCTTTTTAATGACCAAGCCTTTGTAGAAGATTAATTCACTGTTGGTGCAATGTGATGAATTTAGGTCTGCAGCAAAACCTTTTCCTAAAAAATAAAAGTGAGCTTTTGCGTGAAGAAATGTCACATTATAACAGGCAAAGCCTTGCAAGTTACATGTTCAACGGGATGAGGAAACCAGATTTCTTAGGTGAACTGTATTCCAAAAAGGCCTATTACTTCTCTTCTCTAAATGTTAATTTGGATCATTCAGGTATGGCCAAGTTAAGTCAGAGGGCATAACTCAGTGTGGGCAAAGCTTCAAAAGTCTCTTAACACAGTGTGGCATTTACTCTGGTTATTGATTTGTGTCTTCAAAGCTCTGCCTTATTTTAGGCTAATGGAATTTAATTAGACATCTGATGGCTGCTGAAAGTAGTAAAACTGAAGCTGTTGATGCTTTATTTGAGCTAAACATTTTCTGGCATTTTTCCCAATCTCCAGGACATGTCTGAACATGTTTTTACTTTCCTACCTGAAGAGCCACTAGGCACGTCAACATATGTGTATTTTGGCTTAAAGAAAAGACAGTAGTTTGGAAATACAAAAGACAGCTTCTGTCTTCTGTAACAAGTCTTGTGTGTTAAGATGTAAAAGAGGTAATACATTAAATTAGAAAGAACTTGAAGTGCATAGTTGGAAGATAGCTGACTGATCACTTGTGCTTTCTTAAAGAAAACTATTTAAGGTTTCAGTTAACAAGCAATTTCCTTTTCAGAATCTGCTTTAATCTATATGTGAACTTAGAATTTTGCTCAAATAGAATAACAAAGCCTAGTGACTCACCACATCAAAATAATTGATTGGAAGAATCTCGCTTTTTCCTCAAAGGCCTAATGTAGATTAAGCTGTGGAAGCAGTCTTATTCTCTGATGGCTAAAAGAATAGATTTCCACTCATACATTCTCTAGACATCTCTGAAATTAATTGCTTATTGTGATAAACTGTATTGTGATATCATAAATATTCTGGATAGAAACATATGTGGAAGCTTTGTCATATCACAGTGAAGAGATGGAATACAGGCTGACAGCCTTGAAACAATGGTACACACACAGCAGTGGCCAAATAAGTGTAAACTGATTTAGTAGTTCAAAAGTAATAGTTAACTAAAATATCCAGGCAGATATCTCTAGTGCTCAGTAGCTATCTCAGTAGCTTGTGTCACATGCCAGTACATTTATGGTACACATGCACACACACATAGAGCCTATTGTATGCACAAGCCCAGCCAGAACTTGTGTTTTTACATATGTAGTCACATTTTCTTATTTAGAAACAAACAAACAAAAAAAAAAAAAGGAATTTATGGATTACCAATTATATGAAAATTCACCAGATTTGTAAATCTAACATCAAAATTATCTTGAACAAATTTTACATGATCATTGCTCAAATGAAGATTGGAAATAACTGAAAAACTCAATAAGCATTAATAGAACTACCAGAGTTTAATGCAAATGAAAGCTACATTCATATGCAAACAGAATTCTAAGATTTATCTAGAGTATCACCTGAGCTCCTATGATAGTTCAGAAAAAGCCTCTATTTCTCTTCTGCTCAAGTACTTTTGAAGAAGCTTTCTATTTGCTGGGGGTCTTTGAGATTCCATTCCATTAAATGGGGAAAAATCTTAGAGGTACAAAATGTCTGACAAAAATCTTAAATGGTTTCATTAGATGCCATTGTTCACCCTACATCATAGGCAGAACAAAAGAAAAAAATAGATTAAAAAACAAACAAAAACCCCCCACCTCCAACAACCTAGAATTCTCCTTTATGATTGACACAGTAGATTTCATTTATTTTCTACAAAATTAATAAATATAATTATTTTATGTTGCTTCTCTGAGCAGTGTAGTGAAGATGTGTTTCTGCAAAAGAGTTGCGTTGCCTGAGAGCAAAACAGTTTTAAATTTTATAGACTTCCTTCATCTCATTTCCCACCAAACACCATTAACATGTGAACTTCTCAAACATGCAGTAAGTAATGTGATGTGGTTTAGCTTTTTCATGCTAATGCACCTCAATAAACAGACTTTAGAAATGAAAATACATTTAAAAGACAGGACTCCCAGCCCATCCAAATACAAAGCATAAATTTTTGTCCATGATGTTTAGAATAAATTTAAACAAGGAGCAATCTTTAGATATCATGTCAAGTTTTTCCTTTTACAATAGTCTAAACATTTTTATATTTCAACCTATTCCAATATATTCCTGTCTGAGAAATTAGCTAAAAAAAAAAACAAAAACCAGTCCATTGTTCAAGGAGCCAAAAGAAAAAGATACTTTAATCATTTATTACTTCAATAAGGCTTATAAGAAGAGGAAATCTCTTTAAACCTTCATTTTTCTTCCACTGTTAGTTACAGCACCTACTACTGTGGAATTAACATAATCTTCAACTGTGTATTTGTTAGGTATAATGATTTAGACTTCACTTTTTAAACTGTGATAGTTATAAAATCCGGGCTAAGTTCTGAAGCCATCTCTCCTCACTCTCCCTGCGGTGAAGTGGCCTGCCCAAGTCAGCACCTCAACAGGCAGGGCAGGACAGGAACGCCCTCCCTACCTGACTGGGAGACAACCATATGGCACCAGGCAAGGCAAAAGACTGCCCGAAGCTCATGAGAAAGGATGTTAAACTCACATTTAGTTTATCCATTATCATAAACAAACTTAGACATCTGAAAAAGGAGTAAGTACATCCTGGCTTTGTTGAAGATAGTAGATGGATAATTGGAGACATGATAATGTCTCCCTAATTATTGTAGAGTTAGGCAATAATGCTTAGTGAAACAGACATGCATTTATATTACCTAGGCTCACTAATATAAAACTATCTCCACCCTTCCCTCTTTAAATACATTCCTTTCCCCCTTTTTATTACTTATGGTAGAATTACTTATTCTTTACAGACAAACACATTCCTAAGGAACTCATTACAATGGCATTTTTCCTTTTTCTTTTCTGCATATATTCCTCTTTGCACAGTTCCTGTTGTGCTTCTTCTTTGCACAGTGCAATCACGTGCCTTAACTGTTAAAAACATACATTTAGCTGCCCTCCTAGCTTAGCAGTATTTGTCCATAAGGGTAAAAGAAGCTGCAAAGAAGCCTGCCAATTGCACAGCCAAAATATATTTAGTCACACCTCAGGAATGGACAGATTCTGGAAGGATTGCACAGATTCCACCCTGATAGGTTTTGGTACCACACACCCTATCTGAACCACTTACTTCAGTAAATCCCGTAACCATTAAAAGATAGGTCTGACCTGTTAATTCCTGCAGGCATAGTTATCCACTCTACCCTGATCTGAACCAACAGATTTACCCAAAGTTTCTGAAGCACATCTTTTCAACATTATTTATTTAAGACTCAAACCCTGCTCCTGTGAAGTCAGAGGGAATTTGCCAGTGAATGTCAATGCCTCTGCTATTTTATTCTTTGGCTTCCTAAGCAGGAACTGCCAATCATACCATATTACATAGTCATTTTATTAGGCATCCAATCATGCTTTCATGAAGTAGAGACAAGTTACTGTTTGCCTTTGCCAGCTACAGAATTGGGCGCCTTCAGCAAACTACCACATTCTCTACATGTTTCTTTTCTTAGAAGACACAACTCTAAACTTCAAACCATTCTGTCTTATGAATGGAAAAAACTCCAAAACATTATCCTATCATGTATATATAGTATCAAACTCCTATCTGCAAGCCTATTTCCTGACATCTTTCCTCTCTTTCAGAACTTAAGTGTTTTCCTATTTATTTCTGAATCGTAAAGCCTGTAAAGTATACATTGGAAGATTCAAAGTTATATAGTTTTGCAGAACTAGAACAAAGAGTCAAGAAAACATAATATATAGATCTAAATATCATTTTTCATCAGAAAATCAACTTGAACTTTATAAAATGTGTAATTATGACTTCAGATTCTTTGTCTAGAGGTGTTTATTTTTGACTGAAGTATCTTTTTGTGTGATTATTCTTAAAAACAATAAGTCTACATATAACAAAACATATGCCTAATAACATTAGGCAATCTTCTTAAAATATTGGCATGTTAGCATAGCAGTTCTTGGCAGAAAGCAGCAGACTGATATGGCTTAAACTGTCTTCCTCTCTTTGTTTCCTTTTCTCCAGTTCCAGCTACACCCAAGGCAGAATGCCACTTCCACCTCCAAGCGTGGAGCCCTTTGGGAGGGAAAGCAGAAATATGGCAGTACACATGCACTACTTAAGGAACACAAAATGGGAGTAACACAGGACTCCTCCACCCAGGGGGTTGCTTTAAAGCCGTTTTGCACTGTCACGATCAGTCATGGCAGCTCTAAACACCATGTGCCATTTGACTACATATTCCCCCTATTTCCACTGTTGACTTGAACAAAGCTGGCTTTCTAAGCACTCTTCAGCTGAGCAAACAAAGAGGTGAAAGAAATAATAAAAGACATTTTATATTAGTACAGTACAGTTTTGATACCACTTATTCATAGCAGTCTTATGAGGAACATTTACACAAAGCATCCAGGTCATACAAATACTAAGGACCAAAAGAAGCAGGAGATAAATAACATGATATGACCACTTCTGACAAATTAAACTGCAAACACAATACACAAGCCTTAGAGCTCATTGAACAAAAGAGATTACTTACAGATTGCCAAAAAAAAAAAAAAAAAGCAACATCTGTTACTGGGGTCTATACAAAGAAAATATTACTGTTTAACTGCAATCAGAACCATTCTGTAGCTCTTAAAATCCACAGTTCAATTTAAATGTATTGTTTGGGGTTTTTTTTGAAACTTGATACTTTGTAAGGTTTTCTTTATTGCTTTAAAAATGCTTTTCTCCAAAATATTTCCCAATAAATCTTGAAATCCTTTTCAACAGGTCTAAGTATACTGAGCAATATTGCTTACAAAAGCCTTTTAGTTAGCTCTTTGGATTGTGAATCAGTGTTTAGACATATTTTCTTTGAGACTACACTGCACTTTTAAAATGCTATCATGATAAATTAAATAGTCACAATAACAGGCTTGATCATATATTAAAGGATCAATTATTCATTTAATGAATAGATAGAAAGTTTAAAATATTTCAAATCTAAAGTCTTTCTTATAAACAAAGCACTTAAAATATAAACTCCATAAATTCCATCAAATTTCCTTTGCGCTTACCCATTAAGTGATTAATTAAAGTTAATTTTGAGACCTGAGATTCCAATGATGACTAAAGTATATCAGATTATTTTCTCCATTATGGCAAAATCATAAATTATTGGCTGGAAAGGTCTTTAAGGTCTCTAGTCTAACCTCTTGCTCAAAGGAGGGCTATTTTTGCAGTTAAATCAGGTGCCTACAACCCTTTGAAAATTTCCAGATAAATCTTGAAAAATATTCAAGAATGGAGAATATTAACTTCCCTTCACCCACTGGTGGTGTTGCTTATACCACCCAGGATGCCGTTCACCATCATTGCTGTGAGGTCATGGTTCAACCTGCTGTTCACCAGTCTTTTTCTGAAAAGCTGGTCTTGTGACAGCCAGTGCCCAGTTTGTACCAGTGCATGGGGTTTTTCTGCCATAAGTGCAGGCCTTTACACGTGTTGAACTTGTTTCTGCTTGTTCCATGGTTGCAAAATTCCACTGGTTTGTGTATCTCCAGCTCATTTAAATATATTCTAACTTGACCCTTCTCTGAGCTATTACAATAGTATACAACAGAACACTATAGATTAGCCTAGTTTTGTTGCAAGGGATCTACAAGGATCATCCAGTCCAACTGCCTGACTGAAGCCAACCAGAAGTGAAAGTATGTTATTAAGGGCATTGTTCAAATGCATTTTAACCACTGTGACAGGCTCAGGGCATTGACCATCTCTCCAGGAAGCTCGTTCCAGTGTTTGATTGCCCTGTCTGTAAAGAAAGGCTTCCCAATGTCCAGTTTGACCCTCTGCTGGCACAGCTTTGTACCATTCCCACACATTCCATCACTGGGTTCCAGGAAGAAGAGATGGACATCTCACTTCCTGTGCTCAGGAACCTGTGCAGAGCAAATGAGATCACCCCTCAGCCTCCTTTTCTCCAAACTAGAGAAGCCCACAGTCCTTAGTGACATCTCCCAGAACTCTCACCAGCTTTGTTACCCTCCTTGGGACACATTCAAGAAGGGCCACATTCTTCTTCTCTGATTCTGTGTTTTTTAAATCACAGTGCCTAGAACTGCACTCAACATTCAAGAAGAGCTGCACTAATGCTGAATAGTGATAATCAGCTCTCTTGGACTGGCAGTGCAGTGTTTGATGCATCCTGGGATACTGTTTGCCTGCCAGGCTGTCAGGGCTCACTGCTGACTCACACCGAGCTGCTGCCAATCAGCACCCCACATCCCTCTCTCAGGACTGCTCTCCTGCTGCTCCTTTTCTAATTTGTGCTTGTGTCCAGTCTTATCCTGTCCCAGATACAGAACCTAGCATTTGTTTCTGAATTTCATGCCTTTGATGATTGCCTAATGCTCTATTTAGATCCCTCTGCAAGGATTCTCATTCCTCAAGAGAGTCAAAAGCACCTCCCAGTTCAGTATCATCAACATAATAATGGTGCATTCATCTCCTGCATTCAGATCACTGAGAAGATCAAACAGAACTGGCAGAACCTGGAAGGCTTAGCAGGAGATCCTGCTAGTAAAGACTGAAAGAAGTAAAGCATTAGGTAGCGTCTTTCATGCCCTTCACTAGTAGATCACCTACCTGATTCACCACCAGCTCTGTGATTTCCCTGGTATTCTTTTTGCTGCAATATAACTGCAGAAGCCGTTCTTGTTGCACTTCACATGCCTTGTATGTTTCAATGGCAGCCAAACTTTGGTATTGCTAATTTCATCCTTGCATCCCTATATGGTGTTTCTGTTCTTGGTAGCATATCCCATCTTCTGCTTTTCATACACTCCTTTCTTGTGTTTGAGCTCAGCCACACTAGTTTCTTGCGGTGCGCACTGTATGTCTTAAATATTGGGGTGATATCAGTGGCCAATAAAGATTGAGTCAAAGCAGGTAGTGTCTGCAGGGATGGACAAATTTCAAAAAAAATGTTCCAATTTGGACTGAGGAGCATTCTAATATTTTGGCTTAGAATTATTTTTTTCCTGGTGAAACCACTTCATGTCCCTCATATCTGAACTATACATTAGGCTGAGACATGCTATCCCTCTCTGTCAGGGCTTTAGACTATGAATAAACCCATATGTGACAGTTTATTTGCTACTGTAATGACAGGAACACTGGGTCTTGAACTTGAATGTCAGGCCTTTTTCTCTACACCATAGTTTTCTTTTGCCTTCATCAATCTTGTTACTGAATGAAGTGTGTATAGCCATTCTGTTCATCACAGACTCAAAAGTGGAAAATGAGATACAAATCCAGTAAGAATTCTAAAAAGTAGAAGCTTAATGTTGAACCTGAATTCAAAGATGCCTGACTGGAGGGATAGATGGAGAATATACATGAAAAAAGTAATCTAAGCTCAGAATTCTGTGTCTCCTGAAGCCTAAAATTATAGGGATTTAGAAGAACTATTAAAAAAGAAGAGCTGAAGAAGCTGAGAGAGGAAATGGTTCAAGAATTAATTAGAATTTCGGTAGAGCGAGGGCTGAGTCAAGGAAGAAGCCTGGCAGTGCTGTAGGGATTGGGAAAGGTCAGTGACACACAAGCAAACTGTAAGGAGGATAGAAGGTTTAGAAATCATGTCAGACTCAAGGATGATTTCGAGATTTCTTGTCTTCACTACTGCAGAAGATAATTAAGCAAATTATTGCAATAGTTGCAGTCCTCTCACAAAGTTTAAAAAAACAAAACATATTTCATAGCTGCCAAACCAGCATCCCTACAGACTTTTTCTCCCTTTCAATAAAAGTTAATGGAAGTAGGGATGCACTAGTGGGGTTCTGGTACCTGTCAATGCTGACCTTAATGCACTTGCTTTTAAACAACCTGTAATATATTTGGAAATACACATGTAGGGGACTTATTTGTTTGAGGAGATTTTGCGTAGTAAAAAGAAAAATGAAAACAAAACTAAAGAAATTGTAAGAGATTGACATTGACAGCTCTTGTACAGATAATAAACATGTTAAAAAGGCATGGAACTAAGTATTATAGGAAATGCAGAATGCCATGTAAACAAAGCTCCATGTGCTCAACAGAAATGGCAATGGTAAATGAAACACAGTTCGAAGTACCATTTTGAAAAAGCAGTGATATTTAAGGGTGAAAATAGTAAAACCTTAGAGAACGAAAAGGTGTAGAGGAGAGAACAGCTCAGTTACCTGCTTTTCAGAGTTGTTTGGAAACAATGGCAAAAGCAAAGTGTGCATGATTCAGTGCAATCCCTTTTCCACTTGATAGGAGTTCAGTTCACATT
Organism: Vidua macroura; assembly: GCF_024509145.1. Lineage (NCBI taxonomy): Eukaryota > Metazoa > Chordata > Aves > Passeriformes > Viduidae > Vidua > Vidua macroura. Next base: position 25,823,003 of record NC_071611.1, read on the forward strand.
ATTTGCGAATGTCATGCAAGACTGTAAAAATGGAGACTTTCCAGGTGGCTTTTATGCAAAGCTGTTGTCCTAATGAGAAAATGTGAAAGGCTGAAGAACAATAATTTCATAGACCAGCAAATCTAACAAAACACAGTCCTAGAAAAGAAATAAACAACTCTTAGATCAAAGGCTTCATAGATCACCTTCACTGGAGGAATAAGTAGAAATTTATTAGTTGCTTTTTTTTTTTCCTTTTTTTTTGAAGCCAGCTCACAATAAGTATACACTTTAATGTCAACTTAAATTACATCTGCAGTTTTCTGACAGATCCATTTGCTTTTTGAGGTTTATGTCTAACACACTGACAGTTTCTAATCAATAGGATACAATTCCCTTTGAGAGTTATTAAAATATACCTTGCATTTAAATGCAATAAAAAGCATGACTGAACATGCCTCTGTTCCTCATAACACATAAATACCACATCTGGCCCATAAAAAACACGCATTATACAAAGGTTGTACGAATGCCAGATACATATTATTACATGGAACTGTTTTATCCATCTAGCCTAATTTCCATATGTTTTATTACTTGTAGACAAGAGTATTGTCAGAACTGTTGTTGGAAGTCCATTTATTTCAAGAGGGCAAGGGACAGGGATAGCAAGTTAAGCTACAGGAAATGTTTGTGATACAGTTAATGGCAAATCATGCGACCGAATCATCAGTGCTATCATGTTTAAAGAAATGCACTTAAAAATTCTATTTCAGACTAAGATTTCACTTGACTGCATTTTAAATATGCACTTACTTATTCGTCCAGCAGTAAATGGCACATAATTGTAGGTAATATTTACAAAAAACAGAGCAAGCAACTAATTAAAATTAAATGGAAACTATTAGTACAAAAATTGTTGGTAACTGTAACCATATCCAACAACATATCAAGCAGTTAGCTAAAAATTCTGAAGACATTGAAAACTAATATCCTTTAATTCCTTTAATTTGGAATTGGGCTGTGGGATTCTTCTTGGGTTGGGGAGAAGTTGTTGGTTCGTGGGGTTTTTTTTAATCTCTAAGGAACAGAAATATATTATGAAATATATTTGAAATTAGAGTGACAGTTCTCAAATAACCATATAGCATCTGAAAAGCTTGTTTGAGTCCCTCACAAAAGCCAGATTTCTAGTGCAATAGTTAAAGTATGAGGTAGAGAAGGGGATGAAAAGGCATGTAGGTGAGCGCATAAAGAAAAAGCAGCAGATACTATGTCATAAAAATGTTGCTTCACCAAGATGTCTGAAGAGACAGGACACAAAAGACTTTAAGCACAGCAAAGTAGAAATGAAGAATTGTAAGAATGCCACTAAAAAGGAGTTACTAACATAGGGGTTGGGCAGTAACCACTAGCTTCCTTGTAATGAAAGTACATTTTATTAAATGCAGGGTTTGGTTTAATGAAATACAAGATATATAGAGATGTGAAGGTTACCAAGTGAAAACACACATTTTTAGAATAATTGATGTATCAGTGTGACACATCTGATTTTATCCTTGAAAACAAACAAACAAAAAAGCAACAATCTTAGCATGACTACACAAATATACACTACAGCAAATATACTTCACAATCCTATTCAAAATGGTATCATAACATGATCTTCTAACTTCTGTTTCTAAAAAAGTAACATTAACCCAAGGGTCTTTTCTGTCCTGTAATATTTCCTATACTGGCACTGAAAACCTGAAAGTTCCTCTGCTCAATTCATTGTGAGTCCTGTTTCAAATTACATACTTCTCATGTCATGCCTTCTTTTTTTTTTGTAAGTGCTAAGCAGGAGCACAGCCATTAAAAAAAAAACAAAACAACCAGACATTTCAGGTGAAGGGAGGCAGACCTAATAGGGTCTCAGAGAAACCTGGAGGCTACAGTCTAGGGTTGACTTCATAATTAATGATTAATTTGTTTACCTCTCTTCAAATTTACTAAACACCAATATTTAAAAGAGGGTTATACTATAACCACTAAAAACATAAACAACCCAAGTTTTTTGAAATACATAATGGCTGAGAGGGTATAATTAATTTCAGTCCTATGAATACCCTGACCCTGTAACTTGTATTTTCCTGAAACCCAACAAAGACTACAAAAATGTCCCAAGGTTTCAGACAGTACTCAAAAGATGGGAAAACATTCATCATTCTGCCCATGAAAAATATGATAGTTGATCCACCATCACTGATAATTCCTCAGAAGCTGAGCTAAGATGATGTTCAATAATTTACCCTTCTTCTCAAGTTAAGACCTGTCCTGCTGCAGCCATCATTTTTCTTCTCTAAAGGCAGCTCCAATGACTTTCTGATTGGTTAGCATTTCAGCAGGTCTCCTAAACCAGTCAGAAAACTTGGGGCTTAGTGTACTGCCAACTACAAGACAAGGACATTTAGAAGACTGAGTACCACAGCACAACAGATTATCTTTGGTAAACACAAAGCTGGCGATTCACTTGCCTTGCTGTGAATAGCCAGCTGAATGGGTTTTCAGTGTGGTTTCAGACCAAAGCCAGCAGACTCCTTACATTCCATGTCAAAAAGTTTGTGTATAATGATTCAGATGGCTGTGACAAGACTAAGGAGGTAATTAATATTTCTCACTGTATGTATAAGCCTAATTGCCATTGCATTTCTTTTAACAACTCTTTGTTCTTTTATTGTAAACAGAAACAATCTGGACCAAGAGCATACCTGATACTTCTTGTACAATGGATTGCTCAAGGAAGACAGAGTACACAGAAATATTCTGTGTATGAAACACCAGCAAGAACAGAGAAACAATGCACTTGTGCAATGCTGGAAGGTAAATAACCTGTACATTCCCTATAAGGTTTCTGAGTTGGAAACATAAATTAATTATTCCTTTTTGGATCCCACAAAGAAGGCCTGGTTAAATCAATCTTGAGACTCTGCATGACTCCTGCTATTGAAAATAAAAACTACTCAGACTATCTCCACTGCTAAATATCCTGACACCTCTAGGGATCAAATCTGTCACTTAGAATATGTCTATAATATATCCAACAGAATGAAATTAAAATTGACTGATTACAGCGGCATAAATAAATAACAAAAAAAAATTCAAAACAAGCAGCTTGTTACACATATCACAAGACTTACACATTTATGCTCAAAATTTTTTTTCTCCAAAGGTAAGAACACAAAGATAATAAATACTACTAGTACTGTTTATGTTAGGAGGTCTCCAAACAGTTTGCAAAGGAGACACTGCTTTCTAAATGTAACATGCTAGCCAAGACCACACTAACCAAGTCAGAGATAGAACAATCACAAGCTAAATTAGAACAGATGCAAATTATATGGCAGGTAGAACTGGCCTCATCCTCACCCTTTAGAGAAATGCATTCACCTGTGTTCTACTATCAGTTTTTATTGAAAGCATCTGCAAGCTCTCACTACAACACTATTGTCCATGAGAAAAACAAGTGTTGTTAAGAACAAACCAGTATCCTCAAAGTGTTCCTCTCTGGAGATTTTTTAATATAGTGTTACCTATATTACTGTCTAAAACATAGGCTATTCCTTTCACAGTTCTCATAAAGTCCAAGGGAAAAGGGATATACATATATCTTTGATTTTCTGGTCTAGAAAATTCATCTGCCTTGTATGTACTCTGGGTCCTGTTTGCATACATGCTGTAATCCTAACACATGTTCTTGTTTCATTTTATAAGGACCAGTGGAAGAGTTTGTATGTACTGGCTTCTTTACTGTTCCATAAAGCATGACTCTTCTGTAATCAAAGTTCATATAAAAAATTGAATGAGCCTAAGGAGGATAATTTATATCTCCTTCCTCCATACTCCCCCATCCATGCCATCTGCATCAAGAATAGCGTACTTGACACCGCAAGAAAAAAAAAAAAAAAGAGTTGGATTATTTTCTTCTTAAAAGACTGCATGCAGCTTGCTGCTCTTGGGGATCATAATACTGTATGAAAATAATAATAAAAAAAATCAGTAACAAGTTGCCAGTAGTGAATAATACACCAGATCTAGTTTGACAATATACTAGTTCACACTACTGGTCAGCAACACTATCTGACCTTTTGGATGTAAAAATCCCAAATCACAGGATGATAGAGTAGTTTGGGATGGAAGGAGCCTCAAAGATCATCTAGTTCCACCCTCTCTGTCACAGGCAGGGACACCTACAACTAGACCAGGTTGCCCAGAGCTTCATCCAACCTGGCCTTGAACACTTCCAGGGATACAGCATCCACAACTGTCCAGGCAACCTGTTCTAGTGTCTCAGCATCCTTATAGTGAAGGATTTATTTCTAATGTCTAATCTAAACTTACCCTCTGTCATCTTAGAGCTATTCCCTCCTGTCCTATCACTACATGCCCTTATAAAAAGTCCCTCTCTGTATCTCTTGTTAGCCCCCTTTATGTACTGGATGGTGTTTAAGGTTTCCCAAGAGCCTTCTCTTTTCCAGGCTGAACAACTCCAACTCTCTCAGTTTGTCTTCAAAGAAGAGGTTCCTTCCTTGTCCATCATCTCCGTGGCCCTCATCTGGACTAGCTCCAACAAGGCCATGCCTTTTTTATGTTAGAGGCCCCAGTGCTTCAGGTGGGGTCTCAGCAGAGCAGAGCAGAGGGGCAGAATCCCCTCCCTGGCCCTGCTGCCCACACTGCTCTGGATGCAGCCCAGGGCACGTGTGGCTTTCTGGGCTGTGAATGCCCATGGCTGGGTCATGTCCAGCCTCTCAACCACCAGCACCCCCAAGTCTTTTGACTCAAATCTATTATCAATCCATTCTTTACACCATTCTGCCCCCATCCCCCACCCCGTAACTTGTGTTTGGGATTATGAGATGTAGAACCTTGTACTTGACCTTGTTGAACTTCGTAAGATTTACATGGACCCAGCTCTCAAGACTAACAAGGTATCTCTGGATGGCATCCCTGCCCTGCAATACATCAACTGCACCACACAGCTTGTTGTTCTGGACAGCCTTGCTGAGATTGCACTCAATCCCACTGTCCATGTCGCTGACAAATATTTTAAACAGGCAGTCACAATACTAACCCCTGAGGAATTCCACACATCACTGGTCTGCACTTGGACATTGAACCATAGGCTGCAACCTTTTGAGTCTGACCATCCAGCCAATTCTTTATCGACCAAGTGACTCACCCATCTAATCCATATCTCCCCAGTTTAGAGACAAAGGTCATGTAGGACAGAGTCCTTTATAACAGAAAGCTACACAAGCACCTAATTTTGGAGCACCTCTTCCTTATACCTTTTACTAACCTTTTTCTTGCTAGGTGATCTTACTGCCCTTTAGCCAGAACTTGATGTATGGGACTTTATCTCAATAGAAACACTAGAACACTGAGTGACACATGCACTCTTTTTTGTTCTTCTCTTTTGCTCTCTTACAAAACTTACTTCTCTTCCAGGACAACATAACTGCAGCCATAGCTTGGTTCCATGTCCAGATCAGCTTTAGTAAACCCTACCTACCCCAGCACAAAACAGTGAAGCTGTAGGGTCCCTCTGTTCAGCTGCAGCAGAGAGAGGCACAGCATGGCCAGGTGACACAGAGCAGATGAACCTCACTTAGTATCCAAGGTGAATAGAAGACAATATCATTAGGTTACTGTTCCTAGAAACTTTTATGTCATGCAAATTTCCTACGTTAATCAGTGCATATTCTTAATTTAAGTATATTGTGTAACATAGATCTACTGCAGCTGGCACCAAGCCAAAGTGACACAGTTGAAGAGGTACTAGCAGGAAAGGACTTCTGCACAAAATGGATTAACAGCAACACCAGATGAGATCAGCTTCAGCCTTACCTGGCCAAGCTCAAACACCCTATGGATGAAATACCACAGCCTCTCCAGAGAGCTTGTTTCAGTGCTACACTGAAGAAGTTACCAACCAGCCTGTTCTGATGCACAGGGCACTGAAATTAATGAGCTTTCTGTTTGTCCAATCCTTAAGTTTCTTGAAGTCTCTCTGAAGTTGTACCTTCAGGCATGTCACCCTTTCTGACTGAATTGTACTGTCCATAAGCTGGATATTTCATCACAGCAGACCAATGGGTCTCCACTTGAAAACTCTGTTTGTTTAGTGGGGAATTAGTTTTCAGAGTAAAATTAGGAGAAAAGGATGAAAACTTTTCCAAGGCTGCAACAGTTTAATTCATCCTAAGTTTAACATTTTCAGTGACAGCAAGGAAGGAGGCAGAAACAAAACAAGATCTGCTCAGATCCTGAGAAATAACAATTTTATTTCTTGCCTCTCTAAACATAGCTAATTTCACTTTTTTTTTTTTTTTTTTTGCCACTGGAAAGTTCTTCAAATGTCCCTAAAGACAGGACAGACTTGTACCCCTTTACACTGGGTTTCCTATTTTCCTGTAATCTATAATCACTATATTTGAATGTCAAATACACAGAATACTAATAGTCGTTAAGTACGCATCTGATTTGCATGGATTTCTTCAGCGACAAAATGCAGTAATATTTATTTTGCTGTATAAGCACAGCATGGAGAAACTCAGCAAAAAAACTCTGCACATGGAATCCTGGGGTGGTTTGTAATCAGCTAACAAGATGTACAGACGAAACTAATTGCTCTTGCCATCACGCCCGTAGTTAAACTTTCAGGGTGAAGTCCTCAGGAATGCACCAGGACACTGGTGCAGTGAGAGCATAGCACCACCTGCTGGTGAACACGTGGCTTCAGAAGGGAGGAAAAGATACTGTCTTTCCCTATAATAGTTTGATATAAATCAATCAATCCATCAATAAAACCTCTCTGTATAGACTTTGACCTCTTTGATTATTAAAAAAATCTCCAACATATAAAACTTGCAAGGGCTCTGCAGCTCAGATATTGTGTGGACACTCCTAGTGTTCTGTTATAAAAGAAAAAAAAAAACAACCAAAAACCTAAGTGTATATTAGAGGGAGGCATAGAGTAGATTTCAGGTAGTCTGTACCTTCCAAGTACCTCAGCCAATGGGGAAATGAAGAATGTGATGTGGCCAGGAACTTGGGATAAAAAGGGGGCTCTGTCCCCCAACAATTTGAGAGATCCTAGGGGAATAGCCCATGGCCTCTCCCTTTATATAAAATTCTATGAAGTGAATAAAGTTACTGCACTCCTTTGTTTCCTTTCTGTTTCATAAGTCTCTGGTGTTGTGAATTTTTCCACACACTTCTAATCCACAACAGCTCTACTATGTCCTACTTGACAAACTGTGTCTGCAGTGATGACGAAAGCACTTTGAGATATCAGCAGCTAATGAACAGGCACAAATCATTACTCAAAACAGACTGTACAAAAGGCTTTACTCGGCCTTTTTCTCCCTCTGATATCTCATTGCAATTGCTGCAGACCAAAGAACCAGTGCTGATGAAACCAAAGACCCCAGAGCAATCTATTTGTGAGCAGCATATCTCTATCAGAATAGGAGGCTTCACAAGTCTGAAATCCCCAACCCCAGAGGCATCACTGCTCTAGACCTCACTTACACAGAATTCCCAGACAGCTGTGAAACAAAAAAGACAAATCAACAAAAGACCATGAGGAGTTTTATAGCCACCCAGTAGCCTAGAACCTTTCTGCATCTGGCATACATTAGCACTTTCTCCCAGCATGTTTTTCACACTTTCTAGGTGCTTAGGCTTTGAAGCCACAGATCAAACCCAATACTAGAATCATTCAGATTTCTTTCTATCCAAACAACATAACAAATAGTAAAAGTAATCAGACAGTAGCACACCATGAGGCTGGCAGCCTAAACCACAACTCCCTTTACAAAAAAAGATGTGTGTGTTTTATATATACTCTGTCCACAGTTTGCTTTCTAGCTGGTTCACCTACTTGCACTAATCATGCATCTGGCATGTGCATCCATTCACAAACTGTCCTTGCTATTGTTTGAAATATTTTCAGCCTGTGAATTTCCTTGAAGTTGCATCATTTAAACATCCTGTTTTCATTAGTTCTTATCCCTAATTATGTATGTCAACATCAATACCAACATTCCCAGCGTGTAGGTCACAGACAGCTCATGTATCATCTTCCATCTGGAAATCCTCTTCAGTCAACAAACATACTTAAAGTCAGACAGTTCTAAACCCATCATTGAAGCACTCACTGGTCACACACAGGATCTCCATGCTGTCAGGGTTTCCAGCCTTCTAGATGTAATTAGAACATATATTTGGAAAAATATGGACATACAATAACTATACAGAAAACTGTGTGCAAGCTAGGTTAGGAACTTACAGTGCAGCAAGTGACTTCCTGCTAGAAGTTTATTACATTTCTAAACTGCAGCCCCCAATATTTTATTTCATTTCCAAACTGCAGAATCTTCACAATCTTTCCCTATACAAAATTATTGTCAGCAGCTATATGTAATATGAAATTATCATCCTACTTTATTCAGTCACAACACCCCCTTGTAGGCAAGACCTTCATCTGAGGTACCCTATGTTATGTACCTAGCTGCGTGGAAAGATTCAGTCCCATCTGCAAAAGATATGTATTAGTCATATGTTCAACTATTCAGATAGTGGAACAACAGAACTTACTACAACCATGGTAAAAAACACTTACTTGTGATCTGTCAATTTCAGGTAACTTAAGAATTTAGCATAGCTTGGCCATGCAGCTAATAAAATATCACCTAGTTTCCAAATAATGGGGAAGTCATACTTTTCACTATCAGTGGTGAATGTCTTTTAAAATTTAATGGATGAACTTTTAACATAGTCCAAAAATGTCTTTGTGAGAACACTGATGTGCAATTCCCAGTCAGGTCTCAATTCACACCCTAGACTACTGGGTAGTAACATTCCCATATGTTGACCGGACTACAGTGGCCACCAAATATTACTCAGTGGTAGTAAGTCACTGTTTCCTCTACGCTGCCTTGTTATTTCTCAAATAAGAAATCAACAACAAAGACTATATGGTACATTTCTTCAGTGGAGTCAACAGCAGAAACTATATGGGACACTTCTTGGAACACCAGGAAACACTGCTGAGAGATCTCCTACCTCTTTGAAGTGACTGCTGTAGCCACAGAATAACTGCAAGAACTGAGCTACACAAATGGAAGACTTTCATCTTGTAAAAGTTACTGGTGTGCAGCCCAATTCCACCATTTTGATTGACAAGGTGAACTTTTAAGATTCCTAATGTCCAATACTGCTTGCCTTTTTTTTTTTTTTAATTTTTTTTATTCCTATTTTAACACAGGAATATGTTTGAAGGAATCTGTACAATTCTGTTGTAGGAGTCAAGCTCAGCTACATTTACCATGATTTTTTTACTGTAGCAATTTTTTTCCCCTTTTCAGAAAGGATTAGTCTGCAACTAAATGACACATAACTTTTACCTTGTAGAATGGAAAACACATCTCTGGTAGAACCAGGGGATTAAAGTTCATTATCAGAATAACTCATGATTGCATTTTCCAATTTTTCCACAAAAATGCAAAATAGTACTTTAGTACTCATTCAATGGGCATGTATAACCTATAAAACCATGTAAGTCTTTACAAGCCTAGATAAGAGTACATTTCCATTCTAACATAGTTTACAATATAGGCAAAACGTCAACAATAAAAAAAGATCAAAATCCATTCCTCTCAGAAGCACAACATCAAACTTACAGAACAGGAATAAAGTATGGTGGATTTTCACATTCAAGATTTTGAGTTGATACTGGAATTCTTTTTTCTTTTAAGGGCATAAAGTATACTGATGTCTTCACTGATTGTCCACAATGCTGGAAACAATTACAGTCCTAGCTGTGCAGTTTCATAGTTCTGCTGTGCTCAGTGGAAATCCCACTGAAATCACCTGGCACCTGAAGAGAACACCTACAGCCTGCAGTCCAATACTCTTCAATTCTATGTGTCCTGTTTGTCCTCTACTGTGAGCTTAGAAACAGTCCTAAGATGCAACATAAAGCTGGGTTACATCACAGCACTTCAAACCTAAGTGTCTGAAAATGCCGATGCAGACTTAGATTGTTTGTGGTAACCAAAGACACTACAGCAAGGTTTGCTCAGAAAATGAGGATAGCATGTTTATGTCTGAGTACTCCACCCAGCAATTGTTAAATCCCAGAGGCCAAGATACCAAGTTTTTACAATTTTGTCCAGTATACCAGTGAGTAAAAGAAAGAAACTATATTCATAGACTTACATAAGGAAAGACTACCCAATCTCTTTATTTGTCATCAGAAAAATCTACCCAAAGAAAAAAGCAAAATTCATTTAATTATTATTTTGTGCACAGAATAAGTATTTTAAAGCGTGATTATAATAAATTATTAGGTGAATATTTATTAGATGACTATTGAATAGGTGCACTTAATTGGTATAAAACAGACTTGCTCTGCAGAAGATACAATCACTGAAAACAACTGAAGAAAAAATTCTCAGTGTGTCTGAGTATTACCTCAGTGGTGGCCAGGCTGGTTAACACTTTACAGTAATCAGAAGATTTAGTTCAATATCTTACAGTCTCCCCTGCAACTGCAGCTAATTATCCTTACCCTCTCCTTCCCTGAGAGCTTACTGATCAAGATATGTCAAAGAAAACTATGAAATAACCCATAATTTCTAAGTATGTCTAAAAAGACGAACAGAGCTAGGCAGCAGGAACAGTTGAATCAACACAGTTGAGGAGACAATCACACCAGGCAAAGGAAATATATATAAGGCATATTTAACAGGCAGCTGGAAACCTATGCCACAGCTTGAAGAGTAGAGTGTTTGTTACAATTGCCTTTGAGAGCACCAGAAAAGACAGCACTGTCATTTCCATGTGTCTCCTGGTAAGCAGGGGCAGGAGGCTTGCAGGTGTCATGTCCTGTTGTGCCTCTCAAAATCACCTAATAAAGAATTTCTTTTTCTTATAGCATTTCAAGATTAAATAACATTCTGCTATGGATAGCCTGCATCAAACACTTTCCATTAAGCCTTTGCACTCCACTTGCATGGTTGGGGACAGCAAATGGCAAAACTAGCATGTTTTGTGATCCATCCCCTTGAAGATGGCTGACCAGCTCCTCAGTTACTCTGCAGTAGCAGACTGCAGGTGTCAGCTCCCCTCATAATTGCTTTGGGTTTAACTGGTGTATCAGCCAAAGCAACAACGATGACACTTCAGTGTTTGCATTAAGCATTCAGTGAGAAGTGGCATGAAGCCTGAATTCCTCCCCACTGTGACTTCAAGTCTTGAAATGCTTGATTTGCCTTCTTCACCAACAGAACAACTTCCCCAAGTTTGCACTGAGATTGGCCAAAACACTGTGTTTGTTTGGTTAAAGGCTAAAATACTTCACTGCAACTCAGACTCCTGCTTATTCACCATACAGCTTGTAACACATTCTGCAGAAAGCCTGTGAAAAAGTAGTTTCTGCTGAGACTGAAATTGTTTTGTAGCAGTACAAAAAATGCAGAATCTTTGCATCATAAAAGTGTGGCCTGCATCACACCCTTTCCATACAGAAATTAAGCTGGCCCTACCACACTCTCTTATTCTGTAAAGCAATGCCATGTGCAGGACCTCATGGTGCTGGCTGAAGCTGATGGAAAGTCACAGAATATGCTGAGCTGGAAGGGACCCATCAGGATCATTGAAGTCCAACTCATAGCTCTGAACAGGATAGTCCCATGAATCACACCACGTGCCTGAAAGTATTGTTCAAATGCCTCTTGAAATCTGTCAGGCTGGTGCTATGACCACTTCCCTGGGGAGCCTGTTCCACTGCTCAGCCACCCTCTGTGTGAAGAACCTTTTGCTGATAATAATGTGAACTTCTCATAACTCTGCTGCATACTGTTACCTCAAATCCTGTCACTAGTTACCCGAGTGAAGAGACAGGGCCCTGCTCCTCTGTTTCCCCTCACGAGGATGTTGAAAACCACAATGGGGTCTCCCGTCAGTCTCCTCCAGGCTGAACCGACCAAGCGACCTCAGCCGTTCTTCATACATCTTTTCATCCAGACCCTTAACCATCCTCGTGGCTCCCCTTTGAACGCTAATAGTTAATGGTTTTTTTACGTGAGAGAACCCCTTAGGGGAGCATGAAGGACGTACTCACTCCAGCAGAGCCCATCGGCTCCCTTCCCCTGCCGCACTCCGCCGAGGGGCCGCAGGACGGGCGGTACCGCGGGCGGGCACTGAGGCTCCCGAGCCCGCCCTACCAACCCCGTGGCGCCGGAGGCGGAGTCGGGCTGCCCCCTGAGTGGAACGGGCGGGCTGAGGCAGCTGCCTCACTATGGGCAGAGCCATGGGACTGGCTGGAGCGCTCCTGGGGCTCGTCGTGATCCCCGCCGTGCTGGTGAGCACCAGTCTCCGACACGGCGCCCCGCGGACCGAGGCCGAGCCGGAGCCGTCCGGCTGGGAGCTGGCGGCAGACGCCGTCCCCGAGGACTCGCTGTGGCCGCTGCCGCAGTGGGTCCGCACGTACCCTCGCCAGCTGCAGCTAGCGCCCAGCCGCTTCCAGCTGGTGCATGGCGCCGGCTCCTCGGCGGGGCCGGGCTGCGGGCTGCTGCAGGACGCCTTCCGCAGGTGAGCGGCGGCGGGACCGGGGTGCTGCAGCGGCGGCCCGGGGACGGAAGCAGCCGCCTCAGGGCCCCGCCGGCGCCTCTGCTTCCCCGGCAGGTACTATGAGTACATGTTCGGGCATTCCCGGCGGCGGATGTGGAGCCGCAGGCCGCTGGCTGCCCGAGCGGAGCCCGAGCTGTTCCAGCTGCAGGTGGTGATCGAGGCGGGGGACCCTGGCTGTGACAGGCACCCGCACCTCACCTCCAGCGAGGCCTGTGAGTACCCGCTCGGCTGCTCCTCCTTCCCCGGCTTAGGCAGCACCGTTACGCCCTTGTTTTCCTATCACGTGTCCGGTGTAGAAGTCAGCAGGTTTTTGCGTGGTTTTTTTAAGGAACTGGAAAGCAAGGGCTCTCGGAGGCCCACAAAAACATTTCAAAGCAGTGGCGACCAGAAGATAATTCTTGTTCTTGGCACTTTGGGAAATCTCAGCTGCAGTGAATCATGAATCTCGTCACATGCCGCCTATGATTTTTGCGGTTCAGCTATCATACAGATCACTTACCTGCTAGTATCTTTTCTAGCAGCTAGCATTAGGAATCAGAGTGTGCAGTAGCCAGTTATGTTTGATGAGATCTGTGCATAGTCAGGAGATGATCCCTTTCATTACAGGGTATTTATTGAGTGAAGGCTGTCGCTGCTTACCATCTCCTAAGAAATGACTGCATTTAAATTGAAGCTACTTACACTGAGATATGTACATGGCATTTCCTGCTTTTCCAGGAAAACCAGAAAGTGTTCGTTGAACTTGTTATTCATCTTGCAGTCCTATAAATCTACTTCCTTTCTATCTGTAGATACAAGAAAGGATTTAAAAACATGATGTTTACATTGGACTTATTTTTCTATGCTTCTTTAGTTCTGTGACTGAAGTCCAGAGTGGAGAAGTACTCTTAAGTATTAAAGTACTAATCACCAGAGAATTTCCTTAACAGAAATAAGACTGAGAAATAATATTGCTTTTTGTCTGGGCAGGTTAATACAAAAATCAACATATTAAGTTAATCTAGACCTGTTTTGGGATAATCTTCTGTTATTTGGTATCTAGGATACAGATCCTTAGAAGAAAGATCCTTTTAATCTCAAGTCATACATCTGAAGCAGGATTAATTACACCTGACTTGTGACAGAATGTACTGATATTAAATTTACTCAATCCTTTTTGGGGTATATAGCCAAAGAGTTTGGTTTTTATATACAAGCTTATAATACATTTCAAAGCAAATGAAATATAGCAGCAAAAATGCTAATGCTCTTGACATTGTTCTGCCAGTCAGGTTATTGTGCTGCTTTATTATTATTTGAACTTTGAGCTTGTTTGTGAACTTAAGATTTTAATCAAAGCTGGTTCTTGTCTTATGTCAAGGAATCTGTCAGACCATGTGATTTTTAGGTTGCATTCTTTAGAGCAGGTAGTCTTTTCCTTCTGCATTAAGAAATAAGTTTTCTGTTACAAATAACATGTTTTCTTCATGTAATAAGCTGAGCATTCCAGGCTTCAGCAAGTTTTAATTTTTCTGGTTTTTAATGGGCTATGTTTTTAAGGGTACAGATTTTGAAAAATGCTGTTACTGGTGACTTGCTGGTTTGAATGGTCTGGCTCGTTAATAAAGATAGTATGGACCAGTCAGTGACTATTCTGTGGCAAGAGTATTGGATATGTAATCAAAGTACAGGTTATCTGCCCTCCTGCTTGCTGAGTTCTTAACTGTTTGTGTAAAATATTTCAAGTAGCTTATTATAAAATTTTCCAAGTTCATTTAAGGTATGATACCTGTTCAGAAAAAAAAAAAAAATAAAACAAAACCCAAACAAACCTGCTGTGCTGGAAATAAATCCTTGACAATTTATCACCTTTTCCCTACAGTTTACCTGTGGAGATTGCAGTAGTCTTCTAAATTTTCTTTCTTACTCCAAACACCCAGTATGTGTAATCAGTTCTTAGGTTAACATGAATGCTTGAGATACTTTCTTCATGTCACTAAATGGCTTTTCTGTGGTAGTTTAGATAAATGTTTGAACTGTGTAAATTGTAGCCAACCATTCTTTCATGCTGACACAGATCATGTAAGTCATTGTACAGTAATTCAACCTTTTGATTTTCTTCTCTGCTGTTTCAGATGTGCATTATTGCTTTGTTGTTTGAATAATAATACAAATTTATAGATGTAGTATATTTTTATGCATATATATATGTATGTAATTTAAAAAAATACTTAAAATATATTTGTTTCTACTCTAAAAATTACTGAATCACATTAAATTCAAAACCAAAATTATTTTAGCTTTTTTTTTCACTAGAACTTTGTACTGTACTCCAGTGCTCAACTTAGGGGAGGATTGTTATGGATTCCTTCAGGTACCATTCTTCATTTTACTTACCATACTTCACCTTACTGCCCCCACACTGGTGCTCAGGTCAAGAGGGTGACCTGGCATCCTGTAGGTGCATCAGGAACAGTATCACCAGCTGGGCAAGGGAGGGGATTCTCCTGCTCTTCTCTGCCCTGGGGCAGCCTCACCTTGAGTGCTGGGGGCACTTCTGGGTGCCACAGTAAAAGTGAGATATAAAACTATTGGAGAGTGTCCAAAAGAGGACCATGAGGATGGTGAGGGGCTTTTAGAGGACCAATTATGAGGAGCAGCTGAGGTCACTTGTTCTGTTCAGCTCGAAGGAGACTGAGGGGAGCCCTCACTGTGGTCTTCAGCATCCTCACAAGGGGAAGATGAGGGGCAGGTCCTGATCTCTTCACTCTCATGACCAGTGACAGGACTTGAGGTATCAGCACTAAGCTGAGTTAAGGGGAGGTTTAGGTTGGTATCAGGGAAAAGGTTCTTCACCTAGGCTGTGGCTGAGCAGTGGAACAGGCTCCCCAGGGAAGTGATCACAGCACCAAGCCTGACAGAGTTCAAGAGGCATTTGAATAATGCTTTTAGGCACGTGGTGTGATTCTTGGGGGTGTCCTGTGCATAGCAAGAAGTTGGACTTGATGATCCTGATGCATCCCTTCCAGCTCAGCATATTCTGTGATTCTGTATTTTGATTAGTAATTTTTTTTTGTAATAAGACCTTAATAGTAAGTACCTGACAATATTATATGACAACTTATATCTCTAAAAAAATATATAACCATAAACTATATAAAAGGAAGATAAAAGGAGAAGTAAACTTTTCCTAATCATGAAAAGTTTGGCTTAGCCACCCAACCTTTATCATATATGTCTTAAATGCAAAAATATAACATGTTATGTTTTAAGACAATTGGGTTAAACTTTGCTGGAATTTTGGCTCATGTACAATATTTTAGCATTGCCCTTACTAAGTACCTTACTTTTATCTTCTTTTTGATGAGCTGTTGACTCTGAACAGTAGTTTGCTTTATATAGGAAAACACAGATGAAAAATAATTGCACGCTGTCACCATTAAAAGCAGGATTGGTTGGAATTTAATACACAAAGGGAGATGTGGCACTTGAAGAATCTTTTTAATCCTTTTGGCATTGTCCTTGCAATTCATCGTTTTTATGATGAGCAAGCGTTTTTTTTTCTTTTCTTTTCTTTAGACCATTTAACTGTAACTGAGCCTGTGGCTATACTGAAAGCTTCTGAGGTATGGGGTGCTTTAAGAGGTAAGCTGATGCTTTTCACATTGAGCTATTTGTTTAGGGCTTCATGACAGACCAAGAACAAGCTGACCACTGAGACTTGCCCTCTTCCAGTACTTTACTGGAAGCAAACTTAGTCAGGCAAGAAGGATACTCACATGTGTAGCAGTTAGACCCTTGGTCCACGTGCTCAGCATCTCAGATCCAGTGGCACACTGTGAGTACATGCTTGCTGAGCCTGAAATAAGCCTGTCCAAGCAAAAAGCTTTCTAAACTACAGTGTGAACAGATTCTTTTCTGACTGCACCTATGAAGTCGACATACTGAACACATCACAAAGAATAATAATTCTAACATTTCAGTCTGCTGTTCTTACTGGAATGTTAAGTCTATATATTAGTTACCTATAAATAGATTTTTCTGTTTATGCTGAATTAGAAACTTCACCAGTTCCAGAAATTACAGGAATAGATGTACAAGACCAGGGATTCCCACCTTACTCTCAGTAACTTTCTTAGTGTTTGGGGATTAATCTGCTACAGCTGAGTGGTAGTACAAGTATTCAATATCTGCATAATAGAAAATTTGAATGGCTCTCTCCAGAATTTTTTAAATGGTGGTGCTTGAGCAGTTAAGGGAACTGTGCTAAAGAGAGAAACTCAGCTACAAAGCATTCTTTCTAGCTACATGAATGCCTGTAAATAGTTGTGGTGCTGTTTGTAACTAAAATTTTAAGGTCAAGCATCAGGGGGTAATTGAGATCCCTTTCTTGGATATTTTTCCAGGTTTGGAAACCTTCAGCCAGTTGGTTCATGAAGATGACTATGGAAGCGTAAGTATGGCTATTAACTAAATCCACTGTCCTGGTAATGGGTGTTTTTCTAGACAGAGCAGATCTACCAGTTTCATTCAGCAATATTTCAGTTTGTTACATAATTTCCAAGAATCATTTTCTGAAAAAGAAAAAGTATTTCCTGTTTGAAATGATGAATATAAAATTAAAATAAAATTCTAATTTTTAAATTTTGTTCTCATAGTTTCTTGTCAATGAATCTGAAATCAATGACTTCCCAAGATTTGCTCATAGAGGAGTCTTATTAGATACTTCAAGGCATTATTTACCTTTGAAATCTATTCTTACAAACCTGGTAAGTAGGCAATTTTATATCATTAATAATGAAGGCTTTTTGTTGTGTTTTGGCCCCTGAAGTAGGTAGCAACTTGAGATGGTATGAAAGAAGAACCCATCTCCTCTGTCTGACTTTAAAAGAACGGAGTGAACTTTGCTAAGCAAAGGTCTGAACATAGACTGGAGAGGAATCAAGTGGGCAGACACAATGATTATTGAATCTCTAATGGGAACTGGTGTTTGTGGTACCTCGGATTCTCTGTATTTTCTGATGCCTAAACCAGCTTATGCATTACTTCTTGGAGGCATGTTTTGAGACATCTGACTGTCATCAAGCAATACAAGGGATACATTGCAAATTCATAGCTTCAGTGCCAGTGATTTGAGGAGAATTCCAATTTTTTGGAGCAGGCTTTGGTAGTCCGGCAGCAGGCTTAGGTAGTCCTTCCTTAGGCTGCTAAGTGCAAACCAGTAATTTAAGTATTAGAGAGCAAGGGAGAAAATTCAAAATGTTCATGGGAAGCTACTGAATGATAAGCCCAGACTAACCAATAAAACCAAACAAAACTTCCTCCAAAAAGCTTAAGCAAGCACATTAAGAATTAATGTGCTCCAGCCCTGATGGAAAGGTGATGTATTTGTATAAGCTTAGCAGCCAAAGCTGGGGTTTTTAATGTTTTGCACTCCCCGGTTTTTTTTAAGTGCTTGTAGGAGGGATTATTTTGTTGGTTGAAGTGGAGGAACAGGCAGTTTCCCATCTTTTCTCTGTCTTGCTTCTCCAAGATGAAATGATACTCAATTTCCCCTCCATGTTGCAGAACTTTGAAAAATAGGCATAGGATAGGCAGAAAGAGTACAGATAAAAATGGTTTTTCATTTCTGAGGTCATCCTTGAACTATGCTCAGAACTTGTCCTTTAGGTATTTACCATTTGATTTCACATTCAAGGTCAATGCCTGTTCAGCAAGTAATGCTTGTGTAGTGTTACGTTTGCAACAGAGGGTGCTTCAAAGTCTCAAATATTTGTGTCAATATTTTTTGTCTTGTCTAGATGTCCAAAGAGACTTGCATTTCTAACTATGTGTTTCTGTAGCTGCTGCTATTCTGCTTTCTTTTCTTAAATTGCATGTCTGTCTCTAATACATTATCAGAGCTACATTTCATGATGTTTGCTGGTTTAAGAACAAGTATGCTTTTCTTCTTACTTCTGTACCTGCTTGAATCCAGACTAATAAAAAGCATCAGTAATCTCTTCTCCGATGTTCGGTGATTAGATACTTAGGGCAGCAGTTCTAGTACATTTCTTGTTTGTATTCAACTACTGCCGTGTATTTCCAGGAACGGAATTGTTCTTGAGGAAGGAGTAGGTGAATTGAAGGTCCAGAGATGTAATTTTCTATGTAGAAGGATGGTATTGGTTAGAAATGCATGAAAACATAGCAATTAAAACTTCTGCAGTGTAATGAAACAGATGAAATAAATCTGGGGAATGGACAAGATACAAACCTTCCTTTGTATTTGGTGGGAGTTCCTGAAGAGATTTTATCACCTCTTTAAATACACCTAGGTGAAAAAATAATGGGAGGAATGGGTGGGGGAAACAATTGTATTGTGGCAAGGGATTGGGAGCAGCTGTGTTACAGTCAATTATGAATGATGTAAATGCTTAATTGGTCTGCTCACAGCATACCCTTCTAGTGACTTACAAGCCAGCATAACTCAAGGTATATGTGTAACTGTCCAACTGGAGTCATAATTCTAAAATAAGTATGTTAACATTGATCTTGATCATCTTCAAGATGACCTTTCAAAAAAAGGGAAGTGCTGACACTGTTATGAATGAAAACATAAAAGAAACACTGTCTTTCACAGGAAAATGCTTAGTTTATTTTGTATGCATTTGAAATGGATTCTGCAGAAGTCACTATTGAGAAGGGATGTATTATGTAGTAGGAAACTCTCATGCTGCTCTGTTTTCAAGTCCAAGGTATTAGTTATAAAAGTATATGCTTTTCTGTAAGCTGAAATAGTTGATGGTGCATAGAGAATTACCCACAGAACCATCCACCATGTGTTGGAAGGGACCCAGAAGAATCATCAAGTCCAACTTTTAAGTGAATGGTCCATATGGGGGTCAAACCTGTCACCTTGGCATTAGTAGCACCATGCTGCAAGCATCTGAACTAATCTCAGGGTACATGTTCTGAAGTGGAAGAAATTCATAAGTGTTCATAGCAGTTCATCCTACACAGGCTGGTAGAATGGGGGTCAAATGAAGAGTTTGTTGACAGCAGTGATGAAAATAGATCGCAGAGGGGTGGAGCAGTAGAGGCATGTGCTTCTAGGATTCAGTGAAACATAGAATGCTTTTTTGGTTTGTTGGTGGGGGAATTGGTGGATTTTGGTTGATTTTTTTGAGTGGTTTGGTTGAGGTTTTTTTCTTTTTTAGCTGTTGCTCTAGGCATCTGGGATATGCTGGGACATGGCCAGTTTTTTTGCATAGATTTTCTATGAGAATGAAATGTTTAACTGGACTCTGTTGCATTATTTGTTACAGGATGCCATGGCTTTTAATAAATTCAATGTTCTCCACTGGCATATAGTAGATGATCAGTCCTTCCCTTACCAGAGCATTTATTTCCCTGAATTAAGTGATAAGGTGAGTGGACATCATTGGAGCAGGGTAGAAGGGCAGAATTCTGGCACATATTTAATGAAAATAACATGCAGAGTTAACCAATGCTTGAGTACATCTGCTTTGGCTGATTGTGAAACAGTACCATGGGACCAGTAACCAGCAAGTCCATATTTAGGATCCTGCCTGAGTTTCTGTGTGGACCATTTTTAAGTCTTCTTTTGGATACATGGTAAACGACCACCTTTACTCTTCCATACAGATTTTCTGAATTATCCTCAGTGTTTGCAGGCCTTTGAACACTAATGGTATGCAAATAAGTAGTGAACACTGCTTGGATTTCTATTGATGGGTTTCTTTAACTGGTTGACTTCTGCCACTCAAACAAATGTAAGAGATTTTTCTGCCAGCTCATAGCACCACTGCAATAGTAATATTATCCTTACAAAACACACTGTAAGAGATGTCTGTAAGACATCTGTAAGAGATCCAAATGTCTGTCTGTAAGAGATCCAAAAGTGCAAGGTTGTCTCCTGAAGCAAATACAGTGGAATGTGTCTCTTTATTTCTAGATACATAGTAGGCTTTGTTACATTAGTGAGAGTCACGATGAGGTTCTTGCTCAGTCATGGTAGAGTAGGAGCCAAATCAAATGTAGTTAAGAGTAGTTAAGTAGACTAAGCCTAAGTACAAGATTTGTGATTCTGTTTTAAAATGCTTGCTAGAATCTGACCCTCATGAAAATTATGTCAGCAGTGCTAGAGCAGATGCTATGAAGAATTTTATAGTTCAAAAATTGTAGATGTTGTATAGTGCTGTCAGATTATTTTTTGTAGTAAAAGTAAACTCTAGTAGAGTTCTGTCATCTGACAGCTAGACAGAGGGAGATGGTCTTTGTCTCAACAAGCTTCTCTTTGAAAGGCTCCTTGTCTACTGTTTCCTTTTTTGAATAACTCAGCTGTGGAAACCATTTTCAGATAAGCAGAAGCTTAAGGTGCTATTTATCATGAGCATCTTTGGCAAGCATCTTTTTCACCAAACTGTAGTAATCTGGGTCATTGTCACATTTGTTGGCTGAGTGGGAGTGGAATTACACTCAAATTAAGTGTCACTAAGTGCTGCTAAATTAGTCACACACAAAACCAAGAAGCAGAGATGATGGAAGTTCTTTCTGACTTGGCAGAATTTTTCCATTAGTCTTGTATTTTATGTAGTGAGTGCCCTATGTTTCAGTGCTAATGGGCAAAAATAACTTGCCTCATGTACAGAAGAATTGAAAACCATATCATTCCAAATTCTGCAAGAAAATAAACTAGCTTTTCTGTGTTTTTCAGTAACTGCAAGCTAAGGAGAAAAGGAAGGTCTCCTTAAGGCGATCAGTCTCAGTGTTGTGAGTTTATTGTTTTGGTGGGGTTTTTTTTTCCTCTCCACAAGTTAAGTCAAAAGTTATGTCTGTGCAGTTGATAAACCACAGCCAACTTGTAAAACTGCTCTCCAGTCTAAGTTAAAATACTTCCGTCCAGATTTTGTCATCTGCTGGTATAGTGTGTTGTCTCTAAATGTGAGTATTTTACAGGGGGCATACTCCTCTAATCTCATCTATACTCCTACTGATGTCCGTCTGGTGATTGAGTATGCCCGGTTAAGAGGCATCAGAGTTATCCCGGAGTTTGATACGCCAGGACACACGCAGTCTTGGGGAAAAGGTATGCCCAAGAAAGTATTAATTGTTAAGAAATCATGGTAAGTAGTAGCAAACAAATTAATTTTTTAAGAAGTAGCCAATAAAGTGCTTTGGAGGGTCCTTGATAAGAGGTAAGGAAGAGACATTAAGTGATGTCATGACCTTTACAGGTTACAGGAAATAAAATGAATGAACAACATGTTCATTTGACATGTTCTATGCTAGATGAGTGTGCAAGGGTACAGATACATTCTGCTTTAGACACCATTCTACCTTGAGCTATGTACGTCACACTGACTTAGGTGTTAAAACCCCAGAGTAATAAAAAGAGAAAAGAAGTCTCTGAAGCATACTAATAATGTTTGGCTTTCTTCTAACTGGCTTCCTTCTGATATTCATTAAAGCTTTTTCTTTCGTTCAAGTAGTTATCTAAATGCTGTTTTCCAGGTATCGTGACATGTTACATATATTAGCGTGTGTTAAATAATAGATCTGAAAGTCAGAGTCCTGATTGCCAGTTAGAGGATTCTTCAACCTTTTACAAGTTGTCTTATTTCATCCTGTTTCCATTTGATTATATTTAAAATAGGTGAGCACTTAGGTCATGAATATTTACCTTTTTAATATGGCTAACTGCTTCTTCCTGCTAGCAAAGTTAGCATAGCAACATGAAACTGAGTATCATCTATTAATTGTTTTTATTAGGTCAAAAAGATCTTCTCACTCCTTGTTACAATGGAGGACAGCCAACTGGGTCCTTTGGACCCGTAAATCCTGTTTGGAATACAACTTATGACTTCATGACTAAGTTCTTTAAGGAGATCAGCGGTGTATTTCCAGATGAATTCATTCATTTGGGAGGAGATGAAGTGGACTTCAGTTGTTGGTATGGTGACAATTCAAGGAACAAATACCTCTTAAACCTGACCACCTGCATCAATTATGGAACTCAGTTGCATAAGACAGTTTTCACTGCATAACCAAAAGATGTCCACTTCTACCTCTGTAACAATTTACAGGCAGATCATTTGTGATCGTCAAAAACCAACTGATGTGCAGAATTTTGCTTTGACTTGTAGTTTCATAAGTATTCGGGTATTATGAAGGATTTCTTTATAAAAATTGCCCTGGCGGGACAGAGGACTAGTATGTTAGAAAATAGTAGATAAGAAAATTAACATTTAAATGGTTTGGGTTAAATTAGATTTTTACATTGAGTTCTGCCTACCAGAAAATCTGGTAACAGTAAGAATTACCAGATTCATGTGTGTTTGTATTAGAAGTACAGCAGGTATTAATAGTCTTCTTAATTCAGTTGTGGATGTTGAATATTTTGGAGTCTCTCTTCTGGAGAGACTAACTAATAATAAAGGATTTGGAGTATTTTGATGAGTATTCAAATTGATCTAGTTAGTAGTTCTACATTCTCTTTAAAGATCAAATCCAAACACTCAGGATATGATTTAATTTTTATAGAGAAGGAAAACTTCTGGCAGATGCTGTAGCACAGAAATGTTGGTTTGCTTTTTGTGGTAGAAACACAAAATTGTTGAGTTCTCAGACTGCTGATAACCTTGGCACAAAGTGGCTGAGATGCTAGGAACCCCAAAGCTCTTAGGAGGTAGCCTGCCAGAGACTGCTTCAGAACAGGGACTTCATCAGATTTACCAGAGTATTAGGTCTGTTGGCTTTCTTTCAAATCAGGATGAAACTCTTTCAAAATATCTAAGTCATGTTAACCTGCTGCTTCTGCTCTGCAATGTGTTCCATGCTGTGGCATGCTAAGGCATCAGTTAGTGTGCTGTGCCTAGGTAGAAATGATTGGGAAATCTGGTTTAAAGCACAACAAAAATAATCTTTTTTTAAACTTGTTTTCTTGTTATTATTTAAGGAAATCTAACCCTGAGGTGAAAGAGTTCATGAAGAAGCAAGGTTTTGGCATTGACTATGCTAAACTGGAATCTTACTATGTTCAGAAGTATGTTGATTTTTTCATTCTTGCTCAGTTTTTCACAGCCATTATTTGAGGGTGGCATTGGTGTACAGATATAGAAGCTGACTTAGTATCTACATTGTTTTGAAAAATTGCCACATATTTGGAACTATCTACTTTATTTTAAAATACCAAGTCTGAAGTTCATGGCTTTAAAATGTTGGGCATAGCATGGATATATAAGCTAATTTTACACACACTGTGAATGTATTGGGTATCATAAACTAAGTATCTTCAGTAGTGTCAGCACAGGAGTGGGGAAGAAGTTTTTGCAGACATTTCTTCCTCTCCTTAAATAACACAGACTTAGTCACCCTGTATGAATTGCTGGTTTGTGTTAATGCATGTGTCCATTATTCTACATGGTAGAACATGCTCTGTAAGCATGGTTCCGAAACCAGAACAACCTGCTTTTTCTTGGTCCCCTATGCAGTGGTGGGAAAGGTCTGATATGCTGGGGGTAGAAAATGTTGCTACTTCAAATGTTTGTACTTATCTCAGTTCACAAACCTGATCTTATTTCTAAATTCTAGCATTTTGGACATTGTTTCCTCCTACAACAAAGGACAAATGGTCTGGCAAGAAGTGTTTGATCACAAAGCACAAGTAAGATGGGAAAATTAGTAAAGTACTCTTGCATAACACCCCACAATATTGTGTGAGGCTTTCAGAGCAGACTATTATGTAGATCTGGCTTTGTCTCTTTAAGAGTTAAAGCAAAGTCTGCTGACATTAGCAAGTCTCTCCAACTGTGGGTAATTTCAATCCCTTGAAATTATCATTTGTTGACTATGTAATAGGTGAAACAGGAACGCCAGCATTGAAGTGCTTTTTAAAGGTGAGCACAGTTAAAATAATAGCTTTAAAACATCAGAGTAAAGGGTGGAGAAGTTACTATGCATTTTTTTTTGTTTGTTTCATGTAACTATGTGTCTGGTCTAGTTACATCAAATGCTCAGCATTTAAGAGCTAGTCAGATACATGGTGCAATGTAGGAATCCTCTTAAAGCATTAACTGTCTATAGTATAACCTAGGCTTCACTCTAGCTGAGTTTAAAACCAGCAAAAAGCTAATCAGCTTTACACTGGGGCGGGGTGGGTAGAGGGGGAGGGATGACAAAAGGTAGTTCCCAAAATGTTCCTCTTCAAAACAAAATAGAGAGTTTGGAAATTTATTATTCTTTTCCTTGATAACAGCAATTAGGATTGCCATTAGTAATTTTGGGTTAAGTTGGTTAGTTTGTTTATTTTGTCTTTTGTCTTTTCCTCCTTTAGCTGAAACCAGACACTGTAGTTCAAGTGTGGATGGCAAATAACTACGCTCCTGAACTGAGCAGGGTCACAGGAGCTGGGTTCACTGCTGTCCTGTCAGCACCGTGGTACTTAGATTACATTAGTTATGGGCAAGACTGGAAGAAATACTACAGTGTTGAACCACTTAACTTCCCTGGTTTGTTACCTTTTTTGTATGCATGTTCTGTGCATGAAACTCCCTGGTTTATAGTACAGTGTAAACGGAAAGAATAGGGCTGTTCAGAGTGGCCAGTCCATTACTGTGATTATAGTATCATCCAAGGAATTATGGTCAGCTAGAACTTCTGAAAAACTTTTTAAAAAACGAACATTGCACTTCTCACAGGGAAAGGTATTACCTTCCTCAAGCATCTGATACTGGCGTTTGCATAAGATAGAATGCTGGACTAGGTGAGTAGATGCTTTAGGAGCAGAGTTTTGCAAAATGGCTGTTCATAGACAGACACTGAATTTATGTTACCAAGCTTCTTGATTGTTAAACTGGTCTAGAAAAAGACATGTTCTCTCCCTGTATCTAAAGTTGATACAAACATCTTATGCTTTCCATGGGGCTTTTCATTTTGTGCGAGGGAGCTCTGACTCTAGAGCTCATTAAGGAGAATACCTGACTAAGTAGTTTTTTTAAGGAATGTTCTGTATGTGATAGAGTGAACAGTTTCCATCAGGTTTTTAATCTCTGAGGAATGTCAAAAAGCTGAGGAATCTCTTCAGAGCATAAAAAGTAAAATCCTTTCTGACAGAGCAGAGAAATAGCTTCTCTGGGCAAATGGCTTGGTGGTTCTCCCATCCAGTAACAAGACTACCAAAATATAAGTTAATGCTCAGGTATTTATATGAAAACAACTGAACATCAGTCCTATCTAATTGTTGATATATGCCCATCTTCTGGACAGAGAAGAATGCTGATTTTCTGGTTTGAATTCAGGATCTGAAGAACAGAAGAAACTTTTAATAGGTGGAGAAGCTTGCCTGTGGGGGGAATTCGTGGATGCAACTAATCTGACACCAAGATTATGGTATGGACTGCTTTATCATTAGAGTTTAAAAAGCCAGTTATAAGAAGCATTAATTAGTCCCACAGGACTGTATGCTAGTGCTAACAGTGCTTTTTGCACTGCTTTGAACCTAAGCAGCTATGAAAAGTAATGCTGCTGGGTATTGAAGTATTATATTAGACCTGGTATTAAAAAAAGAAATTATGCATTCTTGGTTATAGACCACACCTACTCTAAAACTTCATATACCTTTACAGGCCTCGAGCAAGTGCTGTTGGGGAAAGACTCTGGAGCAGCAGCAATGTGACCAACTTGCAGGATGCCTACAAAAGGCTAACTAATCATCGATGCCGCATGCTCCGGTAAGATTTAGTACCTACAATGTATCTTGGTTCTCAGGTTTTATAACCAATGGAATAAAGGTACAGGCATAAACTGCTGATCTGGAGATGAAGGGAAGAGAGCTAGCAGTTTAACCTGATTGTAAATGCAATCCCATTTGGTTTTGTATCCACAGAAGAGGAAGATAGATACATTAAGACAGGAGTTCTGGACAGTTTTGCAACTCAAATTTTCAGAACTCACTTTTTTCAGTGAAATACTAGGACTCTGCTGTGTTTCTCTTTCCTGTAAAGGAAAAATGAACACCATGATTGACTTATTTCAGACAAAACTTATATTAAAGGGTATGTGAGAGCAGTACACTAACAGAAGGAAGAGCAGACTTCTAAAAGAAAAAAGGTGGTGTTACTTATTTATTATAAATAATAATTAAAGACCTGCAGCAGGTAATCAATTGGAGCTGTTTGCATGACAAGCTTGGCAAGCTATTCTTTCAGGTATTGCCTTACTTTAGGGGCTGAAAGGGGTGGATAAGCAGTCCATGACAAATTTTAATTCATTTATGTACTGACTTTGTTTATAGTAGTCAGAACACATTCTTCTCCCAGTTCTTTCCTAAAAGGTACCTGGACAAGTTACTAGTTATTTATTGCTAATGTTGTTTTTTTTACATTCACAGTTGCAGATATGAGTGATTTCTAGGTTTTAAGTCAAAGTTTGACTCCACTTTTGAAGTATACAGTCAGAGAGCTGAATAGTTGAATTGCAGCAAGTATGAAACATACCATTTTATTTCTCTACAGAAGTTTATGACAACTCATTGAAAATGTCCACTCTGTGTGGTAGTAGTTCAAGGTAGATACAAATAATTTCTTTAAAGAACAGGATACAACAGCAGTTACAGTCAGCACTTGAAACTCAAGCTCTCTGCTCATATTAATGAAGACGTCTTAGCATAATTTTCTGTTGGAATCACAGGATTCACAGAATCACTAGGTTGGAAGAGACCTTAAAAGATCATCAGGTCCAACCCAGCCGTAACACCTCAGCTAAACCATGGCACTGAGTGCCATACCCATTCTTTTCTTAAACACATCCGGGGATGGTGATTCCACCACCTCCCTGGGCAGGCCATTCCATACTTTATCACTCTTTCTGTAAAAAACTTCCTCCTAATATCCAACCTGTATTTCCCTTGGTGCAGCTTGAGACTGTCCTCTGGTTCTGTCAGTTGCTGCCTGGAGAAAGAGACCAACCCCCACCTGACTACAACCACTTTTCAGGAAGTCATAGAGATTAATAAGGTCACATCTGAGTCTCCTTTCCTCCAGCCTAAACAGCCCCAGCTCCCTCAGTCATTCTTCATAGCACTTGTGTTCCAAGCTCCTCACCAGCTTTGTTCCCCTCCTCTGGACGTACTTAAGCATCTCAATGTCCTTCCTAAACTGAGGGGCCCAGAACTGGGCACAGCACTTTAGTTTAGAGTATACAGTATATGTTTAGCTTGCTTCACTCTTTAATCAAGAGTGACTGAAGGACTTGAAAGTTTTGACTTGGCTGGGTTATTTCAAACTATCTTAAAATAATCATATTAGGAAAAAAGCTGTATGTAAGTTGTGCTGTTGTGCTATCTCCCTCAGTCATGAGAAAAATAGATACGTTGAGAGTTGACAAATACATGTTAAAAACAGTATTAAAGGGATTTCAAAATCTATGTCCTATTACTTAGCAGGTTGGTGCATCTCTTAGTGGAGCTCAGGAGAACATTGCTACAACTGAGCAGTTAAGTGTACAGTGGCTGTACCACTAGGGTTAGGGTTTTACAGTGAACTAAGCTATGCTGTTCCTGGACCTGGTTGACTCCACTGCTGCATCTGCATCTTCTTCCTTAACACTGGTACTTGCATTGCTGTAAAGGGAGCTGGTCCAGATAGCAGCAGCTGCTCTTGTAATGCTGGCATGAGAGATGCAGAATGCAGGGGCAGACTAAGGACTACTCCTTGTACTTGTTGCACATATTTAGCAACAGAAAGTAGTCTAAGTAATCTTTGCTGACTTAGGATGAACAATTCCTGTTAGAAGTAATTAACTTAGTAAAAAGATATGTTGTCCTGAAAATGCTTCTTTTTATACAGGCTTTGACACTAGAGAAACCATTCCCTTTCTATTGATGAAATGAAAATTCCATGGAGCTACAGTTGTTGTGTTTCATGTATATAGGGCTTCCTCAAAGAGTTGACTTAGTATCAGGCTGCTGTAGTCTTAGCTTGTATACAAGAACTATGTTCCTACTAATGTTTTTATTCATCGCATATTCACAGACTGTGGCAGTTGTAGGGACTTTTCCAAGAGAACAAAGAGCTCTGGCTTGCTCTGCAGCTGGTTACCAGGGAGCAAGGGGAATGGGTAGGTAGCATGTTGTAACAGCTAGATCCTGGTCACTGGGAGAACAATAACTCTGCCTATTGAAGATTGAGGCCACTGCTCTTGAAATAGTACTGTGAATGCAGTAGGTACTATGCACATCCAAACTCAACTTCTTATAGGATACAGCAACCCAGATTGCAGAAAAGTGGTGATGGGAGGAAGGAAACAATAAGATGGGCATATATTCCAGAGACCTAGACACCAAGCCTTGTCTTTCCTAAGAGTATGTCTTGCTTAGAGTCAGCAGTTGTTAAACTGAGCTATTATTCAGTTTCTTCCACTGCACTACTAAACATTAGTAGCAGTAGTATCTATATCTTAAATATTTGAGATATAGAATATTGTTTACAACTATTTTAATTCCGAAACATGTTTTTTATAGTATCTTACTGCACTATCACAACCCACAGGGGTTGGTTTGTTTTTAATGCCACATGAGAACAGAATAATTTATGATAGTGTAAGCTGAAAGGAACTGATTCCTCCCCCCAAAATAATTAAAATTATGGAATTAGAGCTGCATATGAAGGAAACATTGAGGTTGGCAGAGGGAAAAATGTGTGAATGTTAGTTGATTTGTATTTGCCTTAGGACTTTTTTTCAATAAAAGCAATAGATTTTGTGGAACATCAGAAGAACTAGCCCCTAAATTTAAGCCTGTCAACATGTCTGCTAATAGCTTGATGCCTCTGATTGAAGCAGAGGTTCAAAGCAAATGTACAATCAAAAGTAGAATAGGGCCCTTTTTTTACTCCCTAAATAGGCCATATGTTGTTTCTTGGGAGTAGTTTTGTTTATATAGTTATTAAAATAGATTGCCAGTATCTCTCTTCCTGCCTACACAAGCAGCTAGTTGCTTGATTGTAGTCATACCCATTCTGCTTTATTTTAACAGCCGTGGCATAGCAGCCGAACCGGTGTTCGTTGGATACTGTGCCCATGAAGCAAGAGGGCCATAACTGCTGCAAAGACTTCTTGTCAACAGCCTGAAGTGCCTCAGGGGTACGAATACGTATGTGTGGTTTCGTATCTGAATCAAGACTTAAAATTTTCACTTTTAAAATAAAATTATTTGACAGCCTTGTTGGAGTAAAAATTACCATTTTCAGCCTTTCAAAAGTAGGGATTCTTCACAGTGAAATCATTAAACTTGATGCCATAGAGTTACTAATTCCGTACACTCTAAGGCTGAAGAATATAAAGCTAAGACATTTAAATTCAGAGCAAACTATCTTTTTTATTTCAAAGTATCACTTGAACTTTTTCTAGGTAACCAGATAATTGCAACCTATAGCAAATCAGAACCATTACAGCTTAATTAACTAATTTCAAAAGGTAAACAAACAAACCCGTTCTCAACATACTGCAGGGTGGTAGGTAGGAATTAGTCCTGGAAAAACTGCCTTTCTTGGTTTTTTTTTTTGCACATATCTTACCTGATTGCAGAAGTATTCATTTAATTTACTTGGTAAGCTCAGGTAGAAATTACACCCAGTCCTGAACTCTAGCTCATAAAGGATTTCTACCAGTAGAAGTAATACTTGTAAGTTGTACAATGTAAAGTGCTTATTAACCATATCTTTTTGTACAGCTGAAAACAAATCAAGATACAGAGTGCCAAAACTGTAAAGTTATTTCAGTGATTAAAAAAACTTCCACAAACTTTATTTACTAGATTAGGAAAACAGTCCCAGTGGCACATTAAGGTGGACTTAGTGCTCATTTCTGTGAAGATGATTTGCATCACTTCTCATTACCTCATGTCCTCAAGATAAAATTTGCAAAGCAACAACTTGTGGTTGCATCCCTGCTTTGCAATCACGAGGTTATGCCAGCAGAGCAGTCTCTTGAACTTTCCTCCCTGGGCAGTTAAAAGCAGTCTTTTCATACAGCTGTTAACTCATTATTTGCCATCACCAGTTGATCCCAGACAAACACACTGGCGTACATACAAAAATATTTGACAGGAGGATAGAAAACACTGTTCCTAGAGAGTAAAGATCACACCAGCCCCATCCTCCTCTGAAGAAGTGCACTTTGCTCTTGACTGCTCAGGGCTTGATAACTGGCAAGCTCCAATGTGAAGGTTGCTGAACCCGATGTTAGAGAACGCAAAACTGTTGAGTAGCCCTGGACAAAATGGAGAATACACATCACTCAAGTTAGGATAAGAGGAAGGTAAGTTAGCATAAGAAGCTGCTTAGACCACAGAGAGAGAAAAAAAGAATGTCAGAAGTATACTGCAGTGTAGTAGTAAGTTAACTTTCCAATATTACCGCATTAGAATTGCAACACATGCATGAGTCAATAATAATATTTTTAAAAAACTGTTCTCCATAAAACCTATTTTAGTAGTATTTACTAGTTCTCTAGCTTACAGCTGAATACATGCTGGTTTAGCAATCTGAATTTGGCATAAAAAAGCTACTCAATTTGTGGACACTTCCTTCTGACCTTCAATAATTAAAATACAATTTTAAAAATACATTCTAAAGGAAAATTAAACTAAAGCCAAATATCTTAAAGCATATGAAAAAGATCAGTTTTATCATTGGTAAGGTAATCACATACCATCATTTCTGCTAGTGGTACAGCAGCGACTACAACTCTGTTATCTTGACGAGACTGGATTTCCTGAATATTACCTCTCCGCTGTGCAAGATCAGCAAGTGCTGCACTGAGATGATCTTCACTTACTGTGATTTCTAAGTTCATTAGGGGCTCCAGTATTTGTATACCAGCTTTTTTCAAAGCCTACATGGAAAGGAAGGAAGTTACGCTGATGTACTCCTATGGGCCTTTTAAAATAAAATTGACTTGTATCACTGAAGCTGACTCAAACTCTACTTGCAAAAGGTGTAAATTCCCCAGCAAGGGCATTATGAGGGCATGCAAAGAGGAACAATGACCAGATATTGATATACATATATTTTCCCAGCAGTAGATCATGCTACCATGTTTACAGCAGCTTACAGTTTCACCTTTTGCACGCAACGAGAAACACAGGCTGATATCATTGTGTGCGAGGTGTCTGGGTGCACTGTCAGTGATTGCACTGTCACATCTATATCTTGAACTGGGAATCCAAGCAGAGGTCCTGGGTAGGGCCATGAAGAAAAGATAAAAGGGAAAAAAAAAAAAAACAAGCTCATTTGTTTTCAGAATATTAAGACACATGCAAAAATTTCTCAGAATTAACTTGAAATTTCTCACTTTCCTCTTTGCTCTTTCCTTTCCTGTCCTCTCCCCAGGGGTGTAGCTACTGGTCATGTTCCTCATTTAGAGGTTTTGTCATTACCTAACTTTACCAAAAGAGAATGGAATGCAGACTCATACTTTCTTACTGTCTATCAAAAGCACAGATAATTTTCAGAACCGGAAGCTCCTGAATATACTCATCCAGACAACCATTACCAAAAAGTTATTTTTAAATACGTTATATTATCTGAAACTAGTCTCTAGAACAAAACATCATTTGAAAAAGTAGGGAAATCTTTTGTTTAACCAGAAGCCAGAATATTTTCTATATTTTCCTTTTGAACACAATACAATCACAGCAGTGCCTGATACTAACACATAACCAAAACTCCAGGGGTAATGCAGTTCCATAAAGGATAAACTAGTGTCCTAGGTAGATTACCTCCAACCCAAGACTCTCAAACCAGCCCCAATTGTATTAAACTAGATATGAGGTCTGAACGACATCTGAGAAAAGAAACATAATTTTTTTTTAACAGAAAACATGGCCAGGTATTTTTATTTTTTAAAGCACTTAATAGCATCAATTTTAGGATGGAGACAGTACAGTTCTGAAGTTTCTTCAAGAAGCATAAAGAAAGCACATGGTTAAGACATTCCACAGCCAAAGACAGGAGATGCTTTTGAATTCCTCTGAACAAATTAGAAAAAATTCCTTCATGCTGGTTCTTAAATTCTCCTTTGTTAATCCACAACCTGTTGATTTTACTGTAAGGCAGTTTTTTGCCCACAAGTTACTTAAGACTTCCTATTTTTAATTAGAAGTCAAGGACACTTTATATTTATTCAAGGGCACTTTAATCCTTTAGAAAACAGACTTTCCAATTAGATAAAGCTTTTTACTGAAAACTCATGGATTTAGCATATTTGAAAATCAAAAATATGCATTAGTAACAGTAATAGAAATGTAATACATGCTGGCCTGTGAAACTGTTTCTGTTATATCACTATGGTTTACATGATGTCGTGAAGTAAATGCCTTATCTCTTATACCACATTAAAAAATAAACCAAAAGAACTCCAAGCTCACTGTTGAGTGACTGAGAAGACAACAATCTTAAAAGCAAACCAAAGGCATGCTGACTTCCCTTTCAGGCATAAAGAAAAAGGTGTTTGGCAGTTTTTGTAGTTGAAATTTTTGTAGCTTTTGTAATTTTCCTTTGTACCTTACATATACATCAATTGTACATATATATACTATCTTTTTTGCAAGTTATATACTATCTTTTTTTCAAGCAACAGTTTTTCCTTCCAGAAAATTGCTTCTTAAAAAATGTTAGACCCATATAGCTGACATAACATTTCCTTTACCTTGAATGCATGAATTTGTGATTCCGTTTTCTATAGCTCCTTGGAGTTCTTTGGGCAGTACTTCACTGACATTCTCAGCATAGCTGATGATGGGTTTTGTTGTTGCTCCTTCTCCTGATGCGGGTCTCACCTCTATCTCTGCAGTTACACAGTGTCGTTTATCACCTACTGTTTTGTCCAATATATCTGCAGGGGAGGAAAAAAATACATAAAATTAATCTGAAAGCTACTCATATATCGTTTAAAGTAAAACAAACTGCAAAACCAGAAACAAGATGTTTTTTTGTATTCACTCATTTTACCTGTAGCTTGGGCAGCATTTAAGATGGTTTCTCGGTATGCTATTTGAAGAGGTCCCAAATAAGTCTCAATTCCATATTCACGTTTGATTCGGTCATGAATAATTTCTATGTGTAATTCTCCCATGCCACAGAGGATAGTCTGGTGACAAGATGATTAAGAGAGAAGTGGAAAAACATGCAAAACTCAGGTTTTAATATAAATTCTTTAAGCAATGACTTGCATGCTTCAAACTGTCTCTTAAAAATACTTCTAACAGTCATAATACTTAAAATTCTAAGGACCGCAGACATTGCTCTAAACCATCTAACATAAAAGCCATTTAAGTGAGAGTATTGTTACCAGTACTGTGCTCATCATACAAAAGATAATTTTACCTAACCTTAAAGACTATGTGATTCAAACCTTTTTAAATACAGAATTGTCAAAAACATGCAGAGTATGGGATGACTTCCTCTGTTCTGTAAAGCACAAGTGCCCAAGACTCCATTTTAGTTTCATACATGTATCATAGGAACATTCAGAGAGTCCTTTTTATTAAAGAAAATCTCAATATGCAAAAGAACTAACAAAAGTGTGGTCTTGATGTTCTAAAATAATGTTATAAGATGAGCAATAGAAGATTCATCTTACTTGTCCTGTGTCAGGATCTGGCTTTACTTTTAAACTTGGATCTTCACGCTGAAGGCAGCTCAGTGCATTATCCAAGTCTGTACAGAAATACCAAACATTTTATCTGAAGCAAATTCAGTAATTTGAAGGTAAGAATAAGTGCCTAAATATCACCTTCCTCAAAACAAGCAAAAGAATCCTAGAGCAGCATAGATTTTGGCAAAAAACGTCAGGTCAAATTGCAAGTAACCAGCAACTTCTGATTTTATCCCAAAAATTAACTGTGCTACTAATTATTATACATACTATTTTCAGAGTGATATTTTGTGTTTCTATGAAGACAGACTGGAACCTACAAATTATTAATGAAGCTAGTAAATAACTGATAAGAAAAACGTCAACTGTTACATGATTTACTTAAGTACTTCAAGATGAGTTTGATGTGAAATGGTCCAAATGAAAATGTACATCGTTTTTTATACAGGGTTTTGGGTTTTTTTCTGATTCCCCATTATCTTAATTGCTGAGGAAAGCAGCAGAATGATAACCAAGAGCCAAGACTGCATTCATCATACCTGACAGTCTTTGGGGAAAAAAAGCAACAAAAGCAAACAAACAAAAGCAAACTAAAATATCCAAACACCACAAAATCAGTAACACCTTATAACCCAGTGGCTCAGCCTGCAGACATGTTGCTCCAAATCTGTTTTCTACCTTATTGCATTCTCTCACAGTACACTGGTACTTATCCTCCTCCTCTTCACCACCAAACAAGCTCAGCTTTGTAAGAACAAAGATACAGAATTTAAAGGGTATTTCCAGAAAGAGTAATATTACCACGCCATCTGGTACACATACTGTTGGAAAAGACAGTAAGGTTTACAGGACTGTAAGGATGCAAGGATGAACCCTAACTAGACACAGATAATTCTTAATATATAAAGACTTTATAGAGTAAAACAGAGTACCAGCTGAAAAAAACCCCACATTTCAAGGTTATTTGTACTCGGGACACTACATGCAGCCCACCACTGTAACTGCAGCAAAACTCAGAAGTACCTCCATTCTTCTGTTTTTAAATGAAGAACTACTACTTCTCTAGACACAAAATCTAGAAAAGTAGTAGTACCACTACTGCTTGATACAGTAATAACAGCAAAGGATATGGACAATCATGATTTGAAGTATACCCTCAGTATAAAAAACACCAGAAAGAACCATACTAAATCACTGGCTGTTAAGTTTATGCAACTCACTCATCCAATTAGGTGGCTGCATTGTACCTTGTTGTTTGGCCATTGAAGGCGGTTCAATGGTACAGAAGAAGACAGGCTCAGGGATCTCAACACCTGCCAGCAGAAGACTGTCTACACCACTCACAGACCTCTTCTTTTCCCCAGCATCCCTTCCAGCCCGGCGTGCCGCAGTGACAGCTGAAGCCTTTGATGACACTATGGTATCTCCAGTGGCACTCTACAGATCAACACAGGAAGTGATGTGAAATAAAAACCAACCCCAAACTCAAAATGTATGCCAAAGCTGAGAACATTTTAGAAAACCTCTGTAAATGACATTCATGCAGCCTATTCAGACAGTAAGAAATTATTAAACTAATAGAAGCAAGCACAAAACACATTTATTTGAACTTGAAACTGTTGCTTTTGGGTAACTGATTCAGACCATCATTCCCCTTCCCCACAGGAGGTCTCTTGGTGACATTACGCTGTATTTTAAGAGTTACAGTATTAATATGAGCCCAACCCTAACAAAATACACCTTCAGTTTTCAGTCCTTTCCAATCAGCACTGCAGTTTCCAGGTCAATTACTGGTATTTGTAGACTGTGGTATTTAATTTTAGGAGGAAGTACACTTAATCGTCCTTCAAATAAAGCAAGTTTACATATGTCACCATAATCAAGAACACATCAGAGATACAGTATCATAGAAGTAGAAAGCACACTAGTGAAACAAGCTCCTTTACAGTATCCGTATTTTTCATTACCTGTTTTAACCCAACAGTCAGAGCAATGTTGCCAGGCATTAGTGATGGTATTTCAATTTGTTGATCAGCAAAAGGCAGGAGCAGACGGCTCATTCTCTCCCTGAAAATTAAATTCTCTGTTACTCAGGACTTGAACAGACATTCCAATACTACATTGAACCACACCTCTATCTTACTCACGTGCAACTTTTGTTAATATTATATACAGCTGACTGAGGTTTCAATGAACCTGAGTAAACACGAACAAAAACTAGCGGTCCACGACATTTATCATGAAGAACTTTGAATGCCAAGGCACATAGGTCATCCTTGTACCACTGCCTGCAAAATAAAAAGCACAACAAAAAGCATACTTGTAGGATTAATCCACTCATATTCACATTTACCTAAATTGTCATTTAAGAGGTGATATGCTTCTTACAGCAATGTTAATGGAGGCAGATTTTCAAAAACCATAATTTGTACCAAAAAATAATAATCTAAGCAGTTCCACCTCCAATAGGACATGTAAGACGTTATGTGATTCAGACAATACTAAACAGGATTCCTAGATCACATTTTTGTAAAATGACAAGGTCCTCAGATTAAAAAAAGACTTAAGAACTCCAAAGTCCAAGTTTGACAGCTGGAGATAAATGCATCCAATTCCAGTAGAACTGACCAAAGCAGGTTCAGTACTCAAGTGTATTTTTCTGACCACACATCTCTACTATTATTTAATACCTAAAGAGGGTAAATATATTTTAAAAATATGAATGCTTTGTTAATATATTTCATTTTATCCTTTTGTGTTTTCCTACTTATTTTTCATTCTTTTTTTCTGAATATCCTTTTCTACCTGTACTTACAGAAACTCATACGAACGCTCATTAGGTGCAGGCAAGTACAGAGTAATAGCATCCAGTAATGGCTGCACCCCTTTGTTCTTCAGTGCACTGCCACAGAGGACAGGGACAGCCTTCTGAGCTAGTGTGATTCTGCGGATAGCAGACTGCAACTGCAAAAAAATAATTATTTTCTGTTAATACATCATCTACAATTTAGTTACACTCCAGCTATTAGATACTGCTAACCAATCTCCAAAAAGCATGTTTGTAAATACAACATCACTCATCCAAAATCCTTTCACTGCTTTTAGCAAGCTCCAAACCATAACCCCAAACATTTAGATGCTAAAACAGAAGACACTGGTTTTAAGATTGCTAAACATTTCATACAAATCTGCTGCTGTTCTTGTTACAACAGTCCTTTGAATTCAGTATGTTGCTTTCAACATGCAGTGTCTAAAGATCCAACCATTTCAAAGTAGCTGAGATGCTATTTTTGTTAGTGAGAATCAGCAGCTCAGTCACGAACTGCACTGAGTCTACCTGAAAGTTCCATTCACCTTTCCCTAAACTCTTTTGTAGCAGTCTTTCAAAAAAAGAAAACCCCACCTTCCTGAATAAATGTACCCAACTTTTAAAATTATGGCTAGATGCCTAAGAATCATAGCATATCTTTATAAAATTCCTACTAACTCTGAATATATTGTTCTAAATCTACAGTACTGATAATTTACTGCATAAGATGGTGTGATCTCATTTTATTGAAAAATCTGCAAAATCATAATTGGCATGTGTCATATTGCCAAACCCTTGCAATAAGAGCTAGTAAACACTTGTAAATGTAAAAAATACCTTGTCAGCTGGTATTAAGTCAAAATTTTCGCTATTTTCTCCTAGAACCAGTTCAGCAAATTCATCATCCAGATCTGCAACCTTCAACAGAATAGTTCCTTATCATTTGGCATACAGGAGTTTCACAGAAAAGTTACATATCTTACTTACTTAGAATATATAGCTAAACAGAGCAGCAACAAAGCCTTTAAAGACATAAGCAATTATAAACTCAGATCATATAAAATTATGGAAATGAAGGCTTCAAGAAATTGACAGGGAAAAAAACACTTATAAAGCTGCTGTCAAGCAAAACATCAGTGGGAGAGAGAATGCTTGTACTTCTCCATGAAATGGAAAAAAACCTTCAGCCATACAGCGACAGCCATGAAGGGTTTAACTGATGTACTTCGGTCCTGCAAACACGAGGAAGCCTGAAGTAAGCAGCAAGCAACCTTTACAAGCCAACAGATACTGAGCTGGAAAAAACAGACAAGCATCATGGCATTTTGGCCTTCTTCATGTCAGGGGTTTGTAGGTCCAAGAGCATGTCTGTTTTCAAATTGTACCAGTTAGCTTGGCACGTAACTTAACTCCTTAAACGTCTAACATACATCCCTGCACTGTCACAGGCTCAGAACACCCAGGCACAGGAAAGCATTTTGCCCTCTCTATTGTCTACAACACCAATTGGCCAAATTCTGAAATAAAGCCTTGATAAACAATTAGAAGTCTAATCAAATTAATAGTTAAAACATGAGAGATAAAGGAAATAGTTCATTTAATTAAGTGAAAGTGAAGTGTGTAAAAGGGCCAGTATTCAAAATGCTACATTTTACAGGGTTTCTGATAAGGAATATTAACAGCATAGAAAGCATTTTGAAAAAAACTTTACAAACACAAGGTTATCTCAATTATCACACTACTAGTCCACCCCTTCCTCCTTCAGGAAGGGCCCAGAAAACAAAGGGGAAAAAAACCAACACTGTTCTTACAAACCTTTCTATCTGACAACATATTTCTTAGAGATAAAAGGCTGGGTATTACCACTGCCATTTAAAACCTACTACGTTTGGAAAACAGATTGTGTATATGTTTTACTGAATTCAGAGCAATATAAAACAGATGTCTCCAATTTCAAAGGAAACTGAAAGCTACCATCATCTGTTTATGCACTTGCACAATGTTATTCAAAGTTGTGTGGAAGGCTGCCCTTCCAACAAAAAGGATTGATTTATGACTGGATTGAGCTGCTTCTAACACAACACTTAGTGCCATTTTGACCAGGCTGCAACATCCCATCCAGCTTCTAGCTGTCACTTCAGAGGAGCATGGATACCCTGCAGGTTTCAAGTCACATCTGTCATGTTTCATGTGAATTCACCAAATATATTTTGGCATCTAAGACAGTACAAACACCGTCTGCTTTTAGCTTCCCCAGCACAAAAGGGACTGATAAATCATAGGAATGCCATTGGAAAACCACTAATGGGGCTGGAACACAGCTGGAGGCCCAGAGAGATGAGTTTGTCTGGCTTGGAGAAGCTAAAGGAGGATGCAAATACTGTCTCTTACTATTTGAAATAGTGCTAGTGGCCCTGCTTCAGAGAAAACAGAACCAGATTCTCCTCAGAGGTACAGAAGGAAAGCACCAGCATGGCTGTCCCACCTTGCACCACAGTAAAATCCCACTGAACATAAAGAAATTATGGTCAAGCACTGGGACAAGCTGCCTACAGAGAATCATCATCCTTTGACTTGAAAACTCCACTGAACAAACCTGAACAAGTCAACCTAATGCTGAAGTCAGCCCTGCTTTAAGCAAATCACTTAACCAGACACCTCCAGAGGTCCCTTTCAGCCTATTTTTCCTACCGCTCTGGGTAATGGTTTTAAATATATTATGTATTTACTTTAAAACTTTACTTGTTCTATTAAGGTATTTCTTGCATCCTGGACTTCTTGGAACAGGTTTGGATCATCAGTCTCCAGCAGCAGCTTTCGCTCAAAATTTTTTCCATCATCCACATCAGAAGTAGATTTCCAAATTATTTGCTCCTTAGTCACAACATCAACCAATCCTCTGAAGGTCTTGGCTTCCCCAATAGGCAACTGCAAATTGAACCGAGACTTTAGACAGATGCAAAAAAATTATGAACGGAGTTCCATTCAAGAGAAAGGAAACAAGTATTTAATTTCTAAAGCTTACCTGTAACAGTAAAGGTTTTGTCTTCAACTTTTGTTTGATGCTCTCAACAGCATATGTAAAACTACAGAAAAAGAACAGATACTAAGTTAAACAAAACTTTATGATATTAGTATGATAGGCTCACCATTCCCTATTTACTGCGAAAATTACTCCTAGAATTATACAAAAATATGTATTTGCATAACCGAGGAAGTATATAGTATTAACATAAGTATTAACGTTATTGGGTTGCTCTATGCTTAACAGAAAATTCTAGACATTCTCTTATAAGCTTTTTAGCAATGATTAAAATAACTGCCTGAATACCTTGCCCTGTTTTTGTCCATCTTGTTTAAAAAGCAAATTCGTGGTATCTGGTGTTTGTCCGCTTGTCTCCAGACCGTCAGAGTTTGTGCCTAAAGCAAAAGACAAAATGGAAACATTAGTGTCAACAGCTGAACTATATGCTCCCCAACACCACTGACGGTCTGAGTTCAGAACAGAAAAGGGAACTGTGCTGTGTATTGCGACAATCCCATATTTGGCATCACAGATCAACTCCACAAGCAGCTTTGTCTTATCTTGTCTCTCAGCTGTTGTCATTTCCTTTTCTGCACTAAGGGCATGCAGGCATAGCGGCAAGGGAATGTGAAGAGAAACTAAGCACTGTGGGGAGCATATATAGGGAAAACTCTGTAATGTAGTGACTTTATGCTTTATTGCCAAATTACTTAGGCACTCACAGGCAAGCATTTCTGTGGCTAC
Organism: Vidua macroura; assembly: GCF_024509145.1. Lineage (NCBI taxonomy): Eukaryota > Metazoa > Chordata > Aves > Passeriformes > Viduidae > Vidua > Vidua macroura. The sequence continues at coordinate 25,863,874 of NC_071611.1, forward strand.
ACATACAACACTAAAAACTACTGTGGTTTTAACAGTAATTTGTGCACTGATGAGCCATTTATCATATGTATTTTTATTTGAAAATTAAAGCAGGTATATAGAAAAAGTAAGTTCAGATTCAGTAATAGTCTCTTACCACTACATGGAATAATGCAATAATTTGCTACAGAGTTTTAGAAAAAAAACAAGCAGATCTAATTGTTTTGTTTTTGAGAGTGGAGGCTATTACTCAGTTCAGGTTCATATTTAATGGCACCTAAATGCTTTCCAGTAGCAAGTTAAGTAATGTGACTTACAGTGATTAAGACTTCTCTCATCGCTCATCCAGGAAAAATGTATGTCCCATTCAAGAGGGATTTCATATGTAACTTTTCTACAGGATTGAACTACTGAAATATCTCACGCTATAAAAAGTCTAGTTCTAGCTTGCCTCCACCTTTTCTGCACTCTGTTAAGAAGGCCACTGGGGAGGGAGAAAACCTGCCTGAAAAATATCTATTTTCTACATGAAATGTGAAAATGAGAAACTGGCCTATATTAATTTCATTCAATGTGTGCAGCTAGTCAGAAGTATTCACCTCAATCAACATTTGTAAAAGACAGCAACAAAACAACAAAACCATCCCAAACTTATAATGGTAATCACACTTACTTGCTGCTTATTACCATAGAAATCCCTGTGCAGTACAGGATTTAAAATTAAATGCTCAGCTTCCTGAAGCTGAATTTTTATAAAAGCATTGAGAGAGATAATACAGAGAAAAATCTGTACATTATTTCAGCCTGATTAAAGTCATTAAACGCTGTGGGAAAATAACTGAGTGACTGAAGATAAAATCAGAGAAAACTGGGAAGGCACATTCACCCTCTAACAGAATTTGTAATTGTGGAAACTACAGGATGAGGTGCAGTTGATATTCCCCAGATAGGATGTGGTCAGCATGCCCGACTTCCCACACACAATACATGCTAAGCAGAGTGATGACACTGTGTCCAGGTTCTGTTTAAATCCTTGGAAGAGGGGGAACTCAGTGGTACCTTGTAGCTGGTAAGCCACACAGCAGCTGTCAACCAAGGGAGAAAAAAGTAAGATTTCTTGCTGTTGAACCAGGAACCGTGGCAACATCGCAGACATACACCTCCATCTTAAAGGTGACCCTAGGTAACACTGATATTACCCAGCTAGAAGGCACGACCACCACCCTCTGAATAGGATGGATGACTACAGTCAAAGAAGCTCCACCTAAACACAAAAATAGTATTAAAGTAAATTAAAAATGGGGAGAAGTTCCTGGGAACTTCTGGGATAAGACAACAGGCTGAATGTGTCTTCATTCCCACAGCGACACCTACTGGGTAAGTACTGTACTCTACCCATGCTGAATGACTACCTCAAGCTACCTTTGGTTAGGGATTAGAGCTGGTTAGCATATTGCTTTGAAGACACTTTTGCAGCCAAATGCTATCACCAGAAGTCTTCAAACCTTAACCTGTCACAGTTTTCAATTACATTAATGAGGAGTGCTATTCCATAAACTCTTAAGTCTGAGTCCTTTAAGGGTGCTAACAGTTGCTATCACCATACTGCATTGTGAAAGCCCAGGGTCTCTCTTAACCTGTTGGCATGTCTCCCTGGATCTTTCCTGAGGCACCAACAGATCAATTAAGGACCCCTTAGGAGGATGTCTTTCTGTTTGCATATGACCCTGAACAAGGTAGTTGAGCCACGCTCTGATCCAGTGGACTGTTCAGTGAAGAGTCCCTGGGTCCCCATAATGGAACAATGACAGACTGAATTGGGCACAAAGATTTAATCTTTCCTGGGGAACTAAAAGATTAATCAAACACAAAGGGTTTGAGAAAATCTCTCCCCTTTACCATAACAGACTGCACACACACACACACACACACAAAAAAAAAAAAAAATCTATGAGTTGATTTTACCTCAACACCAGCTGAAGCATCAAATACCGCTACTGCTCCATCCAGGACTCTTAAACAACGCTCAACTTCCACTGTAAAGTCCACATGGCCTAAAAAACAATCTTCCTTTTATACCATCATAATTCAAACAGGCACCATCAATAGGTCATAATACATTTAAACAGTATTTTTTTTCTTTCAAATAAAGTCAAAATAACTTTACTTGCAGTGAAATACACCTATCAGTCTTTGAACTAAACAAGATTATTATAATGCAATCCTAGAACTGAGAACAATTTAATGTGGAAACATCTGAGCTCACTTTATATAAGCCAGATTTGGAATCAGCAAGCAATAATTATCCAAAACTGAACAGAGTTTAGTATAGGCATTTTTATTGATGCAATTAAGCCAATTAAATTTTGCACCATATTTAAGACAAAGACAGTCTGTGACACTCCACCTCACCCTCTCTCCCTTAATAATATGAATGCAACTAAAGAACAGTACCTGGGGTGTCAATCAGATTGATTCTGTAGTCCTTCCAGTCAAACGTAACAGCAGCAGACTGAATGGTAATACCACGTTCTCGCTCTTGTGCCATAAAATCTGTCACTGTGTCTCCATCATCAACATCTGCAAACAGAAAGCAGGATTCGGTAGGTTAACAATTCAAAATCTGAAATTGTTTTTGAATACAGATGTCAAGAGAGAGTTGGAAATAGTCCTTTTACATATATATATGTGTAAGCTATGAAAATTAGCCTTTTTGAAAACATTACAAGGCCAGGTTATTTACCCAGGCTCCCTTTCCTAGGAATAAATGCCCTGCAAGTGATTCCAAGTAATCCAAGACAAGTAATTCCAACAACCTTTTTGTTGTTCTTAATCCCTCATGAGCATCTTAAAAACTAAACAAAACCCAAAATCATGAACAAACTACAACTCTAAAAAACCTGGCTGAACTCACTTTATGAAATGTGACTGACATTTTGAAATTTGGTAATCAAAAGGTAATTAAATCAAAAGTAAAGTACAAACAAACCACCAAGTAATAGGTTGGGCTTTGCTTACTTTTTAATAACAAGAGAAGCAGTTGACATTTTTAAATTAGCAGGATCCAAGTTGAACTGCTTCACAAGCCGAATATCTTCTATCAGTCATATACAGTTGAAAAGAGTATAAAGTTTAAAATGTCAAAACGAAACACAAACAGAGGCTGCTGTGACCATTTCAATCTTGAAGAATTCTATTAAACTTGCTGTAGCAAAGAAGTTTTTCTGAATCATGGCTTTCAAAAGAAATACTTTTTCTTACTCTGCTCTCCTCACAGGTCAAAAGAGAACTCAAAAAACTGCTTTAGCAGTATGGCCAATTAACAACCAGTAAAATAAGGAGATTCTCTAATTAAATGTTAAACAAAACATAACATGCTGAAAGTAAAAGAAAAATATCAACCTATGATATCTGAAAGCAAAACTGCCTTAGTGCAAAAAGGAACATGCATTAAAATACAATTAAACTGCAGCACAACTTTGGAACAACTGCCTCCTACATGAGGTGTTCCACCAGCAACTGTACTGCATGTAATTGTACACTATTAAATTTCTTAAACCTACTGAAATACAAAAAGCATTTCTAACCTCCAAGTGTTCTTATATATCCAGAATAATACAGCATTCTCTCTGTTGTCGTAGTTTTGCCTGCATCAATGTGGGCCATAATGCCAATGTTTCGGATTCTACATAAAGTGAAAACATTGCAGTTAGTGCAGTAGTTTCTTAAGCCTGTGATAATTCTTATTTGCATAGTTAATATTCCCCAAGAACAGCACACCAAATAGCATTGTTTCTCTGCTGCATATCTGATATGGTGTACATTCTAATACTGAAGAATATCAGTATTGATATGGTGGATTTTCTTCAAATCAATAGTACTGAACAGTGTTGCAACAGGTTTCCAAGTTCCACTTCACGGAAAGCCCCTTCTTGGGATCATGCTCACCCATCTGCCCTCCTGACAAACAGAAACAGTCCCTCCCCTCTCTTGTCCATCCCAATCCCTGACACCTAGTGCTCTAAACAACTTACTCCATATATACCCTTTATGCCCCAAATACAGCACACCCAAGTTCTCATGAAATTGACCTTGATCCGGTTCAGCCTATTCTTCCTTCCTGAAGTACCTCACCAGTAGCTTCCAGAACTGCTTTGCTTGCTTTGCACAGCACAGGCTTGTGATCAGCCCCCATGTTCACCATTAATGCTGGCTTGACCTCACCCTCAGCTACACCCTACTCTCAGCATTCTTCCAAGGGAACTTCATCACTAAGGCACTTCTTTAGCAGCTTAGCCCCTAATTTTAGCCTTGCCCTCATCAAGCCTGCCATGAAAGCAAAGCACACAGCCCTGCCCACTGTAGCAGCCTAGTTGCCAAGCCATCCTTCCCCCTTCTTCACCTCCTGGCAATACCATGGATTTCGAGCTTTGCTAACAGCCTGGTTTTGGTTATAATGGTGCAAGCAACGGACAACACAGGACCTCTGTGCTGCCAGCAAGCACTCTCTATCGAAATGTCACAAGGGGAAAGGTAAACAAGTACTAACTTTATATTAAACATGCACATCAGACAAGCATGGCAACAACCTACAATTCTTTATCACATCAACTCTTCTGACTGAAGTTACATCCCAACAATAAACTAGCTTGATGTACCTGGATATATGAGGATTAATGACAGAATGCAGAGATTTAACATCTCCTGAAAAAAAAAAAAAAAAGAAACAACTTTTCAGACAGACCCAATATAGAAATATATTTAAGAAAACTCCTAAAAAAGAAGAGCCAGAAGTCATGATAATCTGTAATCTCTACCACCTCAAATTTTTAAAGATATGTACTTAATTTTAAATAAATCTATCCCCACCTCAAATAAAGAGAAACACTTGAGAAAACAGCTGTAATTCAGAAACAACAGAAAAAAGGCAACACAGGAAAGTATCATCATCTTACTCTGCAGAAGCATACCTCAGTTCAAGAAAACTGTAATGCTGATATTCATCTGAACTGATGATTAGATAATAAATTTGAAAAGTTATTTCTCCTTTAAGCATTAAAGCTTTACAGCATAATTCTCAGGTTAAAAAGGCAAGCTGACCTGTGTTGAGAAAATATGGGACTGGGAAGTTCTAAAAGATATTTTCTTGCAAGATACATTCTTTCTCACACAGTTTAGCTGGAAAATAAGTTGTCAAGGTAATTTTTTTATGAAACTAACCCAAATTCAGTTATTCAAGCTATTGAAATTGTATTTCAGGAAAAAAAAATAGTATAATTCATCTTTGATAGCTCACACAGAATTCAACACTATTTAAGCTAACATTCCTTCACCACCTACAGATCATCTGTCTCATCAGAGACACATGAAAGCAGCATCTTACAGGAGCCCTTAATGAGGGGTTCCAGCACTCTTCACAACTGATCTGACTTCTTATAATATGTACCTTTCCTTATTATTGTTTTCTAAAGGTTTTATACTGTGAATTTACTGAGAAAACAGCACCAACACCAAACTCTTCAGTCCTTGAGCAATCTAAGTGCTCTATTTATGTTTCATGCATTAAATTCTATAAAGAATGACCAAAAGAATACACAATAAAACAGAAAGTGTACAGAAATAGAAAGAATTTTTTTTAATTCACTTTTAAATTAATCCTTACTATAAAGAAAACGACCTAAACATATACCTGGTGGAGAACTGTAGTTTCTCAGACTGCAGTTTCGCTGTGTCACACCCATGACTCTCATTTTTGTATTTCTGAAATACATGTACTTGAAAGAAAGAAGAATCATCTAGAATGTTTATTGTCATGACTAGATACTTTGTAGCCACATTTTTTGGCAGCAGTAGAAAAATAAACTAAAAAAAAAATCTACAAGAACAGATACTGTTGCTAGGTATTTATATAAGGTCAAAACACCAATTATTTAAAAGCAGATGTTCGAAGTTGATGTCCACACTAAGGTTTAAAGTTGATCCAAATAATATTTGGGATATTCAGTAAAAATTTATGGCAGCATCAAGATATTTTTCAATAGCCAAAAATTTTTAAATACATCTAATTACTTGTGTAAATAATTTAACAATGATAAGAGTTAAGCAGTAAAAAAATTTACACAAAATTTACAAATTCAATTCCCAATTCTGAAGTCCCATTCCAACATGAAAGTATGCATTATTCAGAGGCCAACCGTTAAAGACCAAAAAAACCCAAACAAAAACCAACACCCCAGTTAAACAAAGCTTACTCAGAATAACACAAGTGTTTCCCATGCTCACAGAGGAAGTATGAAAACTGGGGGAAAGCTTACCTTATTGCACAAACTTGATGACTTCAATGCATTCACTGAAAATTTTCCCATAATTCTCAACATTCTGCCTCCCATCTCTAAAGCTGTTCCCTGGCAAGGTAAGTAAACAAAATGTTTATGACAGGAAATAGACTAACCATGTTCCTTTGTTTCAATCACAAAACTTTATTCTTTTTCATGGGAAATTAGGTTAATATTTTTCAGGTTATTGCTTTGCAAGTTAAGTCAGTGTCCGATCTGTAACAATAATATTATTAAGCCTTAAAAACGCAGCATAAATGCACACCCACAAACACTAAATATATTTTTCATGAAAATACTATATTTCCCCAGGAAACATTAAAGCAGAATAATGAAAATTAAGAGTTTACACTCACTCTCAGTTAAGCTCCAGAGCATCGATTACTGGTGAGCAAAGTGCAAATAGCTTTTCTAATCTTGAAGAAGGAAGGATGGCAGGGCAAAGTACCTATTTGGGTCAGAAACAATAGAAAATATTAAGTACTGTGACCTTTTAAGCACAGCCAAAAAACAGTGCAACAAATAGCCCAAGCATCAAAAGCAGCAGCGTCAAAAGCATTCCTAGATGGCTGCCGGTTATTTGAGGAGACATCACTGGCCAATTCCCGTGACTTTCTGCTTCGTAGTACTTTCACAATAAAGAGCAAGCGGCTCAGCGCACACGGTCACCTCCACTCCTTCATCTTGCGAGCCGCACACGTCTCCTGATGGTGCCGGCGCAGTTTGCTGACTCGGGGAGCGGGAAGGGCGCGGTGCCTTCACGTGGACGGAGTCCCCAAGCCGCGCCCAGCCGAGTCCCGCCAGAAGCCGATCCCCGGTGGCTCTCCGCAAAGCGACACCGCCTTCCTCGCCGCGTTCCGAAGCCCTGGGGCGTTTCGTGCGCCGGCTCCCGGTCACCTTCTGCTCCCGGACCTCCCACTCGGCCCAGCCCGGAACGGCGCGGGACCTGCCCCTGGCAGCACAGCCGCCGGAAGGCAACCTGCTTCTCCCTTCCCCCGCTACCTCACCTCCCTCCCGCGTTCCGCTCTCCCGCCACAACCTTACAGACCAGGCATCAAAAAGCGCCTCTTGGGCCTCTTCTGCTCTATTTCTCGCCCTCTCTCTAACCTCGTCGAGCCCGGCGCGAAGCCCTCGGGGGGCGCAGACCACCGCCTCTCCGCCGGCAGGAACCAAAGAGGCGCGCGGAAGAGTTTCCATTGGGGGCCGCTTCTCAAAAGGCCCGCCCTTTCCGCCGCGGAGGAGGCCGCGGGACTGCCGACATGGTGGGAGCCGGTGCTGTGGGATACGGCAGCCGGGGGCACGGGACGCAGGGTCGGGGCGGCGGGTTGCAAACGGCGGTGCAGGGGAGGGACGGGGAGGCTGCGGGAGGCCGGGTGGGCCCCGCAGTGAGGATGCCGCCGTCGGGCCGTCGCCTGCCCGCGTGTGGCGGAGGAGCCGTCCCCGCCCCGCGGGCGCCCGTGCCCGCTGACCGCGCTGCCTTTGTGTCCGCAGCCGCAGAACGAGCACATCGAGCTCCACCGCAAGCGCTATGGCTACCGGCTGGACTACCACGAGAAGCGGAGGAAGAAGGAGGGCCGAGAGGCGCACGAGCGGTCCCGTAAGGCCAAGAAGATGATCGGGCTGAAGGCGAAGCTGTACCATAAGCAGCGGCATGCCGAGAAGATACAGATGAAAAAGACGTGAGTGTCCGCCTCCTCTCTGATACCGTTCCGTCATCTTGACGCTTGAAGGATGAGATGAGACGTTGATATTGTTACAAAAAGTTCACTATTGCTTGAGTCACATGTTATGGTTTTAAATAGTGATCAGACTGTAGAAGGAAGGCGACTTTGCCACAGCAAACACATTTCAGAGTCCTTCTCTTTTAAATGAATGTTAACAATTTCACTGCTAGAAGTACTTCCTGAGACAAGTGTTGATGAGCAGTAACCGTGAGTAATGTAATCATGACAAAAAATGTGAATGCAATTCCTTGGAGCTTTTATATCAGCTGCTGTGTTAGTGTAGCAAAAGGCAGTATTTTTTAATAGTTAATAGAAATTATACAGTCGTAGACAAAGTATTTAAGGAGAAGGTGAGGCCTGTCTTCAGGGATTAACAGCAGTGTTGAGCATCAACAATAAAAGCATTTTTTTGTAGATTTTATCTGTTATCCAGAACTTGAAATCAAAGCTGTTAATGATGCCTTAAAACTAGGCAAGAAAACAGTACTCCATAGTATAAGGCCTATAGAGCAAGTATTTGGTTATTAGATGCTGGGAGTGAGGGGGATAGCTGCAGCACAAACTCACTTGTCCATTCTTTGCACAGCACTAGCTTTTTTACTTTTTTTACTTAATGTGCAGTTGTGAAAATTATATTTTCCTAGCCTTCATGTTGCAGCATATTTTCAAATTACATGATTATGTAAGCCCTTGTAGCACATGTGTGGTTTCAGCAGGAGGTGGTCGCCAGCCTCCTGGTGGTGGGCTTGAACTTTTCACCCCTGATTCCCGCACATGCTCTGTAAGATTGTCTGCTCAAGTAGCCAGTGGTTAGCTTTTGCAGTTAGCTTATTCTGCTAAATTTGCATAAAATGTGCTTCATTCACATACTCTATTAAAAAGTAACTACTTCTTTCTTCATAGCTCCAGCTTTTTGCATAGCTCAAGAATTGTCTTGTTGCCTAGGCATCATTAAAAGTCTTACTGATTGCTAATGAACTTCATACCTATTCACCATGTAGTTTTTGCTGGTTTCAAAGTGCAGATAGCTGTTTTCCTCTGCTACTTTTAAAGATAATGGGTTTATTAACCTATTATTAGTTTGTGGGTCTTTCCTTTCCTTCAGTAAATGACCTCAAAATTAACAAAACTTGGTCCCTGTTACAAACACACATTCCTCACATATGTAAGCATTGTTATCAAATCTCAGAAGAGGAATAGAATGATATTTTTTGTCAGCAGAGAGGAAGGCTACCATCTCTTGAAGTGCTTGGCTGTTTGCTTTAGGTCACACAGAAATTCCTTAAAGAGGTGCATGTCTTTCCTGTGTTCCTGTCCTGGTAGGAAGTGACAAGATTAAGTGAAGTTAGTCATTTACCTTGAAAATTACTTAATATTATTCCTTAAATATAAATATATTACTTCACAAATACCTCTTAAAGAAAACTTTGAGCAGGCACAGACTAAGTTAAAATGGTATATCTAAAACCAAGTCTTTTTTCTTGTGCTGTTAATATTGGTTTTCTTTCTTTGCAGCATTAAAATGCATGAGAAGAGAAATACAAAGCAGAAGAGTGATGAAAAAACACCCAAAGGAGCTGTACCAGCATATCTGCTGGACAGAGAGGGCCAGTCCCGGGCCAAGGTCCTCTCTAACATGATCAAACAAAAAAGAAAAGAAAAAGCTGTAAGTAAATGTATCAACATTCGGATACCTAAAATTACATGTAACAATGACCACCTTATATTGTTGATGCTCAGGTTACCTAGCAGTCTTCAAGTAAAAACTAAGTAAAACAGGAAACCTTGAGTAACTGAACAGTTTAGAACAATGTGAGCATATGCAGTATCTTGATTTTAGGAACTTTTAAGTGCTAAATTAAAATAAGTGGCTATGAATTGCATAACAACTATGGTCTACCCCTTTGCTTTCCAGAAATTTGACTTTATGCTTTGGTTTTTCTCCTTTCATTTAAAATGTGACAGGTAAGAATATTGACCGTTTTTTTTTTTGTTTGTTTTGTTTTACTCTCCTTTCAGGGGAAGTGGGAGGTTCCTGTGCCAAAGGTTCGTGCACAAGGAGAAACAGAAGTTTTAAAGGTGATTCGTACAGGAAAGAGAAAGAAGAAGGCATGGAAGAGGATGGTTACAAAAGTTTGTTTTGTTGGAGATGGCTTTACTAGGAAGCCTCCTAAGTATGAGCGATTCATTCGACCAATGGTAATGTTTTAGAGCCTTAAAGATCATTTAAGTAATAATTCTTTTGATTTACTGCTTTGATTTTCTGTGTTAAAGAAACTTTCTTGTATGATAACGCACTTGATCGTTACTCACGTAGAACATTCCTGTTAGTTTCTTTGCAAAAACATAAACCTCTAATAGCATGGAGGGTGGGGAGATGCCTCTACAGTCCCAGTCTGTGTTGAAATACTTGCTTTTATTCCTGTAACTCAGAAGATGCCAGTAAGTTAAAGCTACAAGCTCTCAAATTAGCAGGGGAAAGTCTTTATCAAAAGTTCTTTCCATATATTTTAAAGATGGAGGTGTCTTTTTCAAGCTGCTATGATTCTCTGAACTGCAGAAGCTCACTCTGTTCTAGGACTTTGGAATTCCCTCCTTTTAGCTTAAATAAGCTTGAAGCACAGTTGTGACTGTGAAGGGAAAAGCTGTGCCTCCAGCCCAACCTTTACTTACACAGCTGCAGAAGCAGTGCCTGGGCTCTATCAGCCTGGCAACACACAGGCAGAAAAGCTGGATTCAGTGAGATAGTGTTTTTTTAATATAAATAGCCATTCCTGTTCCCTTACAGGAATCAACAATCACTGTGCAGGCTGCCCATTGAATTGTACTTCACTACTGGTTTGATGGTCTTACACAGCAGCCTTGGAAAGATTTTTTTGATACAGAAAAATTTATGGTATAAAATGTACCCTCTGAAGTGCAGGTCACTAGATAAAAAGTGCTATAGGAGATGGGTATTTCATATTTTGCCATACTTCTTCATGGAATAGAAATTGTCCAAGGTAACAAGTATTATTGTTGGGCTACTACTAAAACTTGACATTCTGAAAACATACATGGAAAGCTTTATCTTTTCATTAATCAGATTTTAAAATAAGTCTGGCAATCTACAATAGGCAGATGGCATTCTGTATTCTAAGTTGTTTAATTCTTCCTAGTCTCTCTAAACATATAAAGATGAGGACATAATTCCCAAAGTATTTAACTAGATCAGTTGTGAGAGTTTAAAGCAAGTATTAACTCATTCTAACGCTCTTTATGCAACAGGGCTTGCGTTTCAAGAAGGCACATGTGACACACCCTGAACTCAAAGCTACTTTTTGCCTACCTATCCTTGGTGTAAAAAAGAATCCATCATCTCCTTTGTATACACAGCTGGGAGTAATTACGAAGGGTACTGTCATTGAGGTGAACGTGAGTGAGCTTGGCCTTGTGACACAAGGGGGCAAAGTTATCTGGGGTAAGTAAGTTTAACTAGTTATACTGCAGAACTACTTTTTAAAGTTTTTATTCTTTGTTGCATTGTGTATTGTCAAGACCTCATCCTCTATCATAATTGATCCATTGTTAAAAGTTAGGTTTGGGCTGTAGCAGAAGCAACTAATAGCAACTCTGAAAATACAAGATTTAAGTGTTAATCTTAGGCTTTTCATTCACACTTGCAAAATCAAATTAGATGAAGTTCAGAACAAAGACTCAGCTTGCTTGCTTGTATGTCATATTGAGCAGTGCCACAGGTCTGTAACCATGTGAACCATGAACAATTGAATTATATTTGCAGTGGAAGTTCTGTGTATGAGCCTCATCAACAGATTCTGCACCTGGGATGGGGCAGCCATGGTTGTATGTATGGAATGGGGGAAAGGAATCTGGAGGCCCTGGTTGATGGCAAGTTGAACATGAGTCAGCAGTGCCCTGGCAGCCAGGAGGGCCACCCATATCCTGGGGGAGCATCAGGAACAGCATCAGCCAGGCAAGGGAGGGGATTCTCCTGCTCTGCCCTGGCACGGCCTCACCTTGAGTGCTGGAGGCAGTTCTGGGTGCCACAGAATAAGAGAGATACAAAACTATTGGGAGAGTGTCCAAAGGAGGGCAACAAAGATGATGCAGGGTCTGGAGGGGAAGCTGTTTGAGGAGAGGCTGAGGTTATTTGGTTTATTCAGTCTGGAGCAGAGGAGACTGAGGGGAGCCCTCACTGTGGTCTTCAGCATCCTCACAAGGGGAAGATGAGGGGCAGGTGCTGATCTCTTCACTCTCATGACCAGTGACAGGACTTGAGGTATCAGCACTAAGCTGAGTTAGGGGAGGTTTAGGTTCTTCACCTAAGCTGTGGCTCCCCAGGGAAGTGATCACAGCACCAAGCCTGACAGAGTTCAAGAGGCATTTGAATAATGCTTTTAGGCACATGGTGTGATTCTTGGGGGTGTCCTGTGCAGCGCTAGAAGTTGGACCTGATGATCCTGATGGATCCCTTCCAACTCAGCATATTCTGTGATCTTCATAACATCAGACTGACTTCATTTAACAGACAGTAGGAAACCTACGATTTTTTTTTAATCTCAGAACTCTAAATGATCCATTTATAAAAAAAGAGCTTGAATATAATGTTTTGAGAACATAAGTTTACTGCTCAGTAGAAGGTAGATTTAGATTTCAAAATGCATTTGAGTCCCTGTACTTTAGAGACTTGCTGATTGAATTTGCAAACATAGAAAGATCTAATCTATATTAACTACTTCCAGCTTTTGTACACATGTAATTCCCTTTTCTCTCTAGGGAAATACGCCCAAGTAACTAACAACCCAGAAAATGATGGCTGTATTAATGCAATTCTACTTGTTTAAATTGGATACTAAGTGTTGGATGTGGGCACCTACGAAACAAATGGACTTTACCCAAATTTACAAAATCTTTGGAACCTTCAGCCTTTCCAGAACAGTGACCCCACAAGCCGATGAGGAACTTCAGTCAGAAACAACTGCTCACATTTTTGTGTTTGCTCAGCTGAACATTGTCCAAATAAAGAGATTTAATTTTTATTTGCTCATGTGGTATGGATTTGATCTAAACCTTCTTGGTTGTTTACAAGAGCAGTTTCCTTGCTTAGGTATGTTGTACCTAATTCAGGTCGCCTTCCCATAGGGGAAATTTCCCATATGGTAAATACAGTGTATTTCCCATATGGGAAACACTTGACAACATTTAGCTTATGTCTTTAACTTACAGGCCTAACTTAGTTAGATACCTAAGATACTTAAACGTCTAAGAAAGCAAAATTTCTCCTAAATTTTCTGTAGCATATGCGTGCACACAAAGTGCAAGGTACCTGTGAAACATTCCCCTCAAAGGTAGTGAAATGCTCACTCTGGATGCTTTTGATCTCCTCAGCAGCTGAAGGGTTGGGCTTCGAGAAGGTATCGTCTTTCAGCAATCCTGTGTATATAGCAAACAAGGGTTATCTGGCTCTGAGAAGCTCTGCTCAGAAGTTGTTAGTTGCAGCCTGCTGCAGTTCAGGAGGTCTTATTTTTGACCTCTGTTTAGGGGCCCCGAGAGAGTGAGCTTTAGTCATAACAATGTTTCATCCTAGCCACAGTTTGGGTCATCCATTTTCTTTGAAAGTGTTAGATCAAGGATGTTAGGGCAATCAGGCAAGAGAAACAGTTTCCAAGTTTGTTCATTATGAACAGGAGCTTGTTATCAGCTGTTTCTGGGAGCAGGCAGTTTTTCTGTTGAGCCCAAGAGGAGCTGAGCCCGGGTGCTGTACAGTCACGGCTGAAGCCCAGCAAGCATTTGTCAGATCACAGCACTGCCTGGAAAAGGAGCAGGGGATGCACCACCACAAAGCAGGGTGAAAGATAACCAGAAGGGCAGCTACTCTTCACCTGCCCCCTTACCTCATGCCTTTCTCCCCTTTGTTTCCATGACTGCATTAATGGAATGAATGAATCTAGGAGAGTGTTGCACCTTAGTTTCAAGCAAGAGAACAGTTTCAGAAGTTAAAATGTATGAATTTAAAAGGGCTTAAAGATGTGAACTTTGAAAATGGTCAGTCTTGATACTACAACTATTTGTAGCAATTTTAGTGGCTTTAAGAAATACTGAAGAGAAGCTACAGGTCACAAGGTTTTGCTGATCAATATATAGGTAGCTTGCATTCTTGAAATAAAAAAATCTAATTCTGCTTCTAAACTGGAAGCTTTCAGTAATGTTGCAACTGAATTGGTAATCTTCCAGTCATGGATTTAGTGGTAAACAGAAATATTTTATCACTATCAATATCCACACTCACCACTTTATATTCTTACTCTTAAATAGTACTTCAATTCTAGCCCAAGAGTTTTTAGCGCAAGTTGCAAGTCAAATCCTAATAAATTTCCTCCAGTTTATACAGGCAGTAGTCACCTACAGCAGATTTGAGTATATCCTGGTGGGGAGATTCTACCACCTCTCTGAGCAACCTGATCCAGCATTTGACCACTTCTAGTTTAAATTGGTTTTTGTTTAAATAGAATTTCCTATGTTCCAGTTTTTCCCCTACTGGGCATCACTGAGTCTTAATCCATCTTTATATCCTGCAGTGATACATGGCCTCTGCCTCCTCCACACATCCCATTAGGTTTTTGCCTTGATTCATGATTCCTGCACAGTTAAACTACCCTTGAGCTTACCAGAAACACTCCATAAACAGGAACCATAACCAGTGTAGTGGTATTATTATTACTGGACTTTTGAAGAATTCCAATAATTACTTACAGCCAGGATGATGATTAACTGATGTCTTAAGTCAATCAACTTGCAATCCTATAAACAATGTTCTTAAGTGAGGCCCTTTTAACCCTCCTGAGCCACAGCAGACTCCTCTGAGGGGACACTCCCACAGCTGACCAACTCAAGAGTGTGCAATACTCAGAGGACCCTTGCCAAAAGCTGATGATGGGACCTGAACTGATAGCTCACCACACTGCTTAAGGCTCAGCCCTCACTCCTTCAGAAATGCAAAGGCAGTCAATATGAGTATTTCTTATATATTGAACTTAAGGGGAACTTTAGTAGGTATCTTTATCTTTGTACATATGCACATATCTGTGAGTTGATGTAAACACACTGTAGCAAGTACAGTATAAGTGTTATCATCTCAGATCTATAATTATATTATTGAGTAAATACTACTGAATCTCTTCATAAATGTTAAACTAGTCAATGATTGAGTGTTGCAAAGTCCTTTACAGATAAACCACTGACAAAGTCCAGAACTAAGACTGGACTCAATCATAGCATGAGTTTGGAAAGCTGTGGCATCCCATCTGTAGGGAGAAGGAAGCATCCAAAATTCATATGTGCTTGTGGTTGAACAGAATGAAAAAAGGCAGAGGATCCTCAAAATTCCATACTTAGCATGGAAATTGGTATGTTAGTCCCTGATCTCCTAGACACACCAGTGGAGTTTGGATAAAGGTTAGGGTGAAAAGGAAGAAAGATGAGGGAGAGGGAGGGGAGAAGGAGAGGGAGAGGGAAGGGAAGGGAGAGGGAAGGTCCAGCTGATGGGGTGTCCAGGTCCTGAGCTTCATGGAGTGAAGGGGATACCTCAACCCCATTCCTGTGTCTGCTCTGTACTATGTTGTTTATTTCCAGAAGCAGAATGTTTGTCCTGGAAAAGTGCTGCCCTACCTTTGTATGTCCTCATCTCAGTCCATGTCCTGCTCTTGTTTAGTGCGTAATTACCAAAAAACCTTATCTTCTATGCTTCTACAAAAGTAAGGGGGTTCTTTTTTAACATCATGACTCAGCAGAAAGTATCCCTAACCTTTTTGCATTCTCTATCTCTGTGAATAAATTCAGATTGATTCTAACTCAGTTTTCCTTTGTATGCTTCATCTCTCTAGTAAGTAATAAAGTGAATCTTGCCATCAAACTTTTTAAAGTAATGATTTGCAAATTTATATTAAACCTGCTTTTGCTAATACCTTTTACAGTGATTCATTAAGCAAACTAAACCACTCATGACATTCAGTCCCCTGTACAGTACAGGTGTGCGTACACAAGGTTAAGACCCTTCTGAGCTTTCTCTTCTCCAAGAACAACAATTGCAGCTCCAGCTCTTCTATCACAAATGCTTCTCCAGTCATGTTTCAGATCTGGAACTGTGGCAGGAAGTCAAGCTAGCTGCTTTTGTACAATCTTTGTAACTTCTCTTATAGGATGGTGTACAGACACAATTGTATAGAGACACAGTAACTGTAACCATAATCTGTTATATCGATTTTATTAGTTTAACACATTGCCCCAGTCTAGATTTAGTAACTTACAAGTTTTACTTTGTGTTAGTGACAAGTCATTTGAAAGTAAGAGAGGGTAACAAACCAGTAAGTTACTTGCTTGGAGAGAGGGCATTTTGTCAGAATATGTAAACCTCCGCTTTGCTTTTCTTATAAAACAAAGTTCTTGTTGCTTTAGTCTTTGTTGGACATTAACAACATAAAGCAATTCAACATCTGTCTTGAAAAGTTTTACTATATTTAGTGCTATAAATACATAACTTGTTGGCTGAATATCACAACTGCACTTAAGACATTTTAATGTACGACTCTGTAGGGGAGTGTGTTACAGCATTTCTAGTTGGCTTATCTATGGCAAACTACTATATGTATTAACTACTAGTTAATAACTCCTAAGTTTACATCATGTTGCAGAACTGATATAAACAGCAGAATGCATGCCGTAATGCTCAGAAGAGCCTATTCTGCTGTTTTTTTAAAATAAGATTTGATGCATAAGGTAAATAAAATTATTTTAATTGATACAAGGGTTTTTAATTAATAATTTTTGATTTTTTAAAAATTCCTTTGTAGAAGACAGGTTGTAAAATGACTCTGCCAGTGCATTGAACCACTTTAACACTTTCCTTTGTAGCAGAAAAGGACTCAAATATTAAAAACAAAGCAAAAAATAATCACAAAATAAAAGTTTATTACTACTTCAAAACATTTCAAAAGTAGCCAAGACAGTGCTGAAAAAAAGGAAAAATTAACACAGTAACAAGACTAAGGTACAATACTATGCAATAGCAATACATCTTTTATAAGATTTATAAACAGGGTATCACTAGTTTAGAAAACATCTAACACCACATTTGTGGAAATAAATTTAAAGTGTATCCCCATAGTAATAGTTTAGAACAGTCACTTAGAAGCAAGGAAGCTGAACTTAGGCCAATTTGTTGCTAATAGTGTCTATGACATTGTAAATTATCAATTTGATTACTGACATTTACAAAAGAAATGGTACAAAAAAGCAGCAAGGTCAGACATAATTTGAAATAAGTTAAAGCGCTTTTAAAATAAGATGTATACACTTTCATGCGAAGGACTATGAAAAGGAGAACAGCAAACAAGAACTCTGCATTAAATTAAAATAGACCAAGAGAGAATATGGGAGAAGCAGTACAAGACAGACCTTTGAACAAATATTGGATTCAAGTACAAAACCATTTACCATTTAAGTGCAAGGCTGAAGTCACAAATTAATGTTCTTTAAACTCTATTCCTAGACTAAATAAAGCTCAAAAATAATACTGCCTGCTTTCACTGTACACACATAGTTCCACAGCATGTTGTAATAACATTTGGTACAAACTTGTATAAAGTTGATCTTTTAATCTTTCATTGCTGGTGCAATAGGATCTTTAAAATTGTTTAAGAGTTTGATGTTTATAAGATAGTTAATAGTCCCCAAGGTAAAGCACTCCAGTCAATATAGTTGTCAAACACATTCCCTTACATAAGTGTAACAGAATTAATAAGGTATTGAACTACTGTTCCTGTGGGACAATCAGTACAGCAATAAAAACTATTACTTAAAGTCAGTATTTTGATTTTGCTACTCTGCATTTACTGGAGAAAGATTGATGCCAAAAAAGTTGTTGTAGAAATAAAATGTGTCCTTTGGTTCAACGTACTGCTGTGATCACTGTTAGAACAGTGTCCCATTTTTCATGACTGTACTGGTTATTGGAGTTGCTAATTGCACCACAACTGCCCACATTCTGTTTGAAAAAGTCTGCTTATCAGCTATTATCCCAGGCACCCCAGATTTATAAAGATATCTACTCAACTGTATACTTTTAACATGTGACTTTAAGTTCAGTATTTAAAACTGACTCACTGAAATGAGATCAGAGATTTTATTGTTCTCAGTAGAAACCAAAACTATCCTAATATCATAATCTCATAATATTTATATATTTACTCTGCAAATGTCTCAAAAGAAAAATACTAATTGAAATCATTCCAACTTAGCCATGAAAAGTAAAAGCCAGGTGAATGAAATTACCTTCTCATGAACAGTTTTCCAACTTCACTGGAAATATAAGGAATAAACATACATATCAAAAATCCACCTAGAAGTAACTGAAATTACTGGGGCTCATAAGTTAACAAATCCCTAACTTTTTCAAAGTGGATACATTTGTATCAATTGAAGGACTCAGAAGATGAATCTTCAGTAAAGCTTGCCCTAAAAATGGAAGGTGAGTTGCAGTATACTGTATACAACCACTCTATTTTAGGCCACCAGTCCTCAAAAATCCCCAATTCTTAGCAATACAATAGATGTGTTTTCTAGCCACTTCTTTTTTAAAAACAATTAATCTCAGCAGTAAAAGAGAAACCATACAGAAAATAACAGAAGTTTTGTCTTATGTGCTTTATATAAAAAGCTTCATGAGTTTTAGAAATGCTTATGGTTCACTTGAATATGTTTACACACAATCAGGAAAGATCTTGAATATTTATCAGTCATGGGGCTCATAAGGAGTATCTGTATTTACATTGATAAGGTACTGTAGCTACATGCAATAGTTCAAGAAACCCAAAATTAACTCAGTAATCTCGCACACCCTGAATCTAAAGTTAAGGTAACATGCACTTCTTTAAAACTGCCTTTTTCTTCTCTAAGTTGCTCTTAACAGATTAAAAAAGAGCATGGTGCCTCATCACCTGAAAAAAAAATAGTATGAATGTATCTTATATAGTTAAAACATCTTATAAATAAACTTCATAAGCATAAAAATCCAAAAACAGATTCTTACATTAACTTCATAAAGGGATAAAAGTTAAGACAGCATTGCAACTATTCAAGTGAACCTTGCACCTCTGTTTTTGAGACACTGCAAAGACTAGTTCACACATTTTGGAAAAGGCATATGCAGGACAAAAGGTGGTGTAATTTTCTGTTCTCAGAATGATTGTTCTTTTATTTCTGAGTTTTTAGCCCATTACAAAAGGATCTGCATTTATTGGAAAGAAACACACAGCAAACTAAGGCTAACTTAGGTATGTGCGACAAGTTAAATACACAGTTTGCCAAGAGAACCTCAGAAGGGAAATGAGCATGAAAAGTCTGGGTTTATTCCAGACTGTATCCTGTTGGCATACAGTGAATTTTGGTTGCTGCTTTTAAGAAAAGTCATCAACTGGGAAGCTATCATCCCAGAAATTACACTCAAATTAGAAAAAAAAAAGTGGGAATCAGAAGTATTTGCAAGGTATCACCCACTAACTCCTAAAGGCATAGAAGTTTGGCAAACTTCTGAAATACCCACTAATACACTAATGAATATCACCACCACCTGAAATGTCAGTGCTCACAGGAGTCACACACCTGGGAAGACACAACATTTTAGTAGTTACCCCACAGCACCAGCCAAGTATTTGGAAAACACAAAGAACCACTTCCATTCAGACCAAAACAAGATCAAGAGTTGTCATATCCTTTTCCTGTAATGCAACAAGGAAGCAGTTATCCACTCAACACATGCAAGTAGTTAGGAAGGCAGTTCAAATGATTCCATACAGTGGCTTCATTCCATATACTCTGGAAAAACTTGGGCTTACCAAAATGCTTTCTTTGGAAGCCACAAATAGTTTGCTTTGTAGGCATCTCTTAATCTTTGCTCAAGAAATCCATTATCAGGAAGTGCTGTGGTGGACACTGCACTGCATTCTACTGACTCAGCTGTTTCAAATGATTCTCATGAAAGACAAGTGCTGCTCATGTTGCATTGATCTACTGAGCTACACCTTCTTGTATATTTTGAGACCTAGAATGAAAAATCTTACATTCTTTTAATCTCTTAGTCTGTGGAAAGGGAACAAGAAACAATGAAGGATTTTTCTTGTTCTGCTTTTCTCCACAGTAGAGGACACAAAGTTATTTTTAAAAAATTAACTCGAGTGATGTCCAGTGATAAGGAAGTCTACAGCAATTTAAGGGACCTTGACAGGGTCAGGATTTCACACTGCATTTTTGTTCCATGACTACCACCTCAAATAGAGAAACTATTCCCTTTGATAGCACAACTATATTTATTCATCATGTACCCTTTATGAAGGGAGGAGACTGGCTATTTACTTTCATACTATGAAGAAGTTCAATTTCTGGTGATTAAATTTAAAAACTAAACAAATCAAAACTTGAGGAAAGGTGATGAACCCAAGAGGAAATCCAACCCAGAATTTTAAGCATGTGTGTCCTGTGCCAGATATGGTGCAGTTACACCTTAATGTTTTACACAAAATAGCCTTGTTATAAATAGATCAATTATCACTATTTGGTTTTTAAGCTGGCTTTCCTTTTTTCTTGGGTGGACCTTTGTACCCTTTAGCCTTTCTTCGCAAGTTTCTCCGATCTACAATGGGTACCTCAATTTCTGCTTCCTCAGAGCTGCTGTCAGCAGCCCGCTCTGCCACTGTCTGCGTGTAATGATCTGTCTGCTCTGTAGACTCTTCTGAGGGCTCTTCCAACTGGTTCTTCTGTGCTTCCTGTCCAGAAGGCTGCTGAAAAGAAACACCTTGAAGTTCAACTGTTACCAAGGAGCTCTGACTTAAGGCAGCAGGGGCCTCCTGCGAGTTGTGCCCTGCTTCCTCATTTTGATCTTCTAGTGAGGAAGGGAGGTTTTCAGAAACAGATTCTTCTGCTGCTTCAGTTACCACAGAGTTGGGCAGGCCATTGTCAGAAGGCTCTTCCTTTGATGCAGAAGCAGCTGCATTTTCAGTGCTGGCCTTTTCAGATTCTTGCTGTTCTTCAGCACCCCCCTTCTCTACTGATGTAACTTCTTCAGTCAACATTTCCGAATCATTTTCATTTAAAACCTATGGGTGGACAAAAACAATCAAAAGGGCAATTAGTTGAAGGTAAAATACACTGAACAACTACTGCCCTTAGCTATTGACCTCAGAGGATAATTTGGCATTCAGCAGGTTTTTAATTCTACACACATAACCTGACAAAACAGTCCTTCTTCTAGCACAAGTCTATTTTGTGAACCTGCATTTCATATCCAGAGTTGCTCTGATTCTCAAATTGTTCAAAAGAGTTGAGTAATTTGAGGTACAGAAAAAGCACTCTGATATTAATCCCAAGGTAAAAAAATATTTTAGACAAATACAATTATTGTTTTGCTAGCATACAATAATCTGCTTTTGCACTATAAATAAGAAAACAGTAAAACCTGTGTTCTGAAAGCAAAGGCATTTTAGCACTAGTTAATTAGTTAAATATTAGTGTAGTCTCCTTATGGATTTACATCATCTGGCCTAATAATTGCTTCTCCCAATAATTTCATACAATGTTAGGGGCTACTTTCTGTTACTTAACAAATGAAAAAATCCCTCCAAGATAAATACACTTTGAAGTAAAATAACTTCACATTTTGTTTCAGTTCCCTCACCTTCTCTGACTCAGTGTCTTCTGGGGGTTTTGCTGGAGCATCAAGGGTCAATGGAACAAACGGCATTACAGGTTCTTTCCCTTGATTCTCAGACAGCAATTTTGATTCGCCACTTGGAACTTCATTTACCATCTCCCCTTCAGCCATGAGTGAGATCTTACCAGTTTCTTCTGCTACCTCACCATTAAGAGGTTCTGATGGAATTTCCTAAAAAGAAAAAATAAATTATATTTGTAAGTCAAAATTATGCCCAGCTATTGTTCCCCAGCACTAATGGATGTACATGGGATCTAAATTTGCAGCTTAATGTGAGAAGCAGATTGCTCAGATATCTAGAATTGTGTGCTAAGAAGGCAGAACTTAATGCAGATTAGGTAACTTAGCCAGAGTATTAGTTTGTTGTTGTCACCTGCACTAAATATATGACAATAGCTTACAGTCAGGAGCCAAGACAAGAGGTTTTTAATGCATCTCTCATGCCTCCTGCAGTCATTCCTTGAACCCAACATGTGTAAGGTTCACTTTCTCATCCAACAGTAAGAACATAAAACCCTGAGGGCATTGCTAGGCACAAAGAATATTCAGAAATTTAAATTCAAGTTGTTAACAAGGTGAAGCTAAAAGCTGCATTTAAAGTTGATGTTTAAATCCAACAGGGAAGTTTTAAGTAGAGAAGTAAAAAGAGCAAATAGAAGTCACTGAAGCATACCAGGTACTGATGTCTTCAAAAAACTTTTTTTAAAAATTAGAGATACTGGGTCAGATCTTGACCTTTTCCCAGTTGTCTGGAATTTCTTATTAGGAGAAATCAATTAAGAAAATTGGGATGGTAGACAAGCTAGAAAGTCATCTTACTGAAGATCCTATAAACGCCATTGTTCAAAATACACACAGTATTCCCTGAAACTAATTATGTACTAGCCTTAACTTCTCAGATACACTTCTTAATGAAGTACTGGCGCAAAAAATAAAAGAGCTGAGAATCACATGAAGCACAGTAGCAAGGACCATATTTAACAGAAACTGTAGCTGTATTCCAAACTTAGCTGCTATTGCTATCCCCTCCAGCTCACCTCCGTCTCACTTTGTTTCTCAGAGGGTGATACATGCATTTCCGCTTCTAATAGAGACTGGTCCTCATTTTCATCAATTATTTCCTCATCCTTCTCAACAGTATCCACCTTAGGCACTTCTACTAAATCTTCAGAGCTTTCAGATTTGTGGGCAAGAAGTTCCGGCCTGTAGCATGTATTAAGATGTATCTTTTAGATTAATACAGAATTTTGGTGATCTCAGCAGGGAAATTCTTTCATGACAATTATGTAGTGCATGCTGGCCATATGAAATACAAATCAAAAAAACTAAATGCATCTAAAAATGGCTAACTCCTCATTAGGAAAAAAAATAATAACAACTAGGAAAACTACTTCGGCAATTATAAAATTATATCTGTCTCACTTCCATTTTACGGGAAAGAAATCTGAAATTTCTCTAAGTTTGTTATTTTAAATTTAGAAAGTAGTGATGCATTACATATTTGAAAGCTACAAAGGGTTAAGAAAAACATCAACTTCTTTTTCCCCCCATCCCCACTGTAGAAACAGTTTCAAATTATGGAATTATGAAAACAACTGTATTTGTATAATCACTGAAAATACAGATATTACAAAGACCATGACTGGAAAATAACTCAAGGCAATAAACACATCATGGGTGAATAAATTGCCATAAGCTAGAGGTTACATTAGCAAATATCTAAAGATGAAGTGCTGACGCACTGTCCCACTACTGCAGGGCAGTAACAGTAGCTCAAATATTCAGTTCTCATTTTTGAGATTATAAAGTTTAGATGAACTAGAACTATTACATACAAGCAAAGAAAAAAGTGCATGCAATACATTCACAGGAGTCTACTTTGTGATCTCATAGTAAAGGCAGTACTGGAAGGTTTCATCCTACATGCCAGTCTTGAGATGAAAGTAGGATTCCATAGGAAAGTGCACAACAGAAGACCTATTTCATTTGTTGGTGTGCATGGAAAGAAAATACCAAGCTCATATGCTGTCCTGATGCCTTCATTTTAGAATTCCTCTTAGCTCTGCTTAAAAACACCATGTAACACATCTTGTGTAACAGCAGCACCTCATTGCCTTAATTTTGCAAGGCCCAAAATTTGACATTCAGTAGCATGTTAGTCCTCTCACATACGAACATTATTAGAAGTAACAGCATTTCTTAAGCAGTGGCAGTAACAAGTGTGCCACTTGACCTGTTTGAACCAGCTTAGGGTAGTGCACTGACAGTGCAGCACAGCAATACAATATTTGTAATTCCACAGAGCAATTTAAACACAAAAATTAGGCACTACCTAGTGGAAGGTCTCAACTGCATAAAGAAAATCCTCACAACTAAGAAGCCTCATGTCACAAGCTTGAGTGATTTCCTAGAAAATAATCAAGTTATCTTCAGTTTGTCAGAAGAGGTTTTAGGGGTTGAAGTGGGTTACTTTGGAAGAGAATGAGAGGGAGACATACACAAGGAGCAGGGTGGGGTGGGCACAGTGTGTCTATGAGGAAGGAAGGAGCTATTTATTTACTTAAAATAGATATTCTGAATGGAAAGCCAGTACAAATTATTACTCCAAGCCCTGTCCTGTCAGCACTGTTATGGCACACAAGTCATACTACTCTTCACATCCACATCTGACGGTTGTTACACAGGTTAACATAATTTAAACTGGAAACAGTTTTGGGTTCTTTTCAGGGTGTTAGATCAGATATGATGGTTTAAAACACTATCTGAGCAAAGGGCTTTCCTTTGAAGACATAGCTCCCTATAACACTTGTTATTAGCTGACAAGCAGCAACCAGCTGCCCAGCTGAACAGTCAGACTATATTTTACTGCAATATATCAACTGTACTAAGAAATGGGGAAGGGATACCTCCTCAAAGACCACATAGAGTATTACGGATATAAGTCCAGATATATTATTTCAAGAAACTGTGCGGTGAATACAAATATTTTTACCATTGTACAGATTCAGTTAAAACAGGACACTCTCAGCCTTCACTCTTTTCCTATTATTTCTAGTATCTACTGAGCTTTCATAGGTACTAAGTTTTGGTGCAATCACTCTTCAAATGATGTCTCACTTTTCTCTCTTCCTGGCTTGCATTAGACTTTACTTTTAGTAATTTTAAAATAAAGCAAGTAGAGAGAAAGGAGAAGAAATACCAGTTGCACACCCTGAGACACTAATGTAGTTCATGGCTGCCCAAGCAACAAAGTAAGAAATCAGTAAAAATGGGCTCCTGGTACCTGCTTTTGGACATTTGAAGAGCATTTTCCTCATCTCGTTGGAGAGTTTCAAGTCCAGGTTCCTGTCTATTTTTATTTAGCCTTTGACGTTTTAAATGACTGCTTCGTGTCCAGATGGAAACATGAGTTGCATTAGGGTCTTAGGAGAATAACACAAAAAAATTTCAAGTGAACAAATTCAGTCTAAGATCTACATATGACCTCCCCACACAAAATAGTTCATGAAAGAAATTGAGTGTCACTAAAACAGCATTTCATTGTGATACTTTTTTTCTGGATAGTATCTTTACCAAGACTCAACAATTTTATGTGAATTCCTCTAAAACATATATGAGTTGAATCTCAGCACCTTAGAGGAAAGCATGTTTTTATATCCATTTTACAGATGAATGAAGTAAAATGGAAAGCTGTAAAATAGCCTGCAAAACTTCTATCTAGAGCAATTGCAATGCTGATAATCAAGGTTATTTTTACCTTCAGATGTGCTTGCATGGACATCTGTTGATTCTTTACCTTTTTGAGAGTCAGCCTGTAGAACAAAAGCAAAGCTAATGTTATTCTAAAATTTTCTGAATTTACTAAAATACCTTCGTCATCCTACCTATGGTTACACCTTTCTAAAGCACTATTTCATAGTAAAGATCCTATAAAACAATGGCTAAATACTTCTTAATTTGTAGCTAAGTCTTCTGTCTCAACAAATTTAATATTTTTTAAAAGTTATCTTTATGTCATGGATGACTAGTTTTTCTGTTTTTTACTTCTGGCCTTAATGTAGAAGACAAGATTTGAAAGTGAACTGTCACTATAAACAATACTACCAAGATGTTTTCCTAACAGTTCTGCTTATAACAAGTGTCCACACTTGTTATAATATTATAGGAGGCTCCAATTATAGGAGCCTCTTTCTGTTTGTTTCCCCTTTCTGTATAAACCCAAGGGACTACACTGCAGTGGTTGGCAAAATTTTATTGCAAAGCCTTATTTTTATACTTGTATCCTGTTCTATAGTTTTATTTTTATCATGACATCCAAAAGAATATGGCAACCCATGTAAAAAATTAGAAAAGGCAGAACTTAGCAATTCATCAGTTATGCAGCTTACATGCACAGTCAGCACAATAGGCTGCTTAGCTCCCTCTCCCTAGAGCTTTTTTTGTCTCCTGCTTCTCCACACCATCCCAATACCTTAATTATTTTCTGCAAGTTAGCTGAGGATTCAGCACTTAATACAATAAAGTGAGTACAATAAAGTGCGTACACATTAAAATAAAATTATGTACATTATTTTTTCTTAGCTGCTAGTAATAATCTGGAACAGCAATTACCAGCATCCTGGTCCACTTTTCCAGTCTCACTTCCAATACTGTGGAAGAAGGCTAGCAAAAAGTGGCCATGTCTACATTCTGCTATTTGAAGTAGTTTCAAGTAAGTACTAAATACATAAGAATTTGTAAACTAACAACAAATTATTCTAGAATCAAAATGCACAAAATGGGGAGCACTAAGTGAAAGGTGAAAGTTAAAGTTTGCAGATGTTTTTTCATGGTTTGGGAGAAGGTGGGGCATTTTATTTTCTTAGGTGGTCCAACAATTTTCAAACCATTGTAGAACTGCTTATAGATAGTGCAGATGCCAATTTTAGAGCTGCCAGCTGTTTTACCAAGCTATGAGGAGTTGGAGCACTTTGGTATCTACAGTCTTTTCCTCTGGAAAAGGGCAAGAGGCAGGGCTTGACTTCTTAATTCACAGCAACAAAAATCAAAAGAACAACTATCAGTCTTCCATTTTCTCCAGGTATATCCATATAGATCTATAACCAAAATGTGTAAGTTTTTAGATAATTTTGCTGATATGATCATTATTGCAATCTATCTAAAACTCAGAGATGAGGCTAGAGACACTGTTACAAAATGAAAGACAACTAACAGTTATTGCTTCCAGTCATTTAGAGATTAAAAACATCACTACTTTTCTGTCAATTTTGCTTTGGGAAATACTCGTTTTCTCAATTGAGAAAACTTGACTTAAATTCCAAATCTAAAGTTTAAATATTAATATCTGAGAATATTGATTTAGCCATTATTTCCCATTTTTAATTAAAGCACTGACTTCTATGAAAGCATGGTTTTATAAATAACACAGACAGTCCTTAAAGCATGCAAAATCCATGCTGATGGTATTTGGAGCTATGAATTATTGTCAAGCACATTCTGTGTGGTTTCAGAACACAAATAAAATAAAGGAAGAGCTTCATAATATTTAATATCCCAAACATATTCATGACCACATGTCCATGAGCAGCTGTAATCTGGTTGCTGTATCAAATACATGCAAAGAAAGCTGCAGTCTTTTTGTACGGACAATGTCTAACTCTCCATGCAAACTTAACATCAGAAATTGTATTGAACTGTGACATGGATATGTACTTCTAAAAACTCTCTAAACAGTTTAATCTCAGAGACAGTTGAAATACTCTCCTTTATGTAATCTGCTGGGTAAATGGCTCAAATTGCAGACCCTGACAGCTGTGGCACAGACTCTCTACATGCATGGGGAAAATCCACCTGCCCAAAAAAAACTCAACAAAAAAGCCAAAACCAAAAACCAAACAAAGCAAAACCAAACAAAAAAAAAAAAAAAAAAAAAAAAAAAAAAAACAAACCAAAAAAAAAAACACCCACCAACCCACCTTGGACACCAACCCACCTTAGACATTAGCATTACATCCACACAGAAAGTAACAAAGCTATTTATCTTTTATATACATTATGGCAAATTCAGTTACAATGATATAGGCAAAAATAATTTCTCATAACTGTTTTTCCAGTAACAATACACTCCAAAAAAAAAAAAAAAGAGGTAACAGACTGTGTACCCACACTTAGTTGTGTTTCTACCTCAGTCCTTGGTCCACCTGCTTCAGATTCTGCAGACTGACAAAAATTGTCCTCTGCTTGCAAACTCTTATTTTCCTTCTTTGAGGTTTCTGCTGTGAAGATTTAAAAGAGCAAACAGAGCAAGAGAAAATTAGTACCTTTATATAAGAACCGTTGTCCTGCTTTCAGGGATTTCAGAGTTACTTTTCTTCCTAATAGCTCATACAGTGCTCTGTCTTGAATTTAGTGTGAGATAACACATTGATGTTTTAATTGTGCTGAATGGGGGTTACCCTAATTCAAGGACTTTTCACTTTCTTATGCTGAGTGAGCAGGTGCACAAGAAGCTGGGGACAAGACACAGCCAGGAGAACTGACCAAAGAAATATTCCATACCACATTGTCAAGCCCAGTGCATAAACTGGGAGGGGCTAATCACTGCAGCTGCATTGTGTATCAGTTCTCTCTCTTGGGTTTCATTTTTCTGGTTTTGTTGTCTCCCTTCTCATCATGATTATTGTTATATTATGCTTCTGTTTAATTCAATTATTAAACTGTTCCTGTCTCAGTCTAGAGGTTTTACATTTTCTTCAGATTATCTTCCCCACCCCACTAAGGCAGGGGACAAGTAGATGTGTGGCACTTAGTTGCTTGTCAAGTGTGAAGGAAAGGCCTTCAAGGAAGACATTCCATGTCACCCAGGCAAGTGGACCATCATGGACAGAGAGGTGTCTAGTACCTGAAGGAGCTAGCTTTGCTAGAGATGATTTGTCATGAGCCAAAGAATGTGCAGTCACGTACATATCTAGACAAAGCCCAATGCACATAGTCCACATTGTAGATATTTGTATATGTAGCACACCATCATCATGTGTGCATTGGCATTAATGACCTAGAGAGATGAAGAAGTACCCACGGTGGATGAAGTGGTTTGCTAACTCTGGGAATACAAAGAAAATCTCTCTTCCCACCTAAGGACTTGCCTCTCAGTTGTGAAAAAATCTGTTCAAGAAGTATGAAAAACTGCTCCAGGAGTTACAGAAACAAAAGGAAGACAGGTTCTACTCCCCATCTGTACAGACAAGTATCACAGCTATTAAGAGAGTATTCTTTTGCTCAAAAAAGAGGATAAAGGATACACACCATGGTTCTTAAAGTTCTGTGGGACCACGGAAAGGATATGAAAAAATGAGATGGAAAATCCACCTCCACCCTAGAGGCATGAACTGCAAGGAAAAACAATTACAAATGTGGATTCTTCCAGGAAAACTGCTGCTCCAGTCAGCAATTCCCCAGACAGAATGGAATGGCTAATCTTACTCCTGATTCTGTGGTAAAGAATTTTAATCCTTTTTCACAAGAAGTGGGTGGAGAATTCTATATCCAGTACTAGAGGGCCCTGCCTCCTGTCAATGGCAGAAGATGATTAGTTAAGTTCACTGGAATGTGAGGATCCAGTAGCCTAGAATGTCAAACCCACAAGAGCATAAGGCTCTAATAGACATTAGTGCCATAATGCCATCATGCTATAGAGGGCAATAACCCATTTGTAGTTCTGGAGTGGCAGGGAGGTCCCAACAGCTGACTATAACGGAGGCTGAAACTAGCCTGACTGGGAATGAGTGGCAAAAGTACGTCACTGTGACTGGCCTAGAGACTCTGTGCATCTTTGGCACAGATCGTTTCAGAAGAGGATATTTCAGGAACCCAAAAGGGTAGCATTGCGCTTTCACCACAGCTGCCTTGGAGACAGAGGAAATTAAGCATCTGTCTCCCTGGCATTTTCTCTCAGATGACCCTTCTGTTGTGGAGCTGTTGAAGAATAACAGGTGCCAGTCACTACCACAATGGTGCACCAGCAGAAATACTGCACCAACTAGGTTGTCCAGGAATCTTGAAAGTGATCAAGGACTGGCATGAAAAGATTTTGGAATATCACTGGATGAGGTGACCCATACTGAAGAGGACTCACTGTGTAATTAATTACCAGAAAATGAGAAGAAATGTGCCTTATATACTGATTGTTCTGTCACATTGTTGGAAAGGATCAGAGATCGAGTCTCCTACAACAAGTTGCTGAAGGAGAAGGTGAATCAAGTGAATTTGCAGAAGTGAAGCCAATCCAGCTGGCTTTAGACATTGCTGAATGAGAAAAATGACCAATATTTTAGTTCTATACTGACTTCTGTAGTGGCAAATGCTCTGTGGGGTGGTTGCAGTGAAAGAAGCAGAGTAACTGGCAGCAAAAAGGTAAGATCAATCTGAGCTGCCACATTGTGACAAGATCCTGCTGTCTAGGTGGAGGACCTGGTTGTGAAAGTACCTTACACAGAAACTGATCACCCAAGAAATGGGCCACAGAGGAACATCAGAACAACCAGAAAGTGCATCAGGCTGCTAAGATTGAAGCGACTCAGGTGGATCAGAATTGTCAACAGAAGGGAAAATTATTTCTACCTTGGTGCACCCATGACACCTTAGACAATCAAGGATGATTAATTATATGTGGACACACGATCCAGGGGTGGACTCAACCATGGACACAATTGCACAGATTATCCATGAATGTGAAACATTCACTGCAATTAAACAGGTCAAGTGGTTAAAGCCTCTCTACTATGGAGAATGACAACTGAAATAGAAATATGGACAGACTGGGCAGATAGACTATATCACACTCCCCCAGAACTCCAGGGAAAAATGTCGTGTGCTCATAATGGTGGAAGCAACACCTAAAGAGGAGAGAATATAGCCTGAACCCCATGCCACCATCAGAAACAGTGGGCTTTAAGAAGAAAACCTTAAGAAGATGACAGTGTGTCCCAGAAGTTCCAGAATGAGGGAGTGGGATTAATTTCCTGAACAGCATCACAGACAAGTGGGGCAAAGTCCATGGCATTGAGTGGGAATATTACATTGTCTGTCATGCAACAGCCTCCAGAAAAATGAAATGATACAACAGGCTGTTACCCATTTATCCTGCAGCATTCAAACATTGGGACACACATTTAACAGAAGCCACCTGTTAAGTAAACACTAGGGAATCTGACAGTCAGTCTGACACAGCAGAATCCAAACTTCCACACATTGTAGAAAGGGATAAATTTCCTTTAGTGTGCATAAACATGCAGAGAGAAACAGTCTGGGTTATTCCTGCTTCATGAAAAGGCAAAATAATTCGTGGAATAGAGTTTGCTCAAGCACTTCCTACTTAGCAGGTAATACAGGAAGATGGGAAAGTCCATTGCATTCCTTACGGGGATTAGATTTTGGGTTTGAGTAGCCAATAAATTTAATTGCATGATCTTAATAGCCATATAACACTTTTTACTGTCTCTGTCATGGTTATATGCCTATCACTGAACTGGGTACCTCACAGCACTTCTTTTCACCATTTTGAATTTGGGGATCAGAACCTGATTCCCATTCAATTGCCATATCAAAGGTATTACAGTAAAAATCACCCAGACCAATGAAGAATTAACTTTGTGAAATCAAACAAGTGCAGTGGTGACAGAAGCAGAACTGACTCCAGCATGCAACAATCCAACAACCCAACTTGATGCAAAATCTTTTCTGCCCTGAAAGACTATTACAACAGATGGAGCTCAAAGTCATGAACTAAAGGAACTCAATAGACATTTTAGAGGGATGGCCCATAGACTAAAGCAATGATATATGTGTGTGATGTGTGCATATGTGTCAGAAGACAGGACATGTAATGGTGTACTGCAAAGAACAGAACCTGGATATGACATAAAAGATATAGAAAATAAGGAGTGGATATCATCCCATTTTCAGAAGGGATAGAATTAATTTTCTCCTAGTAGCTGGCACAGTGCTGCATTTTGAAGTCAGTAGGAGAATAATATTGATACCACACTATTTTCATTGCTGCTGAGTAGTGTTTACTCTTTGTGAAGGACTTTTCAGTTTCCCATGCTTTGCCAGTGAGCAGGTGCACAGGAGGATGGGAGGGACCATAGCTAGAACAGCTGACCTGAACTGGCCACAGGGATATTCCATCACAGAACATCATGTTCAATATATGAACTGGGGACAGTTGGCTAGAAGGGGCTGCTTGACGATTGCCTCAGCATCTTATCAGCTGGTAGTGAGCAATTGCACTGTGCACCACTTCTCGCTCTTGGGTTTTATTTATCTGATTTTGTCTCCCTTTTCATTATTATATTTTATCTTATTTTTAATTATTAAACTGTTCTTATCTCAACCCAGAGGTTTTACTTTTTTTTTTTTCAGACTCTCCTTCCCATCTCACTGGGGGAGAAGAGGGTGAACAAGCAGCTGCATAGTACTTACCTGCCAGCTGAGGTTAAAATATGACACCATTCCAAATATGATCTCAAAGATCTCAGGACAAATAGAAATCTTTCTGCTAGTTTCTACACAGTGTTCACAGAAGTCACTCTTGTACAGTATTTGTTCAACTTTTACAAAGTGTCAGAAAACAGCAAAACAAAGCATCCTTACCTGCAATTTTGAGATTTTCCATTTGCACTATAAACATAATAGACTTTCTCTGGAACCAATCTCCTCCTCCCTCCACTTGCCACAAAAGGTTTTTATCCCCAGGGTACTTCTCAAGGTACTGCTTACAAGCTGAGCAAACACAAGAAAAACACTATATTATAGATACTACATACTCAGCTATACCTCAGTTTTTAAAGTTTATCTGAAATCAAATTATTTTGCAATCTACCATCATATACCAAAAAAAAAAAAAACAGAAAGAACTGTTTAACAAAATAGTATAGTCTGAAATAAACTTTGCTTTACTCTACACATCTTTCTTAATTAACCCTTTCTTAATATAGGTTTAAATACTTCCCATTATTATCTTGAATTGCAAAAAAAGATGAATGGTATTTTCTTCTTTTCCTAGTAGCCACTTGAGATTTTTGCAACTTCACTAGTTACTGTTCCTGCCAATGACAAACTCAACTCAGGACAGAAGGGTTCTTAGGCAGAGGCTGTAATTGAGTGCTTTTTGTCACCTCACACTTTAGTAGGCACCTGTGACAAGAATTCTCTGAGAGTGTTAACATGTTACCATTGAATGGTTAATCACTATTCACTTCCAGAATATTTTCTGCGCTGCTGTCCTTCCATCTCTTTTCTCTCTATACCTGTATCAAACATACAGGTGAAGAGGCATGCATGCTTTGATACTATTCTTTGGTCTTTGCTAGAAAAAGCTACCATTTTTCACCTGGTTCACTACTGATACACAATTTCAGAGCACAAGATCCCCACTGTGTCATTTCTTGACTACAAAAATGAATTAGTCATTAAATTCTGCTCAAGTAATTTTCCTCATTGAAGCCTAACAAAGCAGGTCTTATCAGATCCAGCGACAAACTGTGATGCTTGGAAAAGCAGAATATTTCTACTGGTTAAGAAGGCCAGATAAAAATGTTCATAGAAGGGGCCCTGGCAGAAGGCCTAAGAAGGAACATGCCTTGAGAAGCAGGGCAAAAGAAATGTGCTTCTTGTCTGAACACAGTCGCAAGAACATAGTTTCCAGAATCCATGTAATTTCCTGCATGACATAGTCCTCTTAGGCTGCTAATGGAAGAACCATATGTGCCTTCTTTGTATTTTAGAAATGTGCCTTCTGATATGCAAGTTAAAGCAGAGCCTAGTATGTCCTCTTCACCAGAAGTTCAGAGAAAGCATGAATTAAACAACCTCATGGGGTTTAGGTGTGAGCAAGGAAAAGGTGCTACAAGGCAAATAGACCCACAAGGCAAATTAGATCCTACACAAAAAAACCTTAGCCCATGCTACAGGCTTGGTGGGGGAAACGGGACAGTGGTAAACTTCACAGCGGCAGAAAGCCAACAGAGCTTTTACATAGAGGATTAAAAATTGAATCAGGAACTATTTCATCTTAGACAAATCAGGATTTTTAGCCTCCACCAAAGTGCAGAAAATTTAATGTAGAACATGAGGATGAGGCCACAAACATGGAGGTTGAATGACAACACTCATTCAGACATGAAAAGAAACCACAAAGACAATTAGAAGAAAAAATTAAAGAGCTTGCCTGTATACATGACAGATGATAGTGGATATCGTAGGCCAAGAGGCTCTTCAGTAAAGGAATCCACAAAGTCTTCCAACATGATTAACCCAGAGTCTTTCCCACGATGTTTCTTTCTAACAAACATTGTGTCTAGCACTGGCAACTTATACTTCTGATGAAGAAGAGAGCTACAAACACTTCCTGAAATAATCAGAGGGAAAAAATATCCATGAGTATGGATGACATAACTGCATGCTGACTGACATGCTGCAGCATGGATTTCAGCATATGTAAATAAAGACTTTTCTAAGTTATAAAAATTCCAAACTATATAATAGTAAGTTATAAAAATAATTTATAAATTTATTAAAAATAAATCATTTGTATTAGTAATTAACTTTTTAAAGCAAACTTCATAAGGTTTCCAAGATACATTAATATAATAATGTAACAGAAAAAGTCTGTAGCACCAGAAAAGAATAGACAAGACAAAGAGGAAAGGCTCACTTTGAAATTTCACTCTACACTTCTATATGAAAACTAGTAAAAATGGAGCTGAAAGATGGAGGAGGGAATAAGAGAAAACAAAATTATTTAAATACACTTTTATGCTGATTACATGACTTCTCAGGACAAATTTGAAAAATAATTCAGTTCTTGCTTAAAGACTGAAACAATGATTCCAATTTTTAAAATGAAGACACAAAAAAAATGCTAGGACATTTTACATTGAAATTCTCCCATAAACAATATATTATCTTAAACAAACATGAAACAGATGGTGACAACACATAAGTCCTTCAGCATCAGAGGATTCCAAGAATAGCTATGAACTCAGCAGTGAGAAAACTATGGCTTTACAATGGCATTAAGACAGCCCATTAACAGCCAATCCGTTTTCAAGCTGTTCAGTGAATCTGTGAACTATGGCAAAGAGTTGCCCTCTTCTCTAACAAGGCCAGTGAGAAACAAAGATGTACAATCCAGCTAGTCTGTATTGTTTCCAACCCATGAACATACTTATTTTTGGGCCACGAAATTAATCAGAGGGCTGGAGCACTGCTCACATGAGGAAAGCTGAGGCCTGTTCAGCCTGGAGAAGAGAAGGCTCTGGGGTGACCTAATTGTGGCCTTTCAGCATTTGAAAGGAGCCTACAAGAAAGTTGGAGAGGGACTTTTTAAAAGGTCATTAAGTGATAGGATAAGGGGCAGAGGCCTTAAACCACAGGAGGATAGATTTAGATTGGATATTAGGAAGAAACCTTTTACTGTGAGGGTGGTGAGGCTCTGGGACATGTTGCTCAAAGAAGGTGTGAATGCTACATCCCTGAAAGGGGATGTTCAAAATATGAAGCTGTGAGTGTCCCATCCCATGTTCATACCATGTTGAATGGGGTCCTAGTCGAGTGGAAGGTGTCTCTGCCCATGGTAGGGGGGTTGAAACTAGATGGTCTTTAATGGTCTATTCCCACCAAAATAATTCTGTGATTCTATTATTATTTTCATTTTTCAAGCAAGGCAAATTTGAGCAGAGAGGTTACATTACTTGGGTACCCTTTGGGATGCCTAAAGAGCTCCACCACTCCTCAAAATATCTGTCTATGGAGTGGTCCTTTCCAAATAGGCTACTCATTTGGAGAGTACAACACACACTCAAACATGGGTGAAATTTTGAAAATTTTTTGAAAGAAAAGCCTTCCATTTTTGCTAACTCAAGACAACCAAGTCCAATCCAAGTCCAACAATTGTTCTAGAGAAGAAAAAAAATGTTGTCGGGTATATCAAATTTCTCACAGTTTTAAATACATTTTGTAATTATGAAGTAATCTAAGAGCTTATATTGCTAAAGCATGTATTTATTTCAGCTAGAGATTTTCACAGCCATCTGATCTCTTATGACTACAGGAAAACATCAACTCAATTAGGCCTGCAAGGCTTATAAAGCCTACTAATACAATATTCTTCAAATAAGCTATCTCCTCCCCTTTACTTCCCAAATCCCACAATCCTCAAAAGTTCTACCTGTAGGTTTAACAGAATAGAACCCAATAGCCTCTCCTTTTTTCCACATGATCTTAGCATAATGGCTGCTACCATGACAGAGAAATGGGATCTCATTTCTTTCCATTTCTTGTGTTCGATAGATAATTCGATTTAGAACATAGAGAACAACTCTCTCTCCAACAGACTTCACCTAAGGGAACACAGAAAAAACATTTCAGAGGATTGGTCAGATTAGTTAATACCCATGCATGACAGACCTTATTTAACACAGCTGCAGAGAGATTTCAAGGGAAGGCTGTCAGTGCTAAAGCAGGGTGACTCTCTGAGGTTTGTTATAAGGCAAGAAGATGCTCAGAAACTGTTGCAATAGGTTAAGGATGAATCACAACCAATGTCACCCCCAATCCAATGTGTAAAATCTGGGAAAAGGGTAGTGGAGTGAAAATATTATGATCTAACTCAAACCTATACTTGTACTTAAACATTCACCAAGCACAAGAGCAGTACATCAGCCTCAGAATTCCCAGGCTAACAGGTAACTGAATTCTTACAAAGAAGAAACGATGAGCTTCAGGTTGGCAGGACTTGGCACACTCAATCACTCCTGATGGAGTGGCAGGCAACAGGACATGATGCAGTGAAAAAACTTGTTACAACCGTTTCTGTGGCATGTAATAAGGAATTAAATATCCTTTTATCTATCCTACAGGGTTACTTTCATATATGAAATTTGAGTTCACCACTATTCTACTTATTGTGAAAGAAAGAGAAACCATGATCTATTCCAATCCTTAGTCTCAGCTACCTCCCTTGTAAAAGATTTGGCTTTCCTGATTTTCCTACCATTAAGAATTATGTAGAAAGCCAAGCTATATGCCAAACTCTCAAGAGAAAATTTTAAAAATTGCAAAAATCAAAGACAAATGCCCAGATTCCATGAGCAGATATAAATTACACCCCTGGAAAAACACAGATTTCCAGTTTTGCTACACAGGGTTAAATAATGGTAACAAAGGTTAACGATGGGCAATAAAGCCTATACCAGGCAACTTACTTTTCCAGACCTCATGTATTGCCACTGCAAGCCACCAACTCCAACTTGCTTCTGTCAACACATTCCTGACAGTATTTTTGGTTTACTGGTTTCTTGATAAGATCAATAGGTACTGCTATGGTACAATGCACTATTCTACCAAGGTGTTTCAACACAACCAGATCACAATATTCTGAAGAACAAAGAAAAAAAATGATAACACGGCTAACATCTAAGTTGTCTACATATGAAGCTGGTGTACAAAGGTCATTCTTGTTCATGACTATCTTCATGCTGAGGTTCCTTTCCCTCTTGTACCTATTCCTCTATTCCCTTGCAACAGCCCTCTCATTACCAAATTAAATTAAAACATGTAGTATCTTGCACACTATCTATTTGCCATTATTTTGGAGTATAGGATTAATTGCTAGGCAAATGTTGGAGCGCTTTACCTGATGAAGCCCCTGTCTAGCAGGGACAGATGTTCTCACAATGTCATCAATTGACCACCACTGGTCAGCAAGATACAGGGCTACAGCTTGAAAGAAACAAGGGAAATAAAAAGTTAGTGATTCTTACCATTCCAAAAGAACCATATTAATTAAAGTTGGTAAATACTCAGGAATAATAATGTGGTAATCATATTAGGCATCTTGTAGATGGCACTATATTAATGTAGATCCTACTACCCTAGCACAACCAACAGGACACTGTACACACTACCCATATAAATGCTCCCTAGTCCAAAACCTTTTTTGATAACTGAGACTAATAAACACTGGAGGGCGGGGGGGGACTGTTTGTTTGTTTGTGATTGAGGGTTTTTTTTTGTGGTATGGTATACAGGAACTATTTTTCAGACATAAGCACTATCCTTTAACCCTGTGCTCTAACATCTCCTTCCACTAAAAACTGCCTGTCAAGATAAGTCTCACTCATACATGTATTTTATTATTGGGGAGCTAATAGATATTAATATTGAAACTGTGCAAGTTTTAGAGAGTTAGATGAATGTAAAAAGGCTGATAGCCATTTAAGCAGCAGTTAGGAAGAGTATGATATATAGGCATTTGTGGCATATTTGGCAATCATATACATGGCATTAAATGGAAGAAGGAAATGTGGAGAACTGGAAGGGGAGGAAGAAGGGAGGAAGAATGGGAGGAGAAAACCCACAAAAACTGTCTTCTCAACCAGAGCTATGCTAGGACTTCAAGCTAAAGACAAATTTACACACAATGCTGATCAATCACTATTAATAAAGAGCATTTAAATTCATGTGCAAATTAATGGATTCTAAGAATGTTCAATAAATACCTTTTGGAGAGGTGAAGCATACATAAAGAGATCAAGAGATACATATTGTACTATGGTCCAGACAAGCATCACATTATTTTGCTACTTATCTTTTGAATTCAATGGGTCCAGTTCTGATCTGATTAGAGTGAGAAGTTCTAGTACTTGTGTATATAAATACACAACAAAAAATAACACTATGTGAACAAAAAGACAAGGAAGAACAAAGGCACAATGGAAAAGTTACGGGGTACAGTAGCATGAAATGAGCAAGGGCCTGGTTACATGCATTTTCCACAATAAAAGAAAAAAAAGGCAATACAGAGATAAAACTTAAAATTAAACCTGTAAGTGAATCCCATGGTGCAAACAGTGCAAGAACTTTGTGTGTCTGCTCTTCACCATAAAGAGGAACGAAGCCCACAGATGTCAAGGTAATAGGAACCTGCAAGAAGAATGTTCAATAATTCAGTAGACTCTTGCTACTGTAGTAGTAGTAGTAAAATATAGAGAATGTTTATCAAGGTAAACAAGAAGAACATTAAAAATCAAATCCTTAACAGCTAGCTGTAAAAGACAAGCCTTTCTTTCAGTCCTTTCTTTAGACACATCTTCCTGGAGACAAACTACATCTAAAGAGCTCTGACGCTTAAGCTCTGGCAGATTTAGCTACAGTAATTTGTACAGCTCTCTTCTGCCGACAGCTTGCATTTGTGTGCGCAACTGAAGTAAGGTGTGCAAGGAGCCAGCATTATGTTCTCTTCAACAGTCTTGCGCAAGCTGTCAAAGCCAACAGAAGAATGAGGCAGTTGGTCAAGCGCTGAAACAAGCTTGCACAGCAAAACTGTCTGTTAGGAAGTTCTAATGTGCTACAGTGGGAAGGGAAATTCAAAAGGGTTTTGTTCCCTGAAGTTACACACATTAGAAATTCTGAAGTTGTCTACTTGATATTCCTCCTCAGAAAAAGATATGGGAAGGGTCAAATAATCTTCTTTTAGGGAATCAAGTAAATTTGTGGAAATGCATTTTGATATTTAAATTCACATGCTTCCATTATTAAATTAATGTATAAAAAACTTGACAGACATGAATTGAAGTGGTAGACAGACTTGCTTAACAAATTTAAGAAGATTATGACATGCCATTGCACAAATGAGGATGTTAATACAAGCAATCATTTAGGCATACAGCACTTGCATAAATGCAGGAAAGTAGTCAAGACACTGATTCTGCCAAGGAATCCATTGCACTGACCTTTAGATCCCACAGAAAATCCTCTCAGCTCACTTACTTTTCATTAAAGCTATACACTGCTGGATTTATTGGTACTATTTCTAACACAAGCATTCATCTGGACAGAACCAACACTGACCAACTCATCACACAAGAGATAAGTTTTTAAGGCATAAAAGTGTCACAGGTATTCTCTACTAGAGATCAGTAATAGCATAGAATATTTCAGATAAAGAAAAAAGAACCAATTTTGAAATTAGTGAAGCTTATTAATCAAAACTTGAACCCAAACATAAGAACACTGAAGGACTGAGATTAAAAAAGAGCCAGTTAGCTCAAGTAAATCATGAACCCCTTAGTGATGATAGGTTTTTTAGAATGCATGAGGTTTGATTCATCAGTTGAAAATTTAAGGTTATAGTCAGGTTAGGGTTTTTTAGGTTTTTAAAAATTGCATAATATACACAGATCCATTGGCTAGAAGCAGCACACCATAACTGAAACCCATATTTAAACCCAGTTACAGAATTAAAAAAGTAGAGTTTAACACAAATTCTGAATTTGGAAAAATATGAAAGCTTTGATAAAACAGTTCTGAAATTAAATAGGACTGGAAATCTTAAATCTATAAGGATATTAAGAACACCAGTACTTCAGTATTTGCTGGTTTTTACCTTGCGGCAGTCTGGCAGAGAAAAGAATTCAGGAGAGTTTGGATTCCCCCACCGAAGATCAAAGAGGTAGTCCTCTGCTGAGTTCTCCAAGTCCTCATGACTGCAATTGTTCAATATATCCACAGGGAATGACATGCTCTTGAGAAATAAAGAAACATTATTAATGTAGGTACTTTGAGACATACAATGCAGATGTAAATAAGACTGTTGAACACCCACACTCTGCTGTTGACTCTATATCCATAACAGAAAATAGAAAGGTTCCAGCATTTACAATTAATTAGGATGGTGACCAATAACACCCAGTCTGTAAAAGAATAAAATCTGTACTCATAAGCAGAAAAGAATGAGATTAGCTTACAGATCCCCCTAGACCTCAGTTGTGGCAGATTTCCAGCACACAAGGCCCACGTTTGCTGCACAAGTACATGCTGCTTTGAGGTGGCAGACTTAGTTCTATCTCCCTTCAAGATGATGTTTTTGATGTCACCAGTCACGTTATAACTAGATGGTAAAAAAAAAAGTAAACCACGCAGATGATAACAATATGGAGTTAATTTGAGACTTTGCATTTAAATCCATCTCTGAAGAAACCAAAACATTGCTCAGGATTTTTCTCATCAACTGGACAGTTAGGTTTCTTAACAGATGGTTGTTTCCAAAGGCATTTCAGCTGTGAACAGAAACTTACACAAGCTCATTAAAAACAAGCGCCCACAGCAGACTAAAGAGAGACACTTTAAGGAGGTCACAAGACAAGACTGTAACACTGAAGCCAAACCATAGTGGCAATAACTCCTCAAAAGCTCTTAGATTCAAATTTTCCTTGTCAAAGCAGTGTGAAATTAAAATGAGCAAGAGCTCCTGGAATCCAGGAGCCAGTAGTCTTCAGGTAATGCTCTTCCAGCTCTATAAAACTATACACAGAAATATACCCCTCAGCTGCTTTAAAGATGTGACTCAATCTCTCAGAAGCAGGAATAAATACAAGTTCATG
Organism: Vidua macroura; assembly: GCF_024509145.1. Taxonomy (NCBI): domain Eukaryota; kingdom Metazoa; phylum Chordata; class Aves; order Passeriformes; family Viduidae; genus Vidua; species Vidua macroura. The sequence continues at coordinate 25,905,119 of NC_071611.1, forward strand.
AGAACCTGCTCTGGTGTTCTGGAGGAACACAGGGATCTTACTTTCTTTCTCAGCTCTCATGAGCCCATCATACAAGTTTCTGAACACCGAAGTTTTTATACAAGTTTTATGATTCCTAGTCTTCACTATGGAGGCATATTTTTCAGACTTATTTTAAATCTTAGTGTGCAATGATTTTTTTTTTTTTTGCTCTTTACCTTCAGTCCCCTCTATTTAATCCACCATTCATTGTTCTACTGACACAGGTAAATCAAGGGCAAAACAACATCTTATTCTGACTCAATCAGTAGAAATTAAAAGTTTACATTTTGAAGGTTTTTAAACAGCAATAATATGCTACTACTAAGTTGATTGGAGAGAAGAGACTGCTCCTTCTACAGAAGAGATTTTTTTCCCTGTTAAAATGGAATTTGGATATGACTTCATTGGCATCTACAACTGCTGCCTTTAACACTGCTGCTTATGAAAACACTAATGTTTTCCATGAATGCCATTGTTCAGATATACACATGCATTCCTCAGAGCCATTTCCTTTCAAATGCAGGTAATTCCTTCTCCTCAATTGTTATTTGCATTTTCTCCTGCCTTCCTCTCCAGTCTCTCACATTCCTTCTACTATTTCTCAATGATCCTATCAGATACTTAGCTGCATCTCTTAATTCTCCACCTGTTTCTTCCCACATTTCAGGGCTGCCCTTGCCATTGCTATCAACTCCTTTGGCTCCTCCTGTTTGCAAGCAAACTGATTTCCAGAGCCAAAGGTGAGGTGTGCATGCTTTTGAATGTAGCAGCAATGCACAGCAGACAGAGGAGCTGCTGTCAGGAGTGAAATTCATCCACCACCAGCCTCCTTATCTCTAGCAGACACGGCTTGCCTGCACATATTACAGTTCTCAAACACACCAGCAATACTGCACAGACTATCCTGATAAGCATGTTGCAAGACAAAGCAAAAAGAAGTATAAGATCACATGATGCTACTTTTACAAAAACACGAGGCTTTGCCACCATGTTAACTACAACAGGCAAGATAAATTCAGCTGTAAAGGAATACAGGTATGTGAAAAACACAAAATTTAATTTTCTGTATGCTGGCAGAAAGGGTAACTGCCCTCTATTATTAAACAAATACCTAAGTGCTTAGATAACTCTGCTATTAACAAAAAAATGAGCTGAGTTTTCATTATTGCATGACAAACAGACAAACAAGCCACAAGCTATAACTTTAAGCCTCTAGGTAATAATTCCTGACATTTTTTTTTGTATAAAATAATGAAAGACCAAAGCAGAAAACATGCAATAAGAAATCCAATAGGTTATCTGAGTTCCACACCACTATGAAAATAAAATCAGCAACCATATCTTTGCTTAAAAGCAAAAAAGGCTAGTTACTGCATTCATTAAATTACCCTCAAAATCACTCACAGACCTCTTTTCTGTTTGCTATTTGGGCTACCTAATTTCTCATGGCACACTTAGATTTTATTTGCTCTCAACTCCCACTAGTCACTTTTGACTTTTCCTTTCACAGCATTTACAGAGAACATGTTATGCAAAAGAAAGCAATACAGAGAAATTTTCAAGACTAAACTAAGAAAAATCTACTCAGCACACCTTCTAAATAAACATTAATCTTTTTTACCAAGCAGCAGATTAGACATGCAAAGCCACAAGCTCTCATACACTTGTGTGATGCATTTTGTCTCTGTGCTGAAGAGGTCAGAAATAGTTCACATTTAAGTTCACTATATCCCTGAAGAAATCAGTAACTGTTCACAAAATTAACAAGTTATAATAAAAGCATTAAACAAGTGATGAAAGAGGAATGTTCCATGCCAATTTACAGCAGAGCACAAGGAAGTAGATCACAATACAAAATGCAAGCATCTCAAATTTGAAATGCAAAATAAACTACCAAAGACAAATGAAATGTTTTCCCACAGTAATGAATTAATTTTAGTCCCTCATTAAAACACAGTTGGTTTGACAGTATTTTAAACAAAGTAAAAATACAGATGGATCCATATCTAGACAGTCTCATGTAAAACAAGAGAGAAAAAGGCTGGAGAAAACCGCTTTACAGGTTTTTTAACTACAGCATTAACACATTTTTGCTGCAGAGACAGCAGGAACAGCACAGGTCTCTACCATGCAGTTCTTCATGCCCCTTTTTATTGCTCTAAACCTCTATGCACTGCACAACTGTAAAACTGTCAGGTCAAATCTTTGTCACACATTGCATGACCACGCTCTGCTCGTGGGGTACCATTCCAATTGGTTAGCACAAAGTCAGGCTGACTGAGCACATGCAGTGTAGCCGTAAGGAACCAAACTCATCATGAGTACATAATATGCTTTTATGTACATTTGTACATAAAAGCATATTAGAAGGGTGTTTTTGAAGGGGAGGGAAGAAAATAAATTTCATTTTTAAAATGAGGCAACTTAAGCATTTCATTTTTCAAGTGAAAGAAAATAAATCTTACACTCTTCAAAAACATATCATTTCACAAAATAAAATCAATTGCTTTGTGTCATAAACTCACATGAATAATATTTGCTTTAATGTGGAATCGTAGTACTTTCTCCCTTGTCAGCATTATGCAAGCTATTACACGAGAAAAGGCATGTCCTTTTTTGGGAACAGCTACAGCACCAGAGGGTAACAGATCAATTCATGGAATGCCAACAAAAACCACATGTAAAAGGATGAGTGAACACATTCTTGTGCAATACAGGCACTTCTTTATTCACAAAATCTTTATTACTATTAGCACTAAGGTTAAGAAAAACCATGGAATAAGTGAGCAATATTGGAAATTGGTTTAATTATAAATTATATCTACAACTCCTATTTCATCTCAGAGTGCATGAAAGAGAGATGTCCAGTACACACAGCTTCCAGCTTACATGTGGATTTGAACAGGAATCAAGAGATCTATTCATCCCCCTGTAGTTTCTCAATAAGGAATGACACAAAATTGCAGAAGGATAATAATCCAAAAGCTATGTTATTTCTTACGGTATGTCAGAGAGCTAAAATACAGCTTAAAACTGGGTTTGGGTGCCTTTATCTCAGGGGAAGTGGAGTCTAACTGGTTAGGCTAACAGATAAGGATTTACAGAAATTTCTCAATGTAGCACAGACTTCATGTGAACACAGACACGTTATGTGATCTGCCTGAACGTCTCTACAAAACACAAACAATCATTACCTCAGATGGACCAGTGTGAGAAATACTTAACTGAGACCATGAGATACTTGAACATTGCATCAAAACTTGACAAGTATTGGAAATTTACAGTTACTTACACTGCACAGCTGACCTGAACAACTCCTCCTCCTTAAAAACATAAAATCGTAGAAAAAAAATGAAATCACAAAAAATTATCCAAAGCCTTTTCAAGATAAGATAACAACTGGGACAAATAATCATGCAGGTGAACAATCTTCAGATTTAAATTTGTTTTTAATAATAAATAATTATAATTTAAGTAGTAGTTTGGGTTTTTTTTTTAAATAATGATTTGCAGTTTAGAGAACAGGTGCCAGAGTGCTCAAGCCATGACCTGCAAAACATTTCTGCTAAACCAGGAAAATCAACTTAGACCCAGCCTGCAGGATACAAATACAAGTCCAGTTCTGTGATGAAGCACCAGCCTACTCAGACAAAAAGTAAACTGCAGTAATGCCTGACCCAAGCTTTGATCGATTTCAATGAGTGCAGAAGTACTGGATGACCAAATCCCTCAAGGACTGCTGTGCATTTCCTATGAAACATCACACACCTTAAACACAGTTCTGTTTTAAAAATATAATCTGTGATCCTACCACCATCTCCCAGACTAGCTGTGAGCTACACCTGGGTTCACATCATGAGAAGAGATATAAAAAACAACTAAACATATATGTCCACACATACACCAGTTCCAGTGAAAGTCAAGCCAGGACTGCAGAAGTCCCAGGCAAGGCTCCAGGCCCAGACTGATGATGCACCAAAGCAGCAACGACCTTGATCAGAGCAGCAGGAGCATAATTTCAATTTTGCTGTGCTTGTTTCCCACCTTGCAGCATCCAGTTGCTGGTCTGGTGAAAGCTCTGAAACTACATAAAGGTTGTAAGAAAACTTAAAATTTTTAAAAAGTAGTCTTTTCAGTCTTCTGGTTTCAACTACAAAACAGAATCATCACATCTGTCACTAGAATTGTTAAACTCTCTTACCAATTATTCTATTAACAGAAAAATTACATGTTTCTTTGCTTTTACTACCAGCTGTTACAGACACACAGCATTTTCATTTTGTTTCCTCTTTATTCAACAGCAAATACCTTAAACAGAGATAAGTTGTTTTCAAAGTAATTTTTTTATTTCTATAGAGTCTGAAATACTTAAGTTTAAAAGTTCATAATATTCTATTATAAAAATAAGTAAATTTTAAATCTGTGCAAAGATAATTAGTCATTTAAATATGTTTAAGAGAGTACATATTTGCTTTATCATGAGTCAACATAATTGAAATACATAGAGAAAACCTGTCCCATAATTACCTATTTAAACCACTATTGCAACAAAGCTTTTGAGCTTTATAAACATCCCCATCTCTTAAAACTCCATTAATTTTAATCTGTAATTTTACATACATTGGCTGTAGGAAGAGGAACACATTTTAGGAAAGAGGTGTTAAAATTTTAAACAATAAAGTGTATATTAGGATTTCTTGAAAACTGTACCAGCTTGAAGCAGCAACAATAACACACTGATCTGCCACATTGAATAGACAACTCAAGTCTTTCTCACTCAAATATCTACTTATTTAGAGGTAGGTTTTCTTGGGGTTTAAATCACAAATTTGGGGGTTGGACAACAAGTCTTCAAACCCTGATCCACTAAGGCATATTAGCACTAAGGCATATTTCCCTGCAGTATAGCTTTTGTTCACATTTTTTGAGAATATAGGCTAATAAATACAAGTTCTTGACAGCTCAGATAGATTTGCACTGGTTTCTTTTTTTTCTTTTTTTTTTTTTTTGAATCCTTAAAAGGCAAAAAAAGATTTTTTTGGTTGGTTGGTTTGGTTTTGTTTATAGTAACAAACCCCAAAAAATATCTATTCATACCCTGCAAAATCACAAATTGAAAGTTCATAAGGAAACACATGGCAGTGTCTAGAAATTGCTGTCAACATCAACCAAGATCTCTGGATTAATATGCCAGCCACATTACCCATAATCTCCTTGAAGTAGCTTATGCAACTCTGGTTTTCTATCAGACACACAAATCAAAGCTGTTGGTTTGAATGCAAATATACAAACAAATCCAGCAAATCCTTTCCATTCATCAATTAGCCACACAATGTAACTTACATATATAGCACAGAATTATGAAATCTATGCAGAGGATTCAATTCCCCAGCAAGAATTACAGTCAGAAGTTCTAAATGCTGGGTTTGAGCACTCTCTTATCAGACGAAACACGAACAAAGACAGAAAGAGTCCTCCACATTAATTAAAAAAAAAAAAAAAAAAAAAAAAAAAAATAAAAAAAAATCTTGCATCTGATTTCTTTAATTAAAGGTGACAGCATAGTATTACAAGAAGACATGCAACTTCTCTCTCAAACCCACCTTAGGCAGGTAAGATTCTTACTCATATGCCTAATTAGCCACCTGTGTAACACCAATGGCATTTTACTCAAGTGATTTAAATTAGATATTATATTAGATAGCTTATTTAATCAACAACTAAGTTCTTGTGTATACAAACTACTAACCTGTTATTTACATTTTTCTACAGTCTCACATTTTAATGAGATTATCGTCTGGTTTTTTGAAGAATACTTCCTTCAGTAGGGAATTTTGGAAGTTAATGTGCACAAGTGTTTCCTACAATGAAAATGTGTCAGACATATGCTAAATTAAAATTCTGTGTTTGAGACTGATCAAAATAAACACAATTAATAAATTTGGAAAACTAGTTTTTCTTAAAGAAACCTTTCATGTCTCCCCTTTCAACTACTCCAATTCAAGGTGATTATCCATACATAAAATGAAAACCATTCTAGTTGTGTTTGAAAATAATTAACATGTATAAGATGGAAAGATACAGCTAGGTATTGTTTGAAATACCTAGTTTTGAAAATAATTAACATGTATAAGATGGAAAGATATAACTAGGTATTATTACTTCATGAATCTGCCTCTCTCTGACATATATCTGATCTTTCCACTGCTCAGCACTCACTCTTCTTTCTAATTTCTCACTTTCCTCTAACTTCCCTTCACTACATGACAAAACTGTTTAAGGGCTAGGAAAATAACACCAAACTCCATAGAGATACCCTCAATGACCCACCTTTTATCTCTAGTCACTACTCTTTCTCCTTTCCATGCCTTAGTAGTTTGAAGCTGTTCCTGTGCAGTTCTCCAGCTCCACTCTCAATACCCTCCAATTTTGCTTCTTCAATTTAGGCCTTACACCATCTGCTCCTAAAGACCTTAATGACCTTCTTAGAGCACTCAGCACTTAGAGCCCCCACAGCCTCTCTTCACAGGTGGCTGATGGGCCACCTGAAACATACACAGCCACACTACCCTCGTCATTGATGGTCTCCTATAACTTCCATAGGTTTTCCTCCTGCTACTCCAGGCATCTACCAAGGCAATATTCTGAAGCTTAATTTCAGCTTAATATCAGTAGATCATCTCTTACTCCCACTTGGCACCCACAGTTCTTGGCAACTTCTTCCTTTTTCAAACCTTCATATCCTCCTCTAACATTACTCCATTGGTTTGCAAGGGTCATTTCATAAACACATCTAGTGATTTCGGATAAGGATAAGGACAAAAAAGAAGGCTCTTTTTTTACCGCACTTAGAAAATAAATGAAACGTACAGCAAAACCCACCAAATCTGGGTAGACAGCTGGCAGACTATCAAGCCTAACATAACTAATCTAACACCACAGTGGGATTGGAGTTGCAGTAACCCTATGTACGCATTTGCATCTATTTTTAAAATACTTGGCTGCACTGTCCTATCCCCTGTCCCCACAACTGGGGCGGACGTCAAAGCTGCACAGATTAGATTAGCAATCACAGATATGTGTTAGCAAAGTCTAATGAGTTACTTCTCATCAGCCAAAGAACAGCAACTCTGGCTGTTTTGAGAATATTCCACATGGAAATGCAAGTGATGGTGTCTACGGCTACTAACAATGAGGAGCAGGTGATTCATCTTTGCAATCAGAGTCTCCATACCCAAGGAATTACTAAAACAGTTGTCTGAAATTATGCCACATGAAGTCTGGCTTTCAGCAGACAAGCTGTAGGAAAATTCAACAGTTAAGCAGTAAGAAATCTTTTTTTTCTTGTTTAAGTTATCTGTGGGTGGTTTTGCTGGTTTTGCCTGCTTTTTAATGTCATTTGCAGCAGGAGACTTACAACTAAGAAAACAGCATACAACTAAGAAAGCAGCAACTGCCTTGGTTTTGTGGGTGATTCAAATGAAAATGCAAAAAGGGGAATAGGAATTAACATGAGATATTCCTGGACACAGGACTGCAAATAAACAAGGCTGCAACAAGAGATCTCTGTCAGTCAACCATAAAACTTCCTTGCAAACCAACAAGCACACAGAATTGAGAAGTTCAGACTCTCATTGTACAGCCCTATGGGCCTTTTACAACTACCTGAGGATCAGAATTCTGAAGGCAGTAAGACAGTAAATATAATACATTTGCAGCAGTGAGAATTTAAACCTCATCATAGATTAAAAATAGTTATTTTTCCCAGAAAGGAATAGGCAGCTATCTCCAAATTCTTGATCCAGCTCCAGTATCTTGAAGATACTACAATTATCTTCAGAAGATGTCAGATGGCTAAAAAAACAGTGTTTAATATGAGCAAATTCTGAATTTTACGTTCTACTCATGCTCAGTGTCTGACTGTAGCAAGTTCTTTCAGCTTCTTTGCAAACAAATGATGAACTACAACAAGATTATTAACTTCACAGGCACACTCACAAAATAGTTCGTGGACCTACCAAAATAGTGTGGGAACACTCCAAAAGAATTAGAGACACAGATAATTAGAAAGAATTTTACCTTGCCTTTCTCAAAGGAAAGGTAAGGTGAAAGTCGTATGTGAAGATTATTACACACATCAAAAACATTACTCACAGGATTTTAGACAACATGCTTGGGCCATAGACGGTATAAGGAGTCATTACTGAGTCCCAGACTGAGCCCAGTCATGTTAGGAAGAGATATTACAAGTTACCATCCCAGGTGACAGAGATCATTCTCACAAAAACAGTAATAAGCAGCCCCATATGTCCACGCAAAACAGTGCCATTACTTCCTCAGCTTTATAAAGGCCACAAAAACTGACTACCTCTGTTTGTCTCTAGCTCTGTCAATTGTGGTCAGCAGCAACTATGTTTATCTTCCTCATCCCATCTTCAGAAGAATGGAAAAAAGGCACATATGGACTAAAACTAGAAAACTAGAAGTAAACCCTATCCTCTGAAAAATAAGCAAACAACAAAATAATATACAAGCCTCATATCAATGCAATTAAAAAGCTAGGAAAGAGACAGGCATCTTGTAAGCTGCTCCAGCTAGTAGGAAAAAAAAATTAGGAAGTTCTGGTATTTGTTTGTGTAGAAACCCTGCTTCCATAACAAAGGAAGAATAAAACATCAAAAAGAATATTTCATTGCCCAGAATCAGAATCAAGAATCTGTTCTGACTGACTGAATCAACTGACATGTCTCTCTTTCCCAAAATGAACTTCTTCTCCCCAGTGTTCATACTTCCTTGTCATCCAAACAAATATTTAACAAAATCCTTAGCAGATTGATTCCTGAGCAGCTCTGTGTTTGCCTTTTATTTCAGTAGTCTTATACTTGTGGATGGTTAATTTTTGTTTCCCACAATTGTCTGGGTATAGCCACTGCTAGTTTTGTTCAGCCCATGACAGCCACATTATAAAACCCCATCCATTAATGTGAATCCACAAAGTATCACTAAACATGTTACTACGGGACTCAAGAACTATGTCTGCAAATTTTAGCAAGAATGTCTCTAATAGCAGAAAGGAATTCATACACCACCTCCTCCCTGGTGTCATCTGTCGTCGTCTCCATCAGCAATCATCCTGACATTCCAAGAACTCACAAGCTTCTGTCAGCACCACTGCACTTCCCCTGCTTCTCACTGTAATACATGTTTGTAAGATTTGAACTTTTAAGCTACATCTTCTAGTACTTAGGCTATCCTGTTACAGGTGTACTTGAATTTTTGAAAAAACAAACTTATGAACAAACTGCTTTAAAAGTTTCAATTACTTGTCTTCTTTGGAAATGCAGACATTGCTTGATTGTTAGTGGTGGGTTTGGACAACATAAGTAAGCTACTCATACTTCTGAACATACCACCTCACTGTACTTTGTTAAAAAGCAAACAAACAAACAAAAACCCCAAACCAACAAACAAAAAACCCCCAACAACAAGAAGTGCTAGTATTAGTATAAAAAAGTATTAGCACTGCTGACTCATTATACTAACCTTAAATCAGTGCTCAGCTTAAGACTGAGTTGCCAGGAATCAGCTCATTACCTCCTGCTCCTTCAAAAAAACTCCTTTCTGCAGCTTCAGACTAAATGTTGACAACATAAACTCCCAGTGTTGAGGTATCAAAAGAAATAAATTATTCCAACAGTTTAAAATCCTATAAAGTTGCCTGTTCTGCACTGTAGGTAACATTTACATTGCTATTGTTAAAATTCCCCACAATTTTATCATTATCAACTCACAATTTATTCAAATTTCCCAGTTATGGTTATTGCTGGCTAACTCTACAACAGCTGTGAGAAGTATTATTCAACCTAGAAAACATTTCTATTTGTAGAATTTGCCAGCTGCAAAAGAGCTAGATAAAAGACTGGTCTTCCAGCAACACACTTGCTAACTTAAGCACACTTTACATTTTTACACCAGGTGTTTTAGAAGCATGAAGCCAGTTAGGGTGAAGACAGCATTTCATACCATTCGAAGTTCACCAATTCTCCGTGCTGTGGAGTGGCTGGTGCAGCTGCAGGCTCACAGCCACTGCCACACCAGAACTTCTGAACTGGGTGTATTCTTCTAGCACTGCCTCAGGGGCTACTGATTCGACAGAGACCACACCTTTACTGATTATTCTTTCTCTTCAATAATCCACAGATTTAAAGAAACCTATTTAACCACCTTTATTTTACATGTTTTGATGAGGCCTAGAAGAAAGGATAACAGTGAATTCAATTCATCCTGGTCCATAAACAATTTCTAATCATAAGCAGCAGCAAGAGATGCTGGCCCTGTGAATATGGAGGTGCCTTGTTCTATAGTATTCTGACATAAAATGTTAATGTACACCAAAAAAAAGTACAAGACAAAGAACTCAGATTTGAAAAAAAAAAAATCAAAACTATTACTTTGAATAGCTGTACAACACTCAGTTCAGTACACAATTCAGAGAAATGGATTTTCCTAGATTTTCAATTCAAGGAATCATGTAGAACTTATAGACTTATCATTTAAAAGAGTAGTAGGCTTTCCAGTTTACTTTAAAAGCAAAGCAACAAATATGTTAGTCCTGACAATTCTCACTAAGTTTATTGAGATTTTAGTAAAGATTTGAAAGCTCATGACTCTTTGGGACAGGATTCTTTTACATATTTTAGCAAGTATTTAAAAGCTTCTCCAAAATATCAGACTCACTAGAGAACACCAACTAAATTTTTAATGATTAAATAAATATATGCTGTCACATCCCATTGTTCAGGAAAAAAAATTCAGCACAGCAGACAAAACTGCAAGAGTATGAGAGAATAGCTACACTGCATATGCCATTTTGGTTATGTTTAAAACAACGTAGTAGAAGAAACACATTAGAGCAGGCTTTTCCACTCAGACTTGTTTAATCCATGCTGCAACACCTGGAAGTGTAAATTTCAGAGGAGGGTTGAATTCTGATTAAATTATTTATTTTTTATAATCCATTTCTATTGTGAGAAAAAGGGTTTTTTGTTTTTCAGCAGGTTACAAAATGATTACCTGAGAGACATTCATTGACAAAAAAAGCAGTTCAAAGGGAAGTGCACACCTCTACCACTGCTGCCCCAAACATTCACAGACAAAAGGATGACTGCGGCTTTCTGGAATGTATAGTTGATACAATGTGATTAATAAGTTACAACTTTGAGCATTTAGCATTGAGTAAAGTATTTATCTGAGAGAAAACAAGAAGCTAGTATCTTGGATGGAAAAATATTTAAGGAATGCCAATGTGAAAATAAGCCTAAGTAGATATTACTTCAGCCCTAATGCTACATTTGTACTTGCAGTTTAGAAATATAATTGGTAACAGCTTTAAATGATCATCACTACTTGATAGTCATTGATTGGTAGAAAATAGAGATTGATATCAAGTCTTATCATATCTAAGAACGTAAAGCAATTGATGGGCTCCTCTACTCTGATGAATTTCTACAGCACCATCAAATTCCATGTTTGTCATTTAGTGATTTTGTATCAAAGATGGAGAAAAAAAACCAAACATTAATAATTGTTAGCCTTAGTACAAAAGTGAACTTCCTCTCTCTTTCACTGGCAAAGATTCTGCACTGGAGTAGATATGCAAGTACAACTATTTAAAACAAATTGTGCTTATATGATGTGTGGATAAGAAGAGCTTGAAGATAATTTTGAATGGTATTATCTTTACAACACTAACAGATATTAAAAAAGAAAAAAACCTGCACACACACATAAACCTCCACACTTTTGATTATTAAATCAAAGAGATACTATCTACCTTGATGTGCATACTGAAGAAATTAAGCATATTTTCCATTTCATTTTGCAGAGTAATACCCCTTTGTAAAGTGTCTAGTTATGTAACACTCCAAAAAGAGTTCTGGATCACACATTGCTAGAGAGATACTGTAAAAGTACAGTAGAATCCCATCTTAATTACTCATCTTGCACAACAGGAAAGAAAGACACTGTAAAACATTTGATTCCACATAAAGAAAATGATAACAAACATCAGACTGGAGAAGGAGAAACAAGGAAAGGACTTAAAAACCTCCCTATATTAACAGCTAAAAAAAAACAGTGTTGAAATTGAGATGCTCGCTGACATTAATTATACTTGAATTTGAACATTAATTTTATAAACCACTCTCTTCCCTAACATTTTTCCACTATGAAACAGGTGATGACATGTTTTTTTCACTAGCCACCAAGAGAAAAAGCAAGAAGTTCTTTGGTACCTAAATCAAGCGGAGGTCAATTAAACAAGAGAGGTACCAGTGTGGTTGAGGAAACAGAGAGAAGATGCACTCAGTTCCTATAGAGTCTGATGGAGGAAGAAAAACACCATCACTCTAATCTGCAGCAATCTTTTATAGGTCCTCCAGTGAGGAAGCACTGATTTTAATATAATGATCACTCTGACACAATACTTATTCCCCATACAAACTGGTGGGCTCTATACTAGGCTATGACCAATGGTTGCAATTGGGTGCAGCCCAATGCATAAGATGAGTAAATGCAGTTATGCAGAACAAGAAAAGAGTTCCCTCCTCCTGCATGCATGTACACAAAAACAAGCAAGTATCAGCTGAACAGTGTCACCACACCAAGGGTTAAGTTTCTAAATTTCTGATTATTAATAACTGAAAACACCACAGCTCAGAAAAGCTTAAAGATAATTCTTTCATCGTTTCCTCTAAATAGAGCATTAATACATGTATTAAATTGGTGAGTTAATGGATTTTGTTTTCCATTAATGCTAGTAAAACCTTTTGCTCTAGCTCTCAGTGCAATCCACTTTCTCAGGCTGCATTTAACACTCATAAGCAGAATAGTAGTGCTAGATTAATGGATATCTTAGGCAAGATGCTTCCCTGTGTTTTAAGGGGAATGAACCAACCCTACCTCAAAATAAAATTGCAAAAGACTTACACATCACACGTAGGAAAACAGAAGAGTGTGTGTGCGTGTGCAGCTGCGTGTGTCCACATGTATTTGCACACGTACGCACAGCCATCTTTGTGGGAAATAGCAACTGTAGCATTGCAATTACTGTTTTCATACATACGTAGAGGTGTATAGATGTATAAATGGCTCTTACACGTGCGTTTGGTTATAACACATAAATTTCAACGCTACAATAGAAGACCCCACAAAAGATGGCTGGTCCTGGCCAACACGGAGTGTGGCCTGGGCCAGAACTCACACGGAATTCGGCGTGCCGCAAGCTCCTCCAAGGCCGGGGGAAGCTCGGGGGATCGAGCTCGGCCGGGCCGCCCCCGCCGCGGGGGAGCCGGGCCGTTCCCACCGCCCGGCCGAGCCGCCTCCGCCCACCGCCCGCAAGCTCGGCGCGGCCCTGCCCGCACCGCGGTGGCAGCGGCGGGCGGCGGGGTCGGGCACTGCCCCGGGGCGGGAGAGCGGTGCCCGGGGGGCGGCGGCTGCGACGCGGGCGGGGATGCGGACGGACACCTGGCGCCCGCGGCGGACGAGGGGCCGCGGGGCAGCGGCCAGCCCGGCCAGCCCAGCCCGCCCACTCGCCTCCCGCCGGGCTGCGCGCCCCGCGCCCCCGGGCGGCCGCCGAGCGCTCCCCGCGTCCTGCCCGGCCGGGCCCGGCTAGGCTAGGCTCCGGAGATGCGGGACGCCTCGGCAGGTTACCCGCGACACCCCGCCCCGCCTCACCTCAGCCGGCCGGGCAGCCTGCCGCGGCGGCGCGGGGGTAAATGGAGAAGGAGGCGGGCAGGCTCCCTAACAGCGTTCACGGCACACCCCCGCTCACCTCCGGCTTCGCCCGGTCCTGCTGCCCGGCGCCTGATATCATCTCCCCCGGCGGCCTCCCCGCCCCTCGCCGCTGACGCAGTCCCGCTGATACGCCTCGAGCCGCCGCCGCTCGCCCCGCGCCGCCCGCCATGACGGCTGCGGGGACCCCGCATCACCCCCACCCCGTCCGCGGCGGGTGTGGTACCCGCGCCACCGCTCCGCCACCACGGCAGGCGCCCCTGCTACCTGTGCCGTGGTCAGCCTTATGGGCAGACCTGGTACCCACGCTATCACTCACCAGCCTTGGGTTAGCGGCACCTGTCCTGTGGCCCTGGCATACAGGGAGAGTCTGGAGCAGCCTCAGAGATCTGTGGTACTAGCAAGGAGGAAGGAGCACGGCCACGCAATGTCTCCTAGTGCTGGGTAGCTCACCACAAAGGGGTGAAATACCCCCTTTGCAAGAAAGGTGACCTCATGGACCTGGGCAGTAGGGATTGCTTCCCCATTTCCAACAACTGTCACCATGGACCAGCCCGAGGCCTTGCCACTCCTCCTGTTACCAAATTGGGGTGCTGATTGAATTCAGTTACTGGCAGAAGCCTGTTTTCCAAACAGAAACATTAATCCCTGTTCCCCAGTTCTGACCACCACTGGCCACAATACTTAAGTATTCCCAGGAAGACCTGTATATCAGGAAGCTGAAGAACACCAAAATCAAACAAAGGAGTTTGTGAGAAGACAGCACTTGCCCTTGACTCTGGATGTAAAATGTACCCTTGTTTTATAGCTATGATGCTTTGTTCTGAGAATGGGAAGTAGCAGGTGCACATCTGTGATAATATGCATTGGACAAAGGAGGCTGGCACAAACTGGGGTCACTGCCCAATGGCAGCAGTTATTTCAAGGGCTTCTCAGTGTTATTTGCCAAAGACAGCTCTGTAATGCCAGGGACCAGAGGAGCAGGTATTCAGAGTATTTATAATGGTTACATGCATGTCCAAATGTATTGGGCTGGTGTAGCAAGGTTTTGGTCATGAGGAAACTGCAGGAGTGAGCTCTCTGAGAAGCTGACAGAAACTTCCCCTGTGTCTGACAGAGCCCATGCCAGATGGCTTCAAACTGGACCTGCCACTGGCCAATGCTGAATCCATCAGGAATTACGGTAGCACCTCTGGGGTCATATATTTGAGAAGGGAGAAAATAACCTGCGCACCTCCAGCCCAAAAGAGGAGTGAAAACAAGTGAGAGAAGACTAAAACTATTAGACGGCATCCAAAGGAGGACAACTAAGATGGTGAAGGGCCTTTAGGGGAAGCCTTATAAGTAACACCTGACATCACTTGGTCTTTTCAGCCTGGAGAAGAAGAGACTGAAGTGAGACCTCATTGCAGTTACCAACTTCCTCATGAGGGGAAGAGGAGGGGCAGGCACAGCTTTCTTCTCTGTGGTGAAGAGTGGCAGGACCCAAGGGAATGGCCTGGAGTTGTGTCAGGGGAAGTTTAGGTTGGATATTAGAAACAGGTTCTTCACCCAGGGTTCGCTGGTCACTGGAAGAGGCTCCCCAGGGTAGTGATCATAGCATAAAACTGACAGAGTTCAAGAAGCATTTGGACAATGCTCTCAGGTACATGGTGTGACTCTTGGGGATGGTCCTGTGCAGAGCCAGGAGTTGGACTCCACAGTCCTTGAGTGCCCCTTCCAACTCAGCATATTCTGTGATTCTGTGAGAAACAATTCTGCAGACACTGAAGACCATGAAGAAGGAGGTGGAGGAAGTGCCACAGCACCAGAGCAGATGTTCCACTGCCACCCATGGTGAAGACCTACAGGGGCCATGCCACTGCAGCCTGTGGTGGAACATGAGATCCACTTTAAGCCTGTGGTGGATGTCACTCACACTGGAGCAGGTGAATGCCCAAAGGTCTGTGACCCCATGGGAAACCCATGTTGAAGCTTCTGCCATGACCTGTGGACTTCTGCCAAGACCTGTGGAGAGACTAGCTTATGCTGGAACAAGTTTTCTGCCAGGACTTGTGATCCTAGGGACAACACAGCCTGGGGCAGTCTGCTCCTGAAGGACTGCGCTCCATGGGAAGAGCTTATATTGGAGAATAGGGAGGAGTGTTTTTCTTAACAGGGACCCCATGCTGGAGCAGGGAAACATGTGAGGAGTCCTTCCCCTGAGGACACAGCAGTAGAGACAGCATATGGTGAACTGGCCACAACCCCCATTCCCTGTCACCCTGTGCAGCTTCAGTGGAGGAGGTAGAGAAAATCAGGAGTGAAGCTGAGTCTGGAAAGAAGGAATGCGCTGTGGCCAAAGTGCTTCTAAGATTCAAGGTTATTTCTCATTATCCTACTCTGACAGATTGGTAATAAATTTAATTAATTTCCCCCAACTTGAATCTGTTTGGCCCATAGCAGTAATAGGTGAGTGATCTCTCCCTACCCTTATGTTGACTCAGAAGGCTTTTTGTTATACTTTTTCTCCCCTGTCCAGACGAGAAGGGGAGACACAGAGCAGCTTTGGTGGGCACCTGGCATCCAGGCATGGTGAACCCATCACACTAAAATAATGTAACTTTGCCAAAACAGATTACAAGTCAGGGGCTGGGATGAAACATCAACAGAAATTTTTTTGAATGAGTGGTCATCTTAAAACTCCTTTTATTACAAGCTTTGACAAAATTCTCTTGGCTAGAGAAAAAGGGTCAATGTTTATGCTATCCTATTTTTTTCTCCTAGTTAGAGTAATACTGATTATATTTTACACTTGCATTTCAAAGGAAAACTTTTTTTAGTGCAGTGTTATGTAGTGAAAATTGTTCTGCAATATATAGTATGCAAAATAAGATATCTTAAAGGAGTAAGATTATGAACTAAACCTAGCAGAGAATTCCTAAAATAAGTACCTCTGCTTCCTGTATTTTTTGCTTTCACAACAAATTAATGGAAGGACCTAAAAATTGGTGGTAATTTTCTACCTACATTGTTGCTAACAGTTTTGTGGAAGAACCAAGAACTTTTGGCCTTTTTTGGTGAAAAACTTTTTGGCCATGGTCATTTACTAGGCATTTTAAAGGAGATAAGGAGACTTGGACATACACAATGTAATTTAATAAAAGTATTTACCTTCTAATTTGTTTGGGATATGGACATGCTATTAAAATCCTCTCATAAAATCTTTTAGGAGAGGAAATAAAAGGCAGAAAATTAATTCATGCAGAAATCCTCCAATAAATTGCTGCCTTTGCAGGTCATCTCCAGTATTGCTTAGAAACAGTTTTGCATGTAAATTTGTTTTTAAACTATTACCATTTCTATCATACCACCTCCTATAACTGTAAGAATCTCCATGAAGACCCCACAAATAAATATTTATTTTCTACTGTTGTGAGAGTTACAGAGATCTTAACAAAAGATTCTTGTTTAAGACTAATGCTTTTTCTCGTAATCATATTAATCTGACTGTGGGTTTGTATATTCTCTTCTGTCATGCTTATGCTGTAAATTTTTAGAAGCATGTTCAACCTTACTAGTACAAGTACCCACACCAGTAACATTAAGTGTAGTGGGAGACCTTATAGATTACAGTACGTGATGATAGGATGATCCTCTGAATATATGTGCTGTAGATCACACACACACACACATACGCACACACGCATTCTCATCTGCCACAAGGAGATATTGGATCTCTTTCAACATTTTGGATTCCCACAGTAATTTTTACCTAGAAGACCATACACCATGACATTCACGGTAGTATATAGAAGAAGGTTATGCTCCCACAACTAAATAGTTTGTCAAACCTTTGCATTAAAGAGAAAATGTAGACATGGAAGGTCTGACATCTTACCCTGTATTTTCACATCTTCTGTCTTTGGTATCTTAGCACAATTGATACCTTCCAAGAAATGTCAGACTGGAAGAAACCCCAGTAAATTGTCTAGCACATCTCACTGTCAGATGCTTTTTCTAGGCTAATTTTTTTTAAATCTCTAGTGACAAACATACCTGCAGTTTGCCTAGGGAGACTTCCAGATTTAAGGTTTTTCCAGTAAAAGCAACTACAAAGAAAGGTAGCAAGTTCTAATTATGCCATAGTCATGAATAGTGTATGCTAAATGACAAGCACACTGTGCAGCATGCTCAATACAAGCATGCCAATATAGCTACAAGACATGCATCTAACATGCATTCAGCATAACTCCTGTCATTTGTACTCCAAACATTCATTCAAGTGTTACAGCTGCTTGGAAACACAGAAACATAGAAATTTTTGGGTTGGAAAAGAGCTTTAAAGATTATCTAGTTCAACTGTCTCTGCTCTGAGCTGGGACATCTTCCACCGATTGACCAGAGCTGTCTGCCTTGACCTTGAGCATTTTGAAGATGGGGCATCAATAACTTCCCTAGGAAATCTGGTCCAGTGTCTCACTACCCTCACAAAAACCAAAACCAAACCCAAGCCAAACAAACAAACAACCCCCCTCTAAAAAAAAAAAATCCCTAAACAAACAAACAACAACAAAAAAAGTCATAGAAATATATTAATTAATAGACATAACATAATGAGACTTCTCAATAGAGAAAATCAAGAATTTAGCATGGAAAATACTGGGTCAGGCAAGAATTGTTGGCAGATATTGTTGGGTGGCTCTGATGTCTGTACTCCTTCTGAAGGGCACAGGCAGGGCTAGCAGGATTTGGCAGCCAAGTCATTTATTGCTAATGATTCAGGAGTGCCTAACCCATGTAGGAAAAGGACAATCCTGCTCTTGGCAAGATTTACATAACAGACCTAAGCATAACAAAACAAGCATAGAAAGCATGCAAAATCATAGCTACTGACTACTTGTATTTCTTTCCTTTCATCCTCAGAAAATGGCAATCCTAGGGATATTAATAAATTTTGTGTAAAGAAAGATTTAAGGAAAGAAGCATGCATCTGCTACTTCCTTCTACTAACAAGTTCTTTGAGAGCACATTAAGCAGCTATGTCAGGTCCAGTTACCCTCCTTTCTCTTCCTTAACCTGACCCACCATCCTCCACAGCAAGAGCAAATGCAGCCTTGGCATCCTCCGCACAGATGTGCTCATTCCAAAAGGAGTGATGTTCCCTCCTCATCTTTATTGGTGATATATTTCCATCCATGTGATCTATTAGCAAAAGTCTGTATCTTCCATTGTGGTGGATTGATCTTGGCTGCTGTCACACTCTCACCAAGCCTCTCTACTACTCCTCCTTCTTATCTGTTCAGGGAAAAGAGAATATAATGAAAGACTCCTGGGATGAGATAAGGACAGGGAGGGATCACTCACCAATCACTGTCAAAGGACAAACAGGCTCAAATTGGGGTATTTAGTTGATTGCCAAGCAAATCAAAGGTCATAACAGGAAATAAGAATAAATCTTAAAACTTAAAAATAAATCTTAAAAACACCTTTCCCCTTCCCATCCCTTCTTCCAAAGCTCAACTTCACTCCCAATTTCTCTACCCTCTCTCCCAGAGTCTCACAGGGGAATGTGGAATGAGAGTTGCAGTCAATCATGCATTGTCTCTGCTGCTCCTTCCTTCTCCCACTCTTCCTTTGCTCCAATGTGGAGTCCCACACTTGGGAGAAGAGTCCTCTGTCACCCTTGCACCAAGAATGACACAAGAACAGACGAGGACACATTTTAAAAAAGGAAGAAAAGAAGGCTTTAATGGAAGGGAAACTTTGGCTTAGATAGACTGACACAACACATTCTATTTGACTGGTTAGTTAATAAAAACATCTTTCTCACACACCATCCTTGAGAGGAACAGAAAAGCAAGGTGGAAAAACACCACCTGCAGATTGTTTAGACTAACAAGTTATCACATTCCTACAACTCCCTAAAAATTCTCACAAGCCACTGTGAGAAACGATTGCTGTTTCTCTCTCCCTGACCAGGCTGGCATCCACAGTCCTCCACAAATTTCTCCACTGTCAGTCCTTCCCATGAACTGCGGTTCTTCACGAACTGCTTCAGCATGTTCTGTTCTAGGGTTCTCCACAGGCTGCTAGTCTACATGTGCTCTGCCTGGGACCTCCATGGACTGCCTCACTATTGTCTTCATCATAGGGGAATCTCACCTCCAGCATGTGAAGCATTATCACAGAGGCACTGTCATAACAGCTAAACACCACTGATGTTTAGCTCAGCTTTGGCCATTGATAGGTGCATCTTGGAGCCAGCTAGAACTGCCTCAGCTGGACATGAGGGACGCTTTTGTTAGCTTCTCAAAGGAGCAACATCCTGCTAACAAATCCTTGCCACACAAACTCAATAGAATCACTATCACTCTACAAAGTTTGTCTCTGTCTTCTTACATTGCCGTAGTAAGGCTAGAAACATCCCTTTCTGGTCAGCTTATTTCATACATGAAAGGATTTTTACGTCTCTTTGGAAGTTTCATTATCCAACACATGCAATAGAAATAATAGTTCCTCAGTTAACACTTTTCATTTACCAGTTTCATAGCCTGAAATATCCCTTTTCCCTCCATGTACTGTAGGAGATTTGCTTTCCCAGTCTGACCTTATTTTGCCTAGCCCCTATTCTATCAAAGACGCCATATTCTGCCTTCGAGTATGAGAACATTTTTGAGTGATCATAACAAGTTTTACCAGGAGGTGAAATTTTTGGAGCATTTTTGATTTATTTCATAAACTTTTGTCTGCATCTTCCATTTTTTGACAAAAGCTTCTTATTTCCCAAGTACAGAATGGGCATTTATAGGTCAATGAAAGGTTCTCTAAATGAGCCAAATAGAAAGCTTTCTCCTGTAAAAAACTGGGGAGATGAGAATAAAATCTGGACAGCTCTTCCTTACCTTGTGTTGAGGAGTCACTTCATACATTTGGTGGTCTTCTGACTTCACACAAGTGGAACTGCATTGTAAATTACCAACAGAGACTCCCTCTTGCACCATGTTGATGTTGCATTCAGAGGTGTGGCTGCCACACATTAATGTGCATAGGGTGTGCAGGCCTTTAATCAGGTCAGCTCTTTTATTCATAGCAAGAAGGCATTAATAATGCAAACACGTGTGACTGTTTTGAAAGATGCCACGTGGAATTGTCAGTGTAGCATGTCTCTAGCGGAGCTCCATCATAGAGTTATCCAAGAGAAGACACTTCACAAAGCCTTGAAAACATATTTATCATTCTAAGACTGATCAAATTCCTTTACTCAAACATGTAGGTTCAGTATTTTTTCTTCATCCTCCACATTATCCAATTAGGACTGCCTGCAATCAGCAGCCTGACTTCTGCAGGATTTATATGTCCTACGCCCCCGCTCTCCCGGTACAAAGGTCTTATTATGCACCTAATTTGAAACCTAGCCTTGTGGTCCCTGCCTTCTTGCTGGCCCCATGACTTACTGTTCCTTCTGGCTGCAAGACTTAGGGCCCCTCACAGCTTTCCTAGTGTGAAATACAGCAGCAGTTCCATCTGCTCTGTGCAGGAGAAAGTCAACAAGTCGTTCAGTAGTCACAGTCCTTGGGAGTTAGAGACGCCCTTAACAGGGCACACATGGGAAGAATGAGGGAAAAGATACAAAATGGAAAAATTAAAGTAAGCTGAAAAACTTGGATCTAATTTGCAATACATTATTTAAATGGTGAAGAGCAGAAAGCATTAAAGTAAGCAAGGTCAACTTTTCTCAATATGTAGTGACAAATTCAGATTAGCTCAGAAGGTTAGAGCAGGGTGTTAATAACACCAAGGTTCAATCCCTGTATGGGCCATTCATTTAAGACCTGGACTCAATGATTCTTGTGGGCACCTTCCAACTCAGAATATTCTGTGACCAAGACAGGACCAAGCTGGTCTGAAACAATTCTTCATGTGGGCTTAAATAATCTATAGTAACTCCCTATGAAACTAGCTGTGGCAGCAGCTCTCTGGCTACAGAGAGCAGGCACAGACTTTCCCAGGCATTTTCCTGGGGAAGGCTGTGAGAGGATCAGAGAAAGGAATGAGAAACAATTCTTATCTCCACTTGTTGCACCTCCTGTTGTGTACATGTGGAATGTGTCATGGAGATTTGTTTATCAAAGGGTGATTTCTTAATTGGACAGTGGATGGTGTTTGGATTAATTGACCAATTAGGTCAAAGCTGTATCAGACTGGCTGGAAGGGTTACTGAGTTTCTTAATAAGTATAGTATAATATAGTATAGGATGATATAATAAAGCAGTTGATCAGCCTTCTGTAATCATGGAGTCAATGCTAATTATTACCTGGCTGGGGGCCTACGACGAAAACTACCTGTCTTCGTTTAGGGCAAATTTTAAAGGGGCTATTCTGGAAAGCAAATTTAAGTGACCCTTTCCCCAGATGGTTTGGGAAAATATTTCTTTGGAGAAAAGTGGAAAAAGTAGGCATTACAATGTAGAACAGGCTAAGCATTCACTATCACAAAAAATGAACAATATTAAACAATAAAACCTCTGGCTGCTCTGAAGAGATGACAAACTCAGAAAGACTTTTTCATGGGCTGCACCTCGAGTCACTCAGTCTCGTGCTGGAAATGCCACAGCCCAGGCTGGGCCCAGAGGGCCACAGGTGTGAGCTGCTGCTGCTCTTCTGGGTGTTCAGTCCAAAGCAGGTTTAAACACATTTAAGAAAAAAGAGAAACCACAGTCTAGGGAACTTCTCTGCTTCAGCTAGCTAAAAACTAACTAAAAAGCAGAGGAGAGCTCTGTCCCACTGCCCGTCTGTCTGCAGACAACACAGTCCAGGAGAAGGATGCAGAGGAGCAAGTGCAGATTCTGATAACAAACTCTGTGCTTCTTCTCTCCCCCTCTTCACTCTCAGAAGCAGTCTTAAAGGTGCAAAACTTATTTCTGGGCTAAACAGACAAATGGGGATGCATCATAAAGTCACCCCAGGACACTACCTTTACCCAGGTTTGAATAAGGTGATTGTAAGGGAGTTACCCTTTTCATCAAAAAAAAAAAAAGAAAAAAAAAACAAAAACATGAAACACTGTGCTGTTACCCTAACTTCTGCAGAAATACACACACTTTCCTTAAACTTACGTGATTTTTTCGTAAATACCAAAGCAGTTCTCCATGACTCTCTTCAAATCCTTTCTTAATGCATTTTTTGTTTGTGATAGCTGCAAACACCTGATAGAAGATGGGTAGAGACAGACAACTCATAGGCTTGGCCACTCCTTGTCAGACTGGTCACTGTTGTATCCCTGTTGCCTCATGCTTCTGTCATAAACCCCTATTACTTCCTTCCCTATCATGAGACTTTAAACAGAATTGTCAATTCTTTAAATAGAAACTATCTTCTGGTCATAGATAAGATTCGCTTATTACAGGATTAACATTTTATGGTAGAGAAGAAAAAATGAAGGATGGCCTTTGCCCTAAAATACCACACACAGATTACTGCAGTCAAATGGTAACCCTGAATCCAGGATTTATCCTGTAGCTTCAGCAGAACCAGAAGAACATAAATGGTTGTGCATGTGACAGGAATGTGGCTTACATTGTGTTTTTGAAGATAAAAATGTCTCACTACCTCATCTTTTCACTCATCTAATATGGTGATTTTTAACATGAATAAGTCTGTGTGTGGGTTGTGAAAATTTTTAAAAGAATATTGAAGTATAAATAAATAAAAGGCAAGTTGCTGTTGTTTTACTTGATTTTATCATACAGAAGTAGGCATTGTGATGTAGAAGTCTGCAATGCAGGAAAGAATAAAAATGATTGCTCTAACTGAGCATACTTTTAATATAAGAGATGGAAAACAGCAAACTCTTTGTTTCACCCTCAGGTTAACTATGTATATTTATTACTACAAAACACAAATTTGCTTACTTCTTAGCACTTCAGTGACCTTACCTACTTTATCAGGAAAAAAATTCTAGTGTTTTATTCTCCAAATTCACAGCAAAAATTGCTTTTAAAATACTCTTGCAGCTCTCCCTGTGCACCATGTTTCTATACATTGATTTCCCCGTTGCTGCAGAGGGTGTGCCTGTTCATCCTGATGCACTGGACAATGGTGACATTGGCTCTCACTGCTGTGTGGCTGTGCCTATACTCACACTCCAGAAGTAACGTCCATGTCAGAAGACACAGCTTCTGCTGTGTGTTTCTGAAGGGAATATGTAAAAATTTCAAGTCTTGGTTCTTGCAGTCACTATCAACTAGCATTCTTTGTGAGAAGAGGGATACTTCAGTGTCAGGTGTCCTGTGGAGTTTCCTGAGAAGCAGTCTTCACAGATAGGTAGGAGCTATGGGCTCAGTGATCTAGTCTTAAAGGCGACAGTTGAACTCCACTCTCAAATGTACTTTCATGTTCCATTCTCTTCAAATTATGCACATCCTTCAACATTTCCAAACACATTTTCTGAGATTTTCATCTGCAAAATCAGGAGGATGAGCAAATGTAAATGTAGAATAAAATGAAACTGTTCACTGAGTGACTCTGACCATGTATTACCTTAAAATGTTACAGTACTCATAACCTTAATTCAGGTCTCTATTTTTAAAGGATAAACACTTAAGAGTTTGAATTGAACCTCCTCACCTGGGAAAAGGCAGGTCTCAACACCTGCCAAAGAAAACATTTCAAATCTCTGAGAAGAGTGATCTGCAAGAACTGCTCTTCTTTGAAACAATTGTGATCAGGAGCCCTTATAATAATAATCTTTAATTCCTTGTCTACAGACAAAGGAATTCTACAGACAAAGGAATTAAAGATTATTCCTTAAAAGAAAGATAATCTTTAGTCATACATGTTGTGTAGTCAACCTTTATAACAAAACAAAACAAAACAAATCAAAACACCCAACTTCTTTCTTGATTACTAGAAGCAAGTATAGGATTACTACCTATACTTGTAGGTAGTGTTTAACATTCTGCTTGTTCAGCATTCTGCATGTTAAGAAGTTTAGTACTTGTATATGTTCCTGCAGGACCAGGAGCTATATTTGTTCTCATTTTTGATTTTATACTCTTTATATAAATGACAGAATGACAGCTACATTATCCAGGTAGAAAAGTAACGGTTTCTTGTTTTGCTTTTTTTGTACACACAGCTCTTGCTTTTCCTACTAAATTGTCTTTACTTATATCCCTAAGTTTTCTCACCTGTACCATTCTGATTCTCCTGCATCAGAAGGAGTGGAGGAGAAGGGTGGCATGTGAGTGAGCAGTCATGTCAGGATCATCTGCCTGCAGTAGTTAAATTATAAACCATGATAAAGGTACTGGGAAGAGCATTTGGGGATTATTTAATACTTAATTAAGGTTGGTTAGGGGAGAAAGCAAGAGATCAAGATATTTTGGGGAGGAACAAGTATGGGAAATAGAAGAATAAGAGCATAAAAGAGATTGTAACATTTAAACATGTTCATTGCTGCTCTGCTTGCTTCTCTGGCCATGCCATGTGCCTGGTCACCACACTCAGGTGGTGCTGTCTTCCCACTAAAATCCATTCCTAAGCAATTTCCTGTATGAAGGACCGTCTATCCTGCATGCACATGTGGGCATGGATGTCTGAGTGCCAGCTGCACCAATGGCCTTGCACTGTTCCCTTCTCCAGCTCATCAGGATGGAGCAGGGACCCACATGTCACAGGAGTGCTTTCAATTCACAGTACCAGGGACTGGCATGGGTGCAGGTGTGCAAGCTGGCTACTGGAGGCATTGGGGGTGCCAGGCCAGAAAGTACAGGCTGGGGTCAACTGAAAGACCTGTTTCTATCTCTGTGTGTGTGTGTCTGAGACAGCTGGAGAAAAGAGGATCCAGGTGACAATTACTTGGGGAGCCATAGTGGGCTATGCGCATGAGAAAGGCTGCAGGCACTGGGAGCATGTGTGCAGAGGTGTCAGTAACCATGTAAACTAAGGATCCAGTTTACTGTTTAGAGAGGGTTTCAGTTACTGGAGCAATCTGTATTTTTTTAAACATACAGATTGACCTTCATCCTGATGAACCAGCGAAGGCAGCAGTACAAGGCCATTGGTGCAGTTTGTGTGAGTGGTGCATTTTTGTGTCTGACTCCATCAACGTGGCCAGCTATGTGCATATGTTTATATATGTGTGTGTACTGTATATGAATATCTGAGCATGTGAGTATCATATGTATATGAGTGTGTAGTCCTGGAAGGGCCTGGCAGTGTGGAGCTGCAGTGGCTCTCCCTCTGTTGGACTACCTGATACACCCTCTCCATTACTAGGTTTTGATGTCATATGAATATAATTGCATTGCAAAGAGTTTTTATTTTGTTTATAATAAAAAAAATCTCACCTCAGGCTCAAATTGGAGAGAGATATTTTGGCTTCTTGTTTCAAATTAAAAGAACAATATGCCAAATACAAAATATTTAATGGGGAAAAATAATTCCTCATTATATGCATTTCTGAAATTACAGAAAGGATAAACAAATTACTAGAAATTTTGCATTAGTATATACTTGTTAAGCTGTATTTGAAATAAAAAAAAGAATTGCCACAGGTTGAACTGAGTAAACAATTCCATGGTACAGTTACCAAGTACTGGTAGCTACATTGACAATAATTTCAAAAGGCCCAGGATGACCTGAGGAGAATACCCTCATTTTACCTCAATCAGTTATGCTGCAATTGAAAAGTTGTTGTCCTAGTTCCACTGCAATTAAAACTCTGCTCATTAGTCCCAGTGAAAATATCTTCTCTTACAACACCCCTTGTGTACTATAATAAATAGACTGCAGAGTGCTCTGGTATTGTATTCCTGTTTAATGGGCACTGATACACAATGGGATGCCCAATATCCTCCTGGTGCTGCTGGAGTTGGAGGATTAAGCCACTGAGAACACAAGCAGCTGTTTAGGACAAGAAGTGTCTCCTGTCCTGTCCTGCTGAAATTGTGGGCCAGAATTTAAATAGGCAAAATCAGCCATCCAGATTGGTATTGGAGTGGACAAGAAAAAAAAAAAAATCCCAGCTTGCTTTTTTTTTTTTTTTCCTTCCTTCCTAGGGAAGATCCAGAGACATCTAAAAAGCTTTTGTAAAGGTTGTCAAAAAAAAGTTGAACTTTACTTCTGCTTTTCTTAGGACATCTTAGTTTTCTGAGGTACTGCGCAGAATTTACTATTAATTCAGGCATAAAACACAAAAATCACATGTAATAAAGTAACAATTTTATTAACGCTGCATCTAGAGCACATCTTAAAGTCAAGGTCGGCTGTCTAAAGAGACTTATTCAAGAAGATAATCACAATTTTATTAATTAAAGTATATTACAAATCAGATCTCTATAACCTGATAAGTGATAAATTTTGTCATAAGCTTAAATTTAGTTTGGAAAGTTCAATGTAGACCAAAATTAATCCTCAAAAAGTGAAAGGTAAATATTAATACAAAATACTGCCCTTTCTTAATTCCATGACCAAATATGATCTTTTTAAGTAGGTCCATATCATATATATTGACACTTTATTTATGATTCACATTTATTTATGATTAAATGTACTGTGTTCTCAACACTACAAATTGAGATCTAAACCTAGGCTTTCAAATACATATGAATAAATCTGACATAATACCTGTATATAGATTTTGTT
This sequence comes from Vidua macroura, assembly GCF_024509145.1. Taxonomy (NCBI): domain Eukaryota; kingdom Metazoa; phylum Chordata; class Aves; order Passeriformes; family Viduidae; genus Vidua; species Vidua macroura. Next base: position 25,932,560 of record NC_071611.1, read on the forward strand.
GGTTTCAGTATTTTGCTGATCATTCCATCTCCTTAGCTCTGCTCCCAAGAAATTCCCAGATTTTCAGGATTCAGCAATGCCTGTAGTGTGATAATGTTATATGGCAGCAGGAGAAATTCCTGAGGCACAGCTTACTAGTCCCTCTCATCTTAAGAAGAGCAAACCAATCCAACATTGTTCACCTTTGTGCTGGAGCTCACACTGTGCCCACTAGCCAGAGACTGAGTTCTGCACCTCCCAGCTGACTCCTGCAATGACCTTCACTAAAGCAGTTTGGCTGGCAGAGGGGAAGGAGCATGGAATGTAAATCTGACCAGTCTGACAGCTGAAATTGTTAATGTCTTGAAAAGGCAACACTGGTCCATTATGGTCATCAGTACCAATACCAAAATAAAACAACAATGAATTGTGAAAGCCCTCCAGGTTTGTATAGGTCACTTTACACTGTATATAGAGAATTGTGTAGGGAGGGAGAGAGAAATTAAAAGTGACACAGAAAGGAGGAAATTGTTTTTTCACAGTTCTTCTACTCATTGCTTCTTCATATCCCAAGTAGAGGTTCTGGGTGGAGGTCTGTTGAACTCATGTTTCTCACTTGTCAGCCTTGTGGCTTCAGAGTCTGAAGAAAGCACTGTTCTGCATTTACACCACCAGCTTCACCACTGTACCTGGATATGTGTTTTATAGTGCTTTCCTCTGGGCCTGCCTTTCACTACCCAAGAGACAAGCTGGACTATTTGCCATTTGATGGAGAGGGGATAATTTTTTGCACTGGTCTGAAAAGCAATCACCTTCCACCTCACTCCATTATCTCAAGGCAGGAGGGAGCTCATGGAAAGGTCTTGTCTATGTCTTACTCAGTTTCCTTAGATAAACTTGCTAAGTGCATTCAAGAAGGAAGTAGCTGCAACCTTCGTTCTGCTTTTCCAACAGCTTCTCCTATTTCAGAGCAAGCCAGTCATACATACCTTGTAACGGAAGCCAGACAGCTTAACATAATTGCTAATCACACTCTTCTGCTTGCTTGTCTTCTAGGAATTTCTACTGTACTGCACTGTACTCCAAGCACCATCACTCACATTGAAAGACCTGTAACTGTAAAAAGACAGCCTGAGTGGTTGCTAATGGAAAATCATGGAAGAAGTTACCAATAAAAGGCAACACATTATAGTGCTTGTTATCTCTCTGAATACCTTGATGTATATTGATGGGATTAGTGCCCCCATTTCAGGTCTCTCTAAGATTGACATGGACACACTGCCATGAGGATGCTTGAGCAGGAGAATAACAAATGCATCACAGGAAGACATGCAAAACGACACTGTCAGGGGGACCATTTTGTCATCTGGGTGCAGGGCAAAAGTCACACGGTCACTTTCTCCTACTTAAAAATGGCTCTGCTCTGCTCTGCAGCCAGTGAGCCACTGCAATTACTCTCTTGCTTTTAATAAAAAAATATTTATTTACTTAGTAACTATACATCTAGCCACCTAAGAAAGGGCAATTATTTCTAGAAAATTTTGGGGTTGGGTATAGCAATTAGATCTGATTCCTTCAAAATGTTTTTGCTTCACCTACAGCAAATCTGAGCTCTATTCTCTTATTCTGCCTGAAGTCCATGTTCAATTCTCTATGTGTTTGTATATTGTGAAATGTAAGATTGTATTCCATCACCAGTGGAACATGAAGGGTGTTGCTTTTTTAGGCAATCTATTCTTAATTCTGTAAGCCGTGGTTTATTAGCTGAAGCAAGCATAACACACTGACAGCAGTAAAAGCATAAAGCATTAGTTGAAATCAGATTGACCCTGGGTTTGGTTTTTACCAGATTTAACAAAGACAGATAGTTTAGACTGGAAATGGGGAGGGAAAAAAAAAAAAAAAAGGTGACACTGATTGGAGTGTTAAACCAAACTGCTTCTTCTGTCCCTGAATGAAAATGAAAGCAAGTTTTGTTGCTAGTCCCTTGTTTGTCTTCAGTAATGTAACATTTTGTGGAAGAAATGCAAGGGAGTGGAACGCACATAAAAGTCTTCTGTGAAAGGTCAGGCTGAGAGTCATAGACTGAGATGAAAAACAAAGGAAGATGCAGCATCAAAGAACAGACTTGAAAGCTAGGTATGAGTATCAGCTGAGATTATAAGTGAGTTGGTACACACTTAAAATAACTATGGTTTCCCATAATGACTTACGGGGAGAAGAAGTTACACTGGGAATTGCACAATCTCACTTGTAAAAGAAGTAAAGAGCTGACAGTATTTTGTGATAGACCTTAAGATACAGAAGGATAATCTGTTTTTTTCAAGGTACTATTTTAAGGTGAAGCAAAGCCCACATGGAGATCTGTGTGACTTAATTCTTGAAACATAGCTTGGTTGGTAAGTTAAAGCTAAGAAAGCAGAGCATCTTGTCCTGTCACTGTAGTCAGATGCTTCATCTTCAGGCTAGGTTTCATCTGGAGAGAAAAGAAATTAGTCATGTCTCAAGCATTAAAAACACTAGTGGATAGTATAAGGACAGGTGTTTAAATTAGAGCATGGGAAAAAACGTTAAATTAAAACATTAATGTAACTGCAAAATAATACTGCAAAATCATTTTGTGACTAGGAAAATCACTCTAGCAGTGACCAAAATGTGCATTTAGCTAGCCCTCAATTAATGTGGTATAAATATAAAAGGCAAAATGCAACACTTGACAAGAATAGTTTAGGCATATCTACATATTTATATTTATATTGAAATTCTACATGATGCCAAATATAACCTTTCTCATTTCATTATCCAATTTTCCACTCAGGTTTAATAATTAACTGGTTTTCAGCTAATTTTCAAGGGGTTTGTGTGTGTTTAATTGATAATTTATATGTGATAACTCACTGGTGTGGCAAATTTTGTCAAAGGCTTAATCTAAATCATGTGACTATCAAGTTGCTATCTACTTGCATGTGTTCAACAGAGATAAGTGTTCAAGTGCTGTTCTTAAGAAAAAACTTACTGTGATACAAGGTGGGCATGTTTGTGGAGAATATTCTCACTCCTCTCTTTGACTGCAGTTGCTTCCGTCCAGTAATATTTTCCCCCTTGTCAAATATGTTACACCAGAGGTGCTACCACCATTGCTGATGGGCTTGACCTTGGACAGTGGCAGATTTACCTTGGAGCTGTCTGGAACTGGCTCTGTCAGATACAGGAGAAGCTTCTGGCAGCATCTCATGTAAGTCATCCTTACAGCCCCCTGCTATAAAATCTTGCCTTGCAAAAATAATAGATTTTTGATTTTCTTTTATTTTCTTTGTTACCTCTAAGAAAAATCAGGTTTCAGATGAAGGCTTCAGAGAAAATGTAAAATTAGTTTCGTTTGGGTTGCAGGCTACTATTCCAGCTGGCCTTCAGAGGCATGGTGACACGTCCTGTGGTGAACATGGTGTACCCACAACTTTTACACTGAAAAAACATCCCTATGCTTGGGACATATTTCATTCACAGTTAACATGGGATGCATGAAAAAACGTGCATGGGTGATGTTGAGTTATTGCTGAAGCAACACTTTGGTAGTGATAGGGAATACTTTAACTACAGTACCAGTTAAATTATAGTAGTTTCAGGAAAAAAGTGCATTCAGACATCTTAGAAAAGCCAAGCCATATGAAGTGTTTCCAGGAGATGGTGCTATTCTCAAGCCTTTTGCTTGAGCCTCTGCCTCTCAGGGAAAAAACTCAGAGGATCACCATCCTTCCCCTGTTAAGTTCCGGGTTTGTATCTTTTATAATTAAAATAACGAATTTATCAATTAATATATCAATTATTAAATTTATATGATTTCTGAATTGCATTTGAAGTGTCTACACTGCTGAAATCCCCTCAAGAAATGCCCTGTGCCATCAGCTAGGGGATGGAGGAGGCTTCCTGCACCCACATGGAAGGAAGGGATCAGTCTCCACTAGAAAGAGAGACTTAAGGGAAAGACCCTCCGGGGTATTTTTAGCTTTTCTTTTCCAGAATCAAGGTCTTATTCTAAACAAGAAATTTAAGATCTGTAATGTGAGTCGGCATCAGTCTCACAGCATCACCTCTGCAGAGAGCTGCCTCCTCAGGTCCCCGTTCAGTTCCCAAACAAATGCCAGTGGGAATAAATGGCTTGGAACTAGAAACCATAATGAACAGTAAAGAAAACGAGTTGCTGAAAATAGCCTGAAAAGGTGATGCCAGTGCAAAAGAATGTCTCTTAAAACCTTGCCCACATTAAGCTTTCACCACCACACTGTGCTATAGGTCTTTTCTGTGCCTCCAACATAGCTCCTGGGATCAGGATGCACCCCTCTTTCAATGCCAAATGACTACTGCTCAGATGAGTTACAGGCTACAGAAGAGATAGCTCCTATTCTCATTTTTACCTGACAATGCTAAATCTCATATAGCTCCAGAAAGTATTCTAGACACCTAGTAGTCTGCTTTTCAGGAGAAAAGCTTCCCCTGTATCTGACAGAGCCAGTTCCAGACAGCTCCAAGGTAAATCTGCCACTGTCCAAGGTCAAGCCCATCAGCAATGGTGGTAGCACCTCTGGTGTAACATATTTGACAAGGGGGAAAATATTACTGGACGGAAGCAACTGCAGTCAAAGAGAGGAGTGAGAATATTCTCCACAGACATGCCCACCTTGTATCACAGTAAGTTTTTGTATGTCAAGCAAGAATTGTGAGAGAAACTAAAACTAAAGTTCAGGGAAATCAACTGGAAATTAGAGACTTAGTTATCAAAATTGCACAGGTAGGATTTAGAGTCTGGATGCCCATTCCCAAAGATCCCAAAACATTTGGCTGTAGTCCTACATCACTCTACATCTTATTTTTTTTTTTTGCTAGCACCATGACTTCATGTGGAGACCCAGGTAATTTTCCCCAGCTTTTCCTTCAAATCAATGGAACCTGTGTCCTGATGGTTAGAGCAAATCTGCCAGGCTCAAGGGGAAATTGAGGTCAAACCTCCTGATTCAAGCCGTGAAGAACACAAAGATCTTGCCTCATCCATTGCTCTGGTCAGAAGAACTTCCATTTTACATGAAGGCCAATGCAGCAAGTCTCTGGGCACATGTGATAAATGGTCCTTTAAAAAGGCTAAGTGAGGAATCAGAATGAGGTTTGTGAATCTTGACAGGCTTAGTCTTCAGCTGCAAGATGATCCATGCAGCAGCAGGAACCAAGAACTTCCAATGTGCTCAGAAGAAGTCCTTCAGGCATTGAAGGGATTTCAATTTCAAAATTTCAGACACTGGGAGGCTGAGCAGAGAAGGGGACAGGTAGACTTTGGATACTACTGCCTGAATCTTCTGGTCTCTCAGAGACTTGGTCTTTTGGCTATAAAAAGGAAAGTAATGTTTATCTTAGGGTTGCAAGACGTGCTTGAATATGTTCCAATTCTACCAAAGTCACTGAAATGCTCAAGTGAATGAGGTGGCAGAACTGGGTCCGGATTCTGGGTTTGGTGAGAAACAGAGCCCCAGGAGTTTCACTTGCCAGCAGCATTCAAGTTCTGAAAGGTGAACAGTATGTAGTTTCACCTAGAGATGAAAAGTCACAAGCATTAGTTTTGCTAAAAGGAAACTCTAAATTTTAAATCCACAACTATCAAACACCAACAAATTTTTTATAACAAAAGTCTGGAAATATAATTCATGATTGCATTTTAAACAGACTAAATTGTAATTTTTTTTGGCTGAGATTTAACAAGGCCCAATTATTAGAACAAAATTCTGAAATTTGCACATATAGTTCATGGGCACTCATGGCTGAGCATTTCTGGAGAAAATAAACAAACAGGAAGTCTGGTGTTCTCATGGTCACTTTTTTCTTATATTCATTGCATTTCTTGTTACTGCTTCTTTTAAATGTGTAAGACAAATTCTTGGCTTCTGTTTGCCTAATTATAAAACCACATCAAAGACTTAAATACATTTTAGTTAAGGTGTGTAATCGTAATTTGTTTCTAGACAAACCCTTCTGGTTTTGGTACAAGGTTAGAAAAGCCTCTTTGCTCTGGGAAGATATTTAAGCATACATTCCAGTTTTAAAATATATTTGAGGCTTATTGGAGTTGTGATCAAACCCTTCCCTGATGATTTCAGTGAAAGAATTGGGATATTCAGTTAGTTTCTGTTCTACTTACCAGGAAAGTCTGCAACAAAAAGCTATAAACTGAACTAGTGAATCAATATTTTAGACCAGGAAGCTGCTCTGAATTACATTTTTCAGCTTTTGGACTATTGAATTAAGCTCTGAAAATGAGTCATTGGGGAAAAAGAGTGGATCATAAGAATCCATTATGAATATATTAGCTACATTACATTTTAGTCTTGTAAAAGAATAGTTTCCCCGCTCAGCTGAAGGACTTAATAAAAAAAAGAGGATACAGAAGCATATGTTATGTTGCTCCATGACTCCTTACACCATTTATGCATGTGGAAACAAACGAAAAGATTGGTTTGTGTAATTTGTTCAACATGCATAAATTGATCCATGTAGTTGCTCCATTGACTTAAAAATAAGGACTGCATTTGGCTGTGTATCAACAATAGAGAAGTGGGTAAATGAGCAGAGTTTTGGGGTTTTTTTCCCATGTTTGTGAGGAGTTTGTTGCTTATTATTGATGTAGTTAGCAGATGGAAAACATTATAGCCACAGCATGAAGTCCATTTATGGTACTAAGAAGTAATTAAAAAAAAAAATTAACTACTGTTTCTCTCAGTACCTCTGCAAAAATGAGAATTGTATAAAAAAATAAGATTTGCAGCAGACATCTGTTAAATAATATATATAAAATATTCACATGCAAGCATTACCACTCCAGTGTTGTAAAGCACAAGACTAAAGGGAACAGCTGCACCTGAACAAACTTCTCAGGTCACTCTGCACCTGGACAGTGTGGAGGTACAGGAAAGGCCTGCCCAAGTTATGGCCCTACCTCTTCCCTTCTAACCAGGAATTTTCTGCCAGTTTATGCCAATTTATATATTGGTTTAATAGTTAAATAGGACTTTTATTAAAATAAGGGTATACACTGATTGGTAGGTATCAAAACATCTCCCTTTTATGCCAGGTATCCTTTATGCTGGAATATCTTTGCAAAACTGGCCCTCTTTTCACAGAGGATTCATAGAGATTCAGGTTCATCATCCATTGAACTCCAATATAATTAAGTTCCTTGGAAAATTTCAGATTTTTCCACTGATAGCAGAAATAGTTTGATAAACTGCAGATTTGCAGACAAGAAAATAGGTACAAAATAAAGCTCCATTCAAGAAATCCACTACTCCTCTAACCCAAGGGTAAATTAAATGCTTGTGCACCTGAATTAAATCAGAGCCAGCCAAGCTGTTAAAAAAAAAAAAAAAAAAAAAGTCTGTATTTTTAATTATTAAACTTCATTGAGTCCTGACAGGATCCTGTTTATTAGCTCCTTAAGTCAGGTTTGCACATAGTGACTCAAAACTGAACACAGACATTCTGACTAGTGCTGCATCTGAACTAACAGTCTTTTCATGGCCTAGAAGTAAGTGTTCTTCCAAGGCACTCAAAGTCCTGTCAGTCTGCCTTGTCAGTGCTTGTCAAGTTGGAGCCACCCCTGCCCCTAAACCCTTTGCTCCATAGGCATGGATGCCGGCACTCTCCTGTGATGGTCAACATCTGAATGTATCTTTATGCAAGGAGACAAAAGCTTCATGAAAAGCAATAGATATTGTCAACTTGCAGTGAAATGCTGAGGCTTGGCAGCCCTGACTGCACTTGAAGCTTCCCAGAGCAGAGCTCCCAAAAGACTTGTACAGCTGGCTCCAAGCTCCATAAGCTTAATACAAAAAGTTGCTGTATGACTATCCTTCATATCAGCTGAAGCTCCAATACAGCTTATATCAAGTCATGCAAACTATTGCATGACTGGAAAAAGTGTAGCAGAACATTATGGATGCTCTCTGGAGGACAGAATCCCTGATACATGTTTGAGGATTCTAAAACCATGCTTATGTAGGGTAAAAGTATCAAAAAAGTCTTTAAGCAATGGAGTATTCATTATCCTTGTAGTTAATCGATGGAGATAAAACGCTCTGAGACATAAGGATCACACAATGCTCTTCTTGGATTTTTTCATTCTGTAGAGTTTTATGGAAAGATTTGGTCATTCTTCACAAGCAGTTGAACTGAATTTTAACATATGAACTACATTTCAACAACAATCTCTGTTCTGCAGTAACTTTACAAATGTCACACATTTTCCCCATCTCTAGCCTACTGAAGCTGTGCAGAGCTTTTCTCTCATTAGGACCAGTAATATCATACAAGACTCACTCATAAAGCTCCTTTTAACCTCACCTCATGAAGTCATCACTGTATTCAGGCTGCTGGTCAGGCAATGCTGCCATCTGTCCAGTTTTGCTGCTGCAGAAATGGCTTTAAGCCAGCAGGTGGTGGGGTCTGAGTGCAGAAGCTGTCAAGCTCAGCCTGACATCAGGATACAGGGGAAGGGCGTCTCTGTGCCACTCCTGCCCTCTCAGAACATTGACAAGTTAAGCAAATTCAGCAATATGTCAAAATATCAAGTATTTACTTAAATAAAAATGAAAGCTACTTTTCTAGCTGTTTTCGTGTTTCACTGCTTCCATCTTTCACTGCAAGCTTGTGTGAAAGGGCACCACACAAGCACCTTCTGGCACCTTCCTAGAAAGTTAGAGCTAAACAGCTACAATTTTTCTTAATTTCATAGGACTCCTATTAGGGGTCATGTTTTATAGCGGAAAATATTTTTAACTCTGTTTTTGTGTGCTTTCTCTGATGAAAATTAAACCACAAGCAGCTCATAATTTCTGATAGGATGACAGAAATGGTAATGAGCCTACTGAACTCAGGGACTAGGGGACAGGAGAAATCCTACTATTATGGCCTACAATAAATAATATTTACTGTAACACAGCAAAGAGATATCAAACCCAAATACACTGTTGTATCTCTTTGGACTATGATACCTCTCATTTTGTCAGGGAGCTGCCCATCAAATTTAGTTATTGGGTGGGATAACTAAAAATTGTTTAAGATACTGCAAAAATATGCAATAATGAATGTTACAAACCTTTATGAAAATAACTTGAAAAACTCACTGTACTTAATTTAATCAGAGACAAAATTCTTTCTCACTAACCACCTCTACTGAAAGAGACAAATTAGTGTAAACTAATAAGTGTAAATTAAATTAGTGTGTGAATTCTCAGATATGGGAGCTAGAGTTGGATTTGCTGAAAATAAATCAACGTTATCCAGAGAGAGTGAGAATTTTTAGTGGCTTTAAATAGAATAATTGGAAAATGTTTGTGGACTGAAGAGTTTTTAGAAGAGTCATACCTCTAAAATATTCAGTTGTCTCATGCTGTTTTTATAGAAATACACAAGAGGTCATAATCTCCTGATAAAAATTTTCAGCAGGTTACCTGATTCTATGTTCAGAATTGAGATGTGTTTTTATCCATCAGAGCAGAAAACCTGGAAAGGACACAGGTCCAAGAGACATGGCACAAGTGCAGTCAGAGGATTGTGTTATACTCAGAACTCTCATTCTCCAGCTAATGCAAATCTGTTTGCCTGCTACTGTCCAGGCCCCTTTCTCCAGAAAGGAGTTGGTTTGGGGCTGTTCAAGGCTCTTTCCAAAGATATGCAGTGGCCAAGGTTCACATTAATTGATGAAAGCTTTCATTTTCCTGTAATGAATGTTTAAACAGTGGGGTCTTTGATAATACATTTTGCAACTGCATGCTAAGATCAGTGCCAAGACAATACCACAAACATAGTCTGAAACCGACAGACGATAAATAATCTATTGCTGCTCTTGTTATCAGATATTGGCTTGCAATCTAATAGCTTTTACAGTTTTCCATTAGACTTCTTAGCCATTCATTTAGTCCCTGTGAAGAGGTACTGTGCAAAATGGAGGAAGACGGATGGTCTGGTCTGGACAGTTTCTCTTTTTTCAAGGAAACTTAGCTGCCCAGTCGAGCCGGTAGCTCTTGATGAACAGTGCAATGGAGGACACCCACCAGGCATTGTTCAAACATGTTAGCAAAGAGAGTAAATAAACACAAGGATTTTTGCCCACCACCAGGTTCAAGACTAAAAGCATATGTGGTTCCTCCTAGTCACAAGAAGAATGTCTTAAATAAACTGTGATAGAAAACAAGAAAAGCAATATTTAGGCCTGCTTTCTGATTTGGGGGCCCTTGACCTTTGGTATTTCAAGTCCTCCTACAAAAGGGACGAAGTTCCACACCTCTGGGGCTTTAATCAGGACAGCAGTGAATAACCCCTTTGCTATCAGTTTAAATTACTGACACTGCAAAAATTCTTTAAAAAATTTTATACAGAGTGCATACTTATACATAATCTAAATGAAATCTTAAGTTTTTCATGGAAGATGTTAAAAAAAGATCACTTTTTCTTATAATCATAGTTGTACAGTATGAACTTAACCTTACAAGACAGATGGTAATGAGTAGGGAATCTCTGCCAAAATCTTGATAAAATGCTGATATTAAAGACATTTTTGAAAGCAGGGAATTGACAGGTACAAGAACTGCAGCTTGGCTTTTTTGACATCAGGCTGTTGGAGTGAGTCCAGAGGAGGCCATCAAGCTGATTAGAGTGATGGACCATCTCTCCTATGAGGAAAGGCTCATTGGGATTATTCAGCCTGGAGAAAAGAATGGTTTGGAGGGACTTAATTGCTGCCTTCCAGTACCTGAAGGGGTAACCTACAAGCAAGATGGAGCAGAACTTTTTACAAGAGCATGCAGTGACAGCATGTCACAGTGATAGCAGTGACAGCTATCTGAAACCAGTGCTCTGGATAAGGGAAAATGGCCTTCAAACTGAAGAGAAGAAGGTTTAGATTAGATATTAGGAAAGAAATTCTTCACTCTGAGGGTGATGAGGCCCTGGCACAGGTTACCCAGAGAAGCTGTGGATGGCCCAGTCCCTGGCAGTGTTTTGGTTGGATGGAGCTCTGAGCAACCCAGTCAAGTGAAAGGTGTACCTGTCCATGACAAGGGGGTTGGAATTAGATAAGCTTTAAGGTGTCTTCCAATCCAAACCATTCTATGACTGTGATTTTCATGGCCATCTCCCTTTCTCCTGCCCCAGCACCTCCCCAGTAATTTGTTACTTATAAATCCCCCACACCTGTGTGAGAGGTGCTGCTGCTGCAAACTTATCATTACATATAATATAAGGCTTATCTCAGTGAAATGTTTGATCTTGAAAATGAAACATAGATGCCACAGCTACTAATCTTTGATGTTTTCACAGAGGCACAAAGTGACACCAAAATCAGGAACAAAGATTTATCTAAAAATACTGAAAGCAAGTAACCGTTGCAAGTTTAGAGATAGGTAGGCTCTCCAACTAAATAAAAAATATTGCCAAAAAATTCCTTGGGTCAGTACTGTTTCTCATTCAAAGAAATTGTATGGGCAATGTTTTTATTGTTCTAATTGCATCCATACAACTTGCTTTCAGTGCAATAAACATGCATAAAGATGAAATAAAATAATCCTCCTAACCAATATTTCCATCTCATAAAAGTTTGGACTTTTTGTGTATAGTTTCCCACAAAGAGACAATGTTCCTAAATTACCTTGTGCTTTTGAAAACCTCTACATCATGCAGAAAATAGGCATAGGGAGATTTCATAGATCCAAGGATATTAGGCAGCTCTAATTCATTATATTTGGAAGAGGCAGATGTGAAGGCTGCAACATGAACACCAAGAACTTACTGATCTACAAAATCTAACCCTACAGACACAGTCAGTAACTGGATACACCATAACCATGGGAGAAGGATACAAGGAGGGTGTGAGAGACATCTAAAGGAAGTGAGGGGATTATATATGGAATGGGCTATTGGGAGGCAAGGAGCATAAATGTGGGAGGTGTAATAGAGGCTGTGGTTTGAAAATAAAACCAAGGGCATTAGAAAACTCTGGCTATGCTCCTCCTGCAGAACACAAGACCTCAAGCTCTCCTGCAATGATGAACATGCTGGGACATTGGCAGCATTCTTCCTGTTTTTTCAAGATATTTATGCCAAGAGCTTTTCCTCTTAAGATAAGCAAATTCCTGGAAGACAGACTCTAAAGTAAACCTCTAATGCTTGAATAATTTTCCACATGTGAACACTACTGAATTTTGAACTGCTCAAGATTAATTTACCTTCACTGTGAACATCATGATCTATAGTTAAGATGGTCTAAGAAGTTCCTAGCAACCAGTCTCATATGATCAATGAAGCATCATTCCTTTGTTATGGTGCTGAAGATTTTACTGTACATGTGAGTCAACCATTAAGCCTTGCTCTTAAAAAAATCAATAAGGAGAATGACCATCATTGTGGTAAAAGACTCAATTCTAAATATAATGATTCTACAAGCAAAATTCATCCTAACTCAACTTTCTTTCAAGTTAACTTTGGGGTTACCTATTTCATTTATCAACTGTTTCTTTATAGTAAATATAGTATGAATGGTACTAGAAAAGTCTTGAAGTGTCAGAAAAATGTTTAAATTTTTAAGTGGAATATCTCAAGATATTTTAGCCTATAAGGAGTGTGTAAAGCCCAGAAATGTTTTCCTTTAGGCTTTGATTTTCTTATACAGAAGAAAATTGACAGAAGATCTCTCCCATTAACATATGAGATACAGTCAGGCATTATCACAGCTTCCAAAATTTTACTTGAAATTTCCTATCTTCTCATCTAATATCTGAAAGCCATTCAAACTCTCAATAGAAAAGTTCTTTTAAAAAATTCATCTTTGTCTTTTACCTTCATGGCAAAACTTATGTCAGGTGATCATACCAGAAAAACTTTTCTGCAGGATCCAAGAAAAAGGAGACTTTATTTATATTTTTAAAACTCTTATCCTAAACTTCAATCAAAATCACAGATTCAAAAATTATTATATGATCTCTTCTACAATACAAAGTTCCACAAATTGCTAACAACACAAAAATTCCTCACTAAATTATAGCTTATTTTTGAAATAATTTCCTATCTCAGTTTGAAGCTCACAGATGGGCATAAAAAATTCCATGGGGAGATAAAAGGATTACATTAGGTTCATTTAACAGTTAATTGTACCAAACTGTAAGCCATCAGTCCTCCCTGCTCTTTCCTCCCCTGCTTCCTAGAATGTCTTTGATGGTCACTTTCAGCCCTCGTCACAAGTTGGCTATTAAACCCTTACCCTGCTCCAGTTGTTAGACAAGTTTGATATTACCAATCTATTTTCTATCACATGACTTGCATTGCAGGTCTTTATTGCATTTTTTTATTAAACAACACATGAAATCTCCTTATGAAGAGAGTTCATTTCCCTAGAAACCTGACATAGAATCCTTAAAGGTATGTGACTCATTTTCTGCCTCTCTGCAGTTTCAATTTTTTTTTTTATGTACTCAAGATTTGAGTAATTATTCAATAGAGGTTAGTCTATTCCCAGTGTCTAAATAATAGTTCTTGCAATATAGTGAAAATTGTTGATTTCCAAGGACTACAAAAGGAAGGCTTCTGTTAAACATTTTGCAATAATTCAGTATTACCTATATTTCAAATGGACTTAAAGTTTTATTATTACTTATCTTTTTATGAAGCTTGTTCAGTTAAATTGTGATTAAAAGGTCATTGCGATCACATTGGATGTATCCATGCTCAGGAAGCATAGCTGTGTTATCTGTGTTCAAGAACAACTTCTGCACATACTTTGGTTGAAGAGAAATTGAATTAATGAAAATAATCCAAAAACAAACAGAGGAGAAACATCCAGACAATCTATGTAGTTTTTCCCTCTTAGTGGCACAGTTGCAGGCCTTCTAATACAATTGCCAAGAGTCTAATTCCTTTTACCCTTGTCATTTACAGCTTTCATGATTGAATTTTAAAGCCAGATGAAAGATTTAGAGACAGAGACCCTACTGACTTACAGAAAACCTTAAGTTCTGACCATAAATCCCTCAAATGCTTCTGATGTCTCCATGCATGCAGTTTCTCTATGTCTGAAATAATGGGCCAGTGAATCAGAGCATCAGCAAATGTCAGGTCAGCAGTGAGTCCCCAGACATATTGTAGTATGTAGTGTAGTATGTATGTAGTGTCCAGTTCCTGATAGCCATTTCCTGATCTCTGACTCATTTTTGAAGGCTGACTACCTACCACTTCCTCCTATCTTATGGAATAATGCCGAAATACTGGATTCTCAAAGATATCTGTCCCCTAGGTCGTTCTGTCTGGCCATCACATCTGTGGATATGTTTTCTAGAAGGGGCATGTCACCTTTTTCAGTAGAGGATGTTGACCTGATATATGAATGCATTGGGAAAGAAGGGTACAAGAGCCCTCCTCCCCCTCTTCAGGGAGATCACAGAAGAGTGTAAGATCAGAGGAGACTGTCAGAGCCAGCCACACATGAGCACATTTATGAGGCAATTCACTCAGAAGAACTACACCTATCAGACAACCACTATGTCCATTCCCAGAAAGTTCTAGACACTACCTAACACTTGTCAAAGATGACCCAAAAGGAACAGAAGCATAATCATGTAAAAGTCAACAGGGCTTAATCTCACACTGACATTTTGGTTTAATGCTAATAGCTCACAGAATAGATTGTCAGCATCTTGGTACTCCTAATCTCACAACAACTCACAAAGTGGGTAATGTGTTTATTTTAAAAATAAATACATTGAGATGCTGACATGCTGGCTTTTGCCTATGATGGATTGTACCATGGTTTACAGAGTGACAGCATGGTTAGGACTGGGAGGGGCCTTTTGAGGTCATCTTGCCCAGAGCCTCTGCTCAAACAGGGCCACCTATAGCCAGGAGCTCAGGATCACATTCAGTTGGCTCTCCAGTATCTCCAAGAATAGAAACTCCACAACCTTTCTGAGCAACCTCTGGTAGTGCTCTGGCACTTTCACAGGAAAAATCTGTTTCCTATTCAGATATATTCAGAAAGAATAGTGAATCCTGTGCTTCAATGTGTAAATACTCCCTTGCTGAATCCATTCTGAACACTCCTGATGATTTTCTTGTTCTTCATGCGCTTGAAAATGGTTTCCAGAGCTATCTGTTCTATCATCGTCCCAGGAATCAAGGGGAGGTTAACCAACCTGTAGTTTTTACTTCTACTGATATCATAGGACCTCAGTGACTTCAACAGGCTTTAGTTCAAGTCATAGAGAAAATTATAATAGACCCAGAAACCTTACCTATTACTGTTAGCCACCAAATATACCTGTTAACATTAGTGATGATCTACACTGAGCCAGTAGTTGTCTTCTGGACACAGTACAAGTAGAGCATTTGCTTGGACAGCTGAGTAGTGAAGTGTTTTCCAGTATTACCTCTGAGGAAAACAGAAACAATAAGAATATACTAAATAATCTTATTACAAAAAGGCACAAGTATCTCTTACCACAAAGAGCAAACCTGCTGCACTACAAATTCAGAGGCATTTTCATAACTGTCTTGCTAGTACTTAAACTGAGATGTTTCTCTCCAAAGTAAAAAATATGGTCTCTGGATCTGACTGGCTTTCTGTTTTCTGGGGGACTTTTTGTCTGATTGCATATCATCTCTCACTTGCACTCCCTCCTCCATTTTCCTAGCCCTGCAGTGAACTGACACTCTCACTGTCATATCCTTTTCCAAGGCTTCTGGTATTCAGCCTCTTTTATTCAAATCTCATCTAACTGCATTTTTTTTAAATATAAAAGGGAAAAAATCTATTTCCTTTACATTGCATTTATTTCTTGACTACATGCACCATTCCAAAACATAGCCCATTGTAAGAGAGCAGGATGGAAATTCAACTTGCACATCACATCTACAATCCCTTCTGGGCTGTGTGACAGGGAAGAGATACTAAATATAGAAATTAAAGAGCTTCCATAGCTAATCTAGCTAAAATGAAAATTTTAATATTGGCATGAATATCTAATATAGTATTTAATCAGTATACTAATGGAACCATGTTTCAAAATATGAAACAGAAAATAGAGCATTTAATATTTTCCACCTCAGAGTCTTTTAGGATCTGTATCAGTTTTTGCTTAGGTGTTTGTAATTCCCTTCATACACCTTAACAGACAAAACGGTTTTAATCTACAGGAAGGCTTGGCCACAGCCCAGATGAAGATGTGCTGCTGGGTCTCTTTTGGCATTTACAACATCTGGCACAGGTCCCTGGTGGCTGAAAATTGGCTTGGGAGACACTGCAAAGCAAAACTGCTGCCAAGCCAGCAGCAGGTTGCTGCCTGGCATGAGGTGCTCTGTGCTGATTTAAATCCAAATCTCCTCAGAACAGCTGTGCTCTGTTGAGAAATCTTTCTCCTGCTTGGATGCTGCCAATGACATGTTCTTGCACACACATTCTGCTGCAAACCACAGTTTAAATATCAGAAGACCTTGTACCACCTCAGAAGTGCTGGAAGCCCCGTGACCCCCAACTGGTGAGATGCTTTCTGTGTCCCTTTCCCTGGATGCTCTTGTCTCCTTCCTTATCTTGCATATCTCCACACTTTGGGAGCACCCTCTCATCTTGTCAGGGTCTGGAGGCTCTCAGCTCCCCTTAGTCCTGTGGAGCAGCTGGGCAGAGAAGAAGGTTTGGGTGAACCTGTCACCTCCAGGTCTCATGAACTACCCTCCATTACCACACTGCAAGTATTGGTGCACAAATCTGGAAATCTCACATCATTTCCATACCCCATTCCTGTATGTCTTTCAGGGCTTCACTGCAGTTCAGCTAGTGGACACATTTGGGTTCTCCAAGCAGGTTATGTTCCTCAAAGTACCAAGGCTCCCAGATTATTTTGTCATAATATTGCTAATGGCAAAGGCTTGCAAAGCTGTCTCTGAAATATATTCCTGCACCTAGATGCCTTAATAATTCATAAAGTCAGCAAATCACAGTGTTGGCACAAAGTTGTTTTAATATTAAGCTGCTCTAAGTTTGGACCAGCTACATTCTGCTGAGTCCAACAAAAGGCAATTGCAATAATGTGACAAGACAGTTGAAATATTCAGTGCATTTAGAAAGACAGTTGGAAACCCAAATATTTAATAATTTATGCATTGTTTTTGCAGATAAGGATTTGATTTTGTTTTAAGAAGGATTTGATTTGTCTGAACCCAAAACTAAGCTATTAATAAGGTCAAAACCAAGTTATGTATTTACAATACATAGCACAGTGTAACGTAAGAGAGCAAGCTCCTCAAAAGTATGATATATGCATTTCTTTTACAACATGCTGTATAATTGTAAAGTAATTCCTCTCATCTACTTCTAGTCACATCAGGCACATGGCACAGGAGATAGAAATGAATGCAGGAAAAAATATCCAGTCGAATAAACTCACATAATTTTGCCCCTATAGGAAAAATGGCAGTCACAAGCAGTCACCTCTGGGGTAGAATGCAGCAGGTTCCAATAGCACTGACAAATGCCTCATGCGTGCTTTGGGATGGAGGAGACCTGTGTGATATAAGAGACACAGAGCAGAAAGTGCCACAACTATATGCTTAGTCTGTATGGCCATCCGCAGCAGGAGTAGTTTTCAAGCATGTCAAGCTTTTCTTCATTTCAGAAGAACCTAAAATATGTAAGCAAAGAAAACAGAGAAAGCATAGAAAATATTCACATAGTTTGTGAATAAGAAAAATGGCATTGCAGCAAATAGAAAAATAGTGAGTCCTAGACTGAAAGGATCATAGCTGGAGCAACAAAAATAAGGTCTGGTAATATGAAGCACAGCGCACTTGTACTGGTTTTGGCTGGAGTAAGGTTAATGTCTTTCACAGTAAAAGAATTTTGGCTGGGGTTAAACCACAACACCTGTAAGGTTAGAGTTTTATTAAAACCTAACAGCCATAAGGTAAGGCAATTACAGACTCATAAGCACTATCTTTGCCTACTTTCATTTGCATTCCAAACCAGACATTATGACATTTCCCATCCATATTTCTAAGAGCAAAAGACCACAAAGTTTTGTCCATATCTCCTATTATGACTTTGTACCAGCCCTTCTCCAGTTTCCTTTGCTAGGCACCTCCTATCATTAATACCATCTTCCAGATACTGGTTTCACCTTTGTCTATACCCAATGCATCCCAGAGGGCTATCCAGCAACTACTCTTCCACCAACAAAACTAAATGTTAAATGATCCAGCTGGCTGACTTTTACCTTCTAACTGCAAAGTTGAGGTTTCATATTTGGATTTGAAAAAAAAATTTCCCAGCCTGGAGCTGAGAAACGCCAAATGAATGAAAAAAAGCAGAAAGGTGTTTCATCTAAACTAGGGAGACTCTCCCAACCAACAGTGATGAGCTGCAGCACCTCAGTACATATATGCCTTTCAAAGAGAAGTACATTTAAGTTCTAAATACTAAAATAACTTGTGCATATAGACACCAACCTAACAAAGCAGAGGTCTGGAATGGAGCTTAAAGCATGTCTTGGCAAAGTCCCAGTAGAACATAAACATTCTTTGGAAGGGCAATATTGGCAATATACTATTGAAATCAGAGGATAATTTCTTCAATTCAGATGCGAGTCCTTATGCACAAACAATAAATGCCTATGGCTTTGTGCGCCTGTACTGTGCACTGCACCCTACGAGAAGCATAGGCTTAACCTATCATTCTGCCTCAAGCCCTGGCTTGCCTGGCATCAGCACCATCCCCTTCCCAAACTCCTGCAGTGATGAGATGAAGGAAAAGTCTGTATCCATACTCAGAGGCAATTTCTCCATGGACGTAGTTCTGTCTCCATCTGCTCTTCATAAATATTGGTACTTGAAATGAGGTAGGAGTAGAGGAGCTGTGCAGCCAGGTGTCTGGAGTGCCTTTCAAGCTGGGGTTGTGATGCAGCCAGTCGTGCAGTGCCAGCCCTGTGGTTGCCCGTGCTGCCCGTGCCCCAGGGCAAGGCATCCATGGGTGCTGCCTGCGCAGGAGCAGGGCCAATGGTGCTACTGCAGAGCACACAGCTGCTCCCCTCTGCCATGGTGAGGCCACCAAACCTCACAATCCTGTCATCAAGGAGCAAATATTTCAGAGGAAAATTTGATTTCATCAGTTTTAAAGCTGATTTTAACCATTGTACTACTAGTGCTTGCTTCTTGTTCATGTTGTCTAGATCTTGTTTCCATCAAGTTCAGGAAAGGCCTCTTCACTGAACTCAACAGGTCTGCTTCACAACTCTCACAACCACGACCACATTTCTGATTGCAGAGCGTTGTATTCCAGCTTTGTGTTTGATCTTGTGTCTCTGTCTTGCCTGATCTCCACAGCTATAGCGCCCTGCTGCTCACAGCTAATGGGTCCCCTTTTTAGTACAAGTGATAGATGTCTGCCTTTTGAAGCTGATTATTTCCCAGCTGCTGCACTTTACTGCAGGCAAGGAATTAGTTAGAAAAGCAAGTGAGGAGTTGTATTTTATGAGAAAAATTATTTTTCATTTAACTTAGTCATAGAGGTACTTAGATTAGATGCACACAGAGACCAAGTAACATATATAAAATAACAATAATTTAAGTTCAAGATCTGTTTCCCAGATCGTTACCCAGAGTGAAGAGGAAAAAAAAGGAAGATTTAGACAGATACTCAGCCCTGGAAACCTCTGCGCCAGTCTCCTGATGATGAGGGACACAGACACCAGAGAGAAAAAGAAAATAACTAATAAAACATGGTTTTATCTTGTCCTGCTGCCTTTTTAGAAAAAGTGAACATCAATTAAGTGTGAATGTCTTCAAGTATTCCCCCCTGAGGAAAAAAAAATACTGCTGGAAAAGTTTTCATCTTCCAAATGAGCTGCTTCTTTACAAACTACATTGGCTGCTCGCCATATCAGGCTTGACTCCTGTTTTTTCTTTTAGCAGTAGTTAATGAGAATGTTTGTCTGATTGGATTGTTAGAGACAACAGTAAGAGACAAAAACCCCAAGCAGGCTTGGTGTTGACTGCCCTGCCTGTCTGCCAAAGACATCAGTCCAGGAGGGTCAACAGCTTTGTTCTTTTCTGTGGAGCTGCATGGGATTTATAGATTACAACAGGGTTAATGAGCTTTTTTTGTCAATCCCAAAGCACACCATATAAACCCCACACATTCATAGGCCAGCCTCTCCTCCAGGGCTGGGAAGGACCTGGGGGAAAAATAGACCTGACCAACTAGATTCTGAAGAGATGAAACCTGATGAATGATGAAAATTCCTTCCTTTTAACATTGCTGCCCTCAGGGATACACAGCTGGCTTTTTCAGGAGGCAAAAACTGAGTGTGAAAATGGGTAGTGGTTTGATTTGGTATGGTTTTGTCTGTGTGCTGCAGTAGCATGAAGCTTGCTTCCCTAATCAAATTACATGTTGTCTAATGTTTGCCACAGACTCAGAAGTAGGAAAGATGTAGAGCATTTTGTTCTCTCCCAGCATGTGGCCATATGGTTGACCTGATGCCCAGAAACTTTCCGAGTTTCAGCTTTTCACATGGTGTGAAACCTTTTAATGTAATCTAACTCTGTGGCTTTTGTAGCCAGAATCAAAGAAATGTAATGCCCTAATTACCAAAAAACCTCAAAATTAACAACAGCAATTTCTGCCCTGCAGATGTTCTATCTGTTTTCTTTTTCCACCTCTTCTGAACCACTTCGCCCACATCCTAGTTATACATTACCATATCCTGCTCAGCAGTGAGCAGGAAATTAAAAAAAAAAAAACAAAAAAACAATGAGGTGTCACCATAATATAATTCTCACGAGAGGAGATGCTGCTGGAGACCATCATATATCTACATATCAATGTACCTATATATCTATATCCCTATATATCTATATTACTACATAACTATATATATTTCATATATGCATATATACATATATCACATATATAATATATTTTTTATATATATGTCATATAATTATATTGTTTCACTGGTATCAGTGCAGAAACTACTGAGAATCAGACCAAGGCAGATATTTCTGTATCTTGAACTACTGTAAAAAAAAGGTAGAAAAGAAAGAGGATGGTAAAGCATCAGAGGTAGAGAAACCCTCCTGAGGCTTACTGAGCATTAGGCTTGGACATAATCTGATGAAAAGGGACCACACATATTTGTAGATGACAAAGCGAGTTGTGATGATACCAGTCCACAGTGTGTCGCAGGGCATGCAATTCTCACCCAAGGGCAAGTAAAAGAAAGTTACTTGTAAATTATTTAAGCAGGAACCTAATTTGTATCCAGGACATTTCTGTCAAAAAAAGCAAACAACCCAGACTGCAGTCTCTTTCTCATTTCCTTTTCTTCTTGGTTATTAGTGAGCATTGTCTTATCTGCAATTCAGTACAGAAGCTCCATTAAATACACT
Organism: Vidua macroura; assembly: GCF_024509145.1. Classification (NCBI taxonomy): domain Eukaryota; kingdom Metazoa; phylum Chordata; class Aves; order Passeriformes; family Viduidae; genus Vidua; species Vidua macroura. The sequence goes on from NC_071611.1 coordinate 25,954,001, forward strand.
TTAATCTGGCTACTGGCCAGAAGGAACCAACTTTTTGTTGGATTCCAGGGAAGGCTTTACTCTGACAGAAACAATGAAGTCACACCTTAAGTCTAGGTAAGTTGGAAAGCCATCTTCCTAAAATTACTGCCAATGTTCCCAAGAGTGAGAACAGGAATAAACCTGCCTGCCTGAGACTACTGCCTAAATAGGATCCAGTGTTCTGATTTAGCTTATTTAGTGCTGTTTTGATTTGGCTTATTTTTATCCCAGTTTAGTGGGTGGGTTGTATTTGTTGGCAGTGGCAGAGCTGTTTCACACCGCAGTGCAATACAGGGTATTTCCAAAAAGTTTGAAAGCAAATAGAGTTCAGCTCTCCTGGATGCAGCCATCTCTTCAGCTACAGACTTTGATTGAACCTGCTGTCCTAATGCCAGTGGGGCTGAATTGCAGAAAATAGGGCAATATAAAAACTCCAGCAACACAAAATACTTACAATAATAGGCACATTTAAGCTTTCTCTTTAACTAAATGGCCTAGGAACTGTGAAGATACCTCCATCTCTCTCGGGGTCTCAATGCTGGGCTGACCCCAAGATCGTAGTCTGTGCAGCCAAAGAGGAGGCCTGGAATGCCTAAGATTGAGTTTTCAAGGTTGTTTATTTTTCCTTATCTATAACATTCTTTCTCTGACCTGCTGAGGTACGTCTTGTAAAGAAGCCATAGCAGTCTGCCTCTGCCTTGGGTGGCTCCCACATTATATACTCAAAACTATGTGTAGTGTGTTTACAATTCCGTGCCAATACCTATCATCTATGTTAGACAGTGAGTCTCTACCTTAAACTGATAGAAAAGTGTCACCATCACACCAAGACATGGAGGACAAGACGAAGGAGAAGAAGGCTAGGACATGCCCAAATTCCTCCATCTTGTACCCCCTGAACCCCATGCTAAAAATCTCAAAATTCTACTTTTCCACCCTGTGTTAATTCACCTATTACACTACTCAAACGCTTTTGGCTTGTAATTCCTCATGTAGAGTTGGCAACCTCTCCCACGGGCTAAAAGCAAAGCCACAAGTGTTTTTGACTTCTTGCCAAGGTCTCCGAGCCCCCTGCCAGGGTCTTGAGACAGCCAGGGCAGCCAGAGGAATGTCCTGGACTCCAACACATCTCCTCTGACCAGTTATGTGAATAGAGAGTCTCTGAACACCAGAGACATATTTCATTTTTTTTTTCCCCTTTCAAGAGCACAAATGTTCCCCATCCCACACCTGGGAGAACCAGTGCTGCAGGTACAGCTGTGTGTTTTTTGCTGCAGAGCTGCCTTGAAGCTTCTCTGGCAGCATCAGAAACAAGGGCCAGGGCTGGACCAAGGTCATGTTGTTGAGAACCCTGGAAAGGAAGAAGTAGTAAGAAGGGATTGTGGAGTGTTAGTCTTCATGTTCGTTTACCATAAGCTGTGAGAGATTTTGAGAAGAGATGTGTTGCCACTTGCACAGCACGAGCTCAGCAAAGCTCTTTCCTGGGTATAATTCTGCCCCCCAGCCCAGCCGAGCTTCCCAAGTTATCTGGAACAGACTAAAAGGAGCCCATGATATTTTTCTGGCCTGATTCCTTTCATTCTCTGATTTGGCTACAACTTGTCATGTTTTCTCCTAGGCCTGGCCTGTCAACACAGGTGCTGCTATACCCTGTCATGTTCCAGAGTTGCAGTGCTGCTTCGATCCCTGTATGTGCCCTGAGCTACAAGCTGAGGTGTGGGAAATCCTTTCTCCTCTCTCTGTCTGATTTCCACCTCCTGTGTGATCACTACAAAACCATGATAAATATGAATCGAGGTGATACTAACTGGAGAGGTCAGCCAGCAAAGGGGCACATGCAGCTCAGTTGAATGGCCTCTCACTGAATAGTCATTGAATGAGGAAAATTTTGTTGTAATTGTTCTTTCACTAACTAATGTCAGTATGGCAGCTTTCAGGAGAGGTCAGACAGCACCTCAGGGAGGCTGCTAAATGCAGAACTCATTT